>NC_080066.1:54337243-54637243 GCF_949987535.1 Balaenoptera acutorostrata | reverse complement strand
CCAAGGCCATCAACTGTTGGAGCAGAGGCCATAGACCAGCACTGAGATGTACTTTTCTAATTGGAAGCGTTCTCTGTTCTCCCACATCACCATTTCTTCATGTGCTTATTTTCACATTTATTGCTTTGTACCTGGCACTGTAGCTTTATATATACTTTTTATGTCCCTACTATAAATTTGCTTCTCAAAGAAATTCTAGATTTACTGAGTCATTGTGATTTTATTCTCTAGAACATATTTGACTCACTTAAGTTTTCTGCCCTACTATTGCTTTGTTTAACAAATGGCTTAAGTTTACTAACAAGATAAATTAAAACACTGTTTTCCTTTATGTTGTCCTCCTCACAGGCTGTGGTTTTTAAGTCCTGTTTTCTTAATTCTAATAAGGAAATATTCCTTTACCTTCCCCATTTTGTAGTCTCTAATAATAATCCTTTTACATAGTTTATGCTTGAAGATGTCCACACATATACAGATATATGTATATATATATTACACAAACACACATCTGCATGCTAGAATTAAATATTTTACCTTTCAAAGTCATGATTATGCAGAGATTTTAAAGATGTGGGAAATACCCCTGCTCTAATGTTAGGTAAACAGAAGACTGAATTTTATAAACCAAGAACAAAAAGAAAACATCTGTAGCTGTGAAGAAATCTGGACAAAGTGTACCAGGTGAAATTATAAGTGAAATGATATGTATTTGTAATTTTCTTCTTTATAACTTTTCTGTATTTTCCATATTCTTCTACGAACATAGGTGGCATATAATTTTAGGTATCATCTCCCCACCTGAATATGAGACTTTTGTGGTATATTCTCATCCATGTGCACTCACACCCTCTGGAAATCACTCCATTTTGGGGAGAGTGGTACCCCCAGGCAGAGGCAGCAGATTTCCTCTCCGTGATGGGCACACACCTTCCTTCCACTGACACGTTTTAGCTTCATTCAGAGAATACATGAATTGACTACTCCAACTGCAATCGTCAAGTGTGAATTACATGCCCAATTTAATAGCAAAAAAGCTATCTTAAAAGAAGGAAGCAGTAAAGGCAAAAATGATTGTTTTTACATTTTGATTCTCACCCCAGGCACATGGGCAAGATCCAGACTTAATATAACAAAATAGAATTGTAACGTCTGTTTAAAGTTGAAAATTGTGCAATTTGATTTCATTTAATGCAATTACATTTCATTTTAAATAATAGAATTAAACACTAAGGACAGAAGACTAACTCATTAAAGAAATTTAGATTTACTACTTAATTAGTAAATCTGTAGAGAAATAAAAGCACTACAGCATGACTACTCTGCAAGTACAAACAGAGCTTTGGGTCACACAGCCTGTGGGGCACGTGCCATTAGGGGCTCTGCATTCTTGTCCAGATCCCTTAATATCCATGCCTCACTTTCTTACCTTGAAACTGGGGTGATAATAGCAATACATTGTGCTATTCTAATTAGATATGTTAATGCAGGTGAAGCACTTAACAGTCCCTAGCCCAGACCAGCAACTCTTATGATCAGCACTGTTTTAGTCATTGGTGACAGTGGTAGTGGATGGTGGTATTATTATTTGGAAGACCAGACTTGGATTAAAAACAATAAGAAAGTTGCTATCATAACACAATTTCGCTTACTCTATAGTTTCATGACATCAACCCAGTACACAATAATTATAGCCAGCTTCTGGTCAAAACTTGGACTGTGTATTTATTCCACATTTATATTTTTGAGCGTATAAATTATTTTAGAACATACATATATTTTCAGCCTTGTCAAGGGAAGTTTTTTAGATTACTGTGGGTAAGTGATGGGAGAATAAAAGAATAAATTATCTTTAAAGGCATCTCAAATTGCTTTACAAGCTGTAATGTATGTACAGACACTCAGCAAGCCACAGAACTCCTGAGTAGATTTGATTTAAACCTTATTTCTAAATGATATTCATCTACAATGCAATCCTATGTAATTTGGTGGGACAGTTTAGACAATTTCATAAAAGATAGTAATTAAAATAATGAGTGGAGTACTTAATATGGCTTTCTGGAATGTGGTGTCCAGTAAATAGCCAGAGTCGGTGAGTCATTGAAAGGTCCCCATCTCTTGTTTTTCAGCTTGACCATCTCGGCAGAATGCCCAATGCAACTTGAAGACTTCCCGATGGATGCCCATGCCTGCCCTCTGAAATTTGGCAGCTGTAAGTTATTTTCACAAGTAAGAACCATGGATATATTTTGGGGGTTATGTCCCCCAAAGACAGAGAAGCATTTAGGTTCTATATGTGAATAAACATGAGATGACCTGCAGTCTGCTTGGGAAGGCTGGAGAGTATGGTGGGGCACACACCAGGCTGTTTTCCTTGCTTGTAACTGAGAATGCAAGTGGAGGCACTTGTCAATTAGGGTATGCTCCTCAGGAAGCAGTTCCCTACCCTTAGACCTGCACCAGGCAATTCTTTCTTGTCTTCACTTCTCAGATTGCAGGTCACCTCCTCCAACAGCCCTTAATGACCCAATTTCAGTTACCCACCTGATAACTCCTTATTGCATGGTAGTTATTGCTATGTTGAGTCACTTCTTCTCAGATGTTCCATATGAACATTTGATTATTTATATGTGGGTTATTTAATTTTTAAACAGTTTGGGGATTTTCCAGTTATCTTTCTGTTACTGATTTTAGTTTAATTCCATTATAGTCAGAGGACACCCTCTGTATGGTTTCAACTTTTCTTACATTTATGGGGGTTTATTTCATGACTCAGAATAGGATTCATTTTGATATTTGTTCTGTGAACACTTGAAAGTCATGTGTACTTTGCAGTTGCTTGGTAGAGTGCTCTACAAGTATTGATTAGATCCTGTTGATTATGGTGTTGTGAGTTCTATATTGTTTGCTGATTTTCTGTCTACATCAATTGTTGAGAAAGAGGTGCTGAAGTCTTTGACTGTAATTGTGCAGTTGACTATTTCCACTTTCAATTCAGTAAGTTTTTTGTTTCATGTATTTCTCAGCTGTTTTGGTGTACACACATTCAGGATTATACTTTCTTGTGGATGAATTAACCCTTTATGATTGCATAATGTTCATCTCTGTCTCTGGTAATTTTCTTTGCTTTGAATTCTACTTTACCTGAAATCCATATGGCCACTCTTTCTTTTGATTAATATTTGAATGATGTATATATTTCCATATGTTTACTCTAAGCATCATTACATTAAAATGAGCTTCTTGCAGATGGTGTATAGTTAG
Organism: Balaenoptera acutorostrata; assembly: GCF_949987535.1. Classification (NCBI taxonomy): domain Eukaryota; kingdom Metazoa; phylum Chordata; class Mammalia; order Artiodactyla; family Balaenopteridae; genus Balaenoptera; species Balaenoptera acutorostrata. Next base: position 54,633,982 of record NC_080066.1, on the reverse strand, counting down.
GTCATATTTTTTAATTCACTTTGCCAGTCTTTATTTTCAATTGGTGTATTTTCATAATTTACATTTTATCGAACTATTGATATGTTAGGACTTAAGTCTGCCATTTTATTTGATTTTTTGGTTTTCCATTCTCTATGTTTTCCATTTCTCTATTTTCTTTTTCCTGACTCCCTGTGGGTTATCTGAACATTTATTATGATTTGATTTTTATTTATTTATAGTGTTTTTGTGTATATCTTCTTGTACATCTTTTATTTTAATTTTATTTATTTATTTTTGTCTGTGTTGGGTCTTTGTTGCTGCATGTGGGCTTTTCTCTAGTTGCGGCAAGTGGGGGCTACTCTTTGTTGTGGTGCATGGGTTTATTGCAGTGGCTTCTCTTGTTGTGGACCATGGGCTCTAGGTGCACAGGCTTCAGTAGTTGTGGTGCACGGGCTTAGTTGCCCCGTGACATGTGGGATCTTAGTTCCCTGACCAGGGATCAAACCCACATCCCCTGCATTGTAACAGATTCTTTACCACTGGACCACCAGGGAAGTCCCTAGCCATTCTTTTAGGATAGACTGCTGGCAATAAATTCTCTGAGTTTTTCTTCATCTGAAAATACCTTGATTTCTCCCTTCATACCTGAAGAACATTTTTAGTGAATACAAGATCCTGTTCTGACAGTTCTTGTGGCATTTGAAAAATGTGCTACTTTGCTGTTGCCTCCATGGTTTCTGTTGAGGAATCTGCTGTAATTCAAACCATATTTTCTTTATAGGTGAGATATCTTTTCTCTCTTGTTGCTTTCAAGTTTTTTTCTTTGACTTTAGTTTCAGAAGTTTGACTATGATGTGTATTAGTGTGGATTTCTTTGGGTTTACTGATTTGGGATTTACTCCACTTCTTGAATCTATAGATTTTGGTCAAATTTAGGACGTTTGACCAGTTATTACTTTGAATACTTTTTCTGCCCCATCCTCTTTCTCTTCTTCTTTCCTGACTCAAATGACATGAATGTTAGATCTTTTGTTGTGTTCTTACAAGTACTGAGGCTCTTTTCACTTTTTTTTCTATTACATCTGTGTATGGTCACAGGCTCCTCCAGATGGCTGTTCCCTTGTTCTCTGTATATCCCTTGCCTGACCAGTGCCTGCTTCACCTACACCCTACTCATATGACTGACCTACATACTTGCCCCAGGCCACAGCTAATGACTGTTCTAGCTTTAGATAAGAACTCTCCACTCTGCTTATCAAAGGGGTGGTGAGGGACAGACCCCTCTGCTGGTTTCCCTGGTAACCAATGAGGTAACCTGATATAATTTCCCCCTATAACTGGCAATCTCTCCTTCCGCCCCAGGAGCAAAGATGGCCACGTGTCCTGCCCGCCATCTGCCAAACATGGTGGGGTGTCACTCCAGGACCTTGCTTCAGAGGTGTAAGCTCCCCCATCCATTAAACCGTTGATGTTTCTGTCACTGGCTCTTTCTTCAGTCTTAAGGATGGGCAAGTAGAGGCCTTTGTAGACCTGCAGGGTGCAGCCCAACAATCTGTTTTTCAGATAACTTAATTTTTATTGTTCTATCTTTAATTTTACTGATTCTTTCTTTTGCCCCCTCCATCTTTCTGAGGAACTCATTCACTGAGCTTCTTATTATGGTTATTGTTTTCTTTAATTTTATGTGTCAACTTGACTGGGCCACAGGATGCCCAGATATTTGGTCAAACTTTATTGTAGGCATGCATGTGAAGATATTTTTTGATAAGATTAGCATTTAAATCAGTTGACTGAGTAAAGCAGATTGCCCTCCCTAATGTGGATGGGCCTCGTTCAATCAGTTGAAGACCTGAATAGAACAGAAGGGCTGACCTTCCCGTGGGTAAGAGGAAACTCCTCCTGCCGATTGCCTTGAGCAAGAATGTTGGTCTTTTCCTTCCATGCAAACTGAAACAGCTCTTCTTGGGTCTCCAGCCTAACAATTCTCAGACTGGAACTACACCATCAGTTCTCCTGGTTCTTCAGCTTGCTGATTGCAGATCTTGGGACTTCTCAGCTCCCATTATTGCATGAGGCAATACCTTATAATAAACCATGTATGTATATGTGTGTGTGTGTCTATATATATATATATATATATATATATATGTAAATATATGTATATGTATATATGTCTATATAGAGAGAGACACACACACACACATATATGTATATATACCTATTGTTTCTGTTTCTCTGGAGAACCCTGACTAATACAGATTTTGGTTATGAGACGTGGGTGCTACTGTAGCAAATACCTGGAAATGTGGATGTGGCTTTAGAACTGGGTAATGGATAGAGGCTGGAGAGTTTTGTGGTGCATGTTAGAAAAAGCCAAGATTGCTATGAAGGGACTGTTGGGTGAAACATGGATGTTAAAGGAGATACTGGTAAGGGCTCAGAAAGAAAAAAAACAGCTAAAGAGAAACTTTTCTTCTTCTTAGAGAATACCCAAGTAATCATGAGCAGAATGCTGGTTGAAACTTGGATGTTAAAGGTCTTCTGGTGAGGTCTCAGACAGAAATGTGGGACAGGTTATTGGAAAGTGGAGGAAAGATACTGCTTGTTATGAACTGGCAAAACACTTGACTACATTGTGATCCAGTGTTTTGTGGAAGGTAGACCTTGTGAACAATGAAATTGGTTATTTAGTTGAGAAGATTTCTAAGGAAAGTGCTGGAGGAGTGGCTTGGTTCCTCTTGACAGCTTAATAGTAAAATGTGAAAGGCAAGAGATAAATTAAAGAAGGAATTGTTAAGCCAAAACAAAAAATGAAAAAAAAAAAAAACAGAACTTAAAGATTTGGAAAATTCTTATACTCATATTGCAAAAAAAGAGGAAGTTTCTTCAGGAGAGAACACCAAATAAAAAGGTTACCCATGGTGTTATTGGCCATCTCAACAGAAGGCTGGAAGAAAGACCCCAAAGGCAATTCAGAGACCATCAGGGCTGCCAGTCCCACCCCAGGTGCAGAGTGCACAGGCCCAGGGGGCCAGATGGCCTCCACTTGGTCTTCAAAGGGCAGGGCTGCCACCCAGCAGAGCCCTGGGTGCCACGCCTTGCAGGGCAATGGGCATGAGGCTGCTGCCTCAGAGCATTGAACCAAGGAGAATTATTCTCAAGCCTTAAGATCTAATGGAACTTGCCCTGCTAGGTTTTGGACTTGCTTGGGACTTGTCATTCCTTATTTCCTTCCATGTTCTCCCTTTTGGAACGGGAATGTCTATCCTATACCCATCCCACCATTGTATTTTGGAAGCAAATAACTTGTTTCACAAGTTCACAGCTGGAGAAGAATTTTGCCTCAGGATGAATTCAGTCTAGATGATATTTAGATGAGACTTTTGACCTTAGATGTTAGAGTTGATGCTTGGAATGAGTTAAGACTTTGGGGATACTGGGATGAAATGAATGTATTTTGCATGTGAGAAGGACATAAATTTTGTGGGGCCAGTGGTAGAACACTATGGACTGAATTATGTCCCCCCAAAATTCATATTTTGAAACCCTAATCTCTAATGTTACTGTATTTGAACATAGAGCCTTTGTAATTAAAGTTAATTGAAGTCATAAAGGTAGAACCCTCATCTGATAGGATTGATGCCTTTATAAACAAAGGAAGAGAGAAATCTCTCTCTGTCTCCACATGCATGCAACGAAGAAAGGCCATGTGAGAACACAGCGAGGAGGCAGCCCTCTGTAAGCCAGGACAAGAGTCCGCACCAGAAATTGAATCTGCTAACATCTTGATCTTGGACTTTCCAGCCTCCAGAACTGTGAGAAAATAAATTTTGATTGTTTAAGCCAATCAGTCTATGGTATTTTGTTATGGTAGCCCAAGCAGACCAACACAAGTGCTAATACTTCTCTTTGGTATTTCTTTCTCTCTTCTGTTTCTTTGCTGAGACTCTATTTTTTCACTTGTTTCAAGCATGTTTGTAATTGGTTGTTGCAACATTTTATGGTGGCTGCTTCAAAAATTCTTTTTTTAAAAGGATTTTTAAAAAGTAATTTTTTAAAAGGTAATTCTGACATCTCTGTCATATTTTCTTTGGCATCTATTGATTTTTTAAAAATTCAGTTTGATCTTCCTGGTTGTTGTTAGGACACGTTTTTTTATTGGACATTTTGTGTATTATGTTATGACAATCTGGATTTTATTGAAACCTTCTGTTTTAGCTAGATTTTTAAAACCACTGCTCTGGCAGGGAAAGGTGCAGCATGGCCTCATTACCGCCAAGTGGGCTTCCCTTCAGTCTCCACTGACACAGGGGTGACTGGGCTCTTGCTCCTGCTGGGTGGACACAGGACTCCAAGCTATATACAGGTCTTCACTGACACCATGGGGGGTAGAGTGGCCTTGGGGTGGCAGGAGTCTGAGCCTCCACTAAGCTTCCTGTGATGCAGCCCCAGCAAGGAGCAGGAGGATATGCTCCTGCTGATTAGGGTGGGAGTCCAGGCTCCCCACTTGGCCTCTAGCCCACTATGGAGAATTGTCATCATTGCTGCCCAGCAAGGATGAAAGCCCTACTCCCTCGTGTTGGAGCTTCTCTGATACCTGCTGAGTGTGAAAGCCTAGGCTCTCCACTCTCTTTGCTGGCCTGGGGTGGGGTAGGGCAACATCTTTTCTGTGGTATTTGACTGGAGTCGAGTGATATTTTCTGTCTTTATAGGCTGACCCTTTCCTGATCCTTTGGGTAGAGAGAGCAGGCTTCTGTTGTTGTTACTGTTTTTAGTCTGTGCCCATTGGCATTTCCAGGTTGCCACCTTCTTTAGTTCTAAGTCTGGAATGTAAAGGATAAGAAGAAAACTAAAGAACTCACTACTGTGCCATCCCTTGGGTCCCAAGACCTGTCTGCCTTACTCTCTGTACCTTTCAGATTCTTCCCACATTAATTGTATATGTAATATCCAGGGTTTCCAGTTGTACTTAGTAGGATGAGTAGGAGAAAACACATCTTCATTCTCCTGGAAGCAAAAGTCCCCCTAGATGTGTTTTTACTATTATTTACACTTTCTGGAGTTTGCTGAGCCTCTCGAATCTCTAAATTTATATCTTTCACCAAATTTGAGGCATTTTTACCATCATTACTTCTAACAAATTTTCTTTCTCATCCTCTCTTTTTCCTCTGGAGCTCTAATTGTAGGTATTGTAATTTTTGATGTTAATACCTCAGATCCCTAGGGGTCTGTTTACTTTTTTAAAAACTTGTTTTCACTTCTATTCTTTATATTGGATAATTTCTATTGCTCTGCCTTCAGCATTTCCACTCTTCTGTCATTTCTGATCTGCTGTTAAGCTCACACAGTAAATGCTTTTTATTCAGTGTATTTGACAGGTTTAGAATTTGTATTTGGTTCTTTTAAATAGTTTCAATGCCTCTGCTCAGATTTACTCTTAGTTTTTTCATTACAACAATTTTTCATCACAAAACATTACATTTTTTCCTTTACACCCTAAAGCATAGCCATGATAGCTGCTTTAAAATCCTTCTATGCGAAATCGAACATCTCAATCTTCTTGGTGTCATTCTGCATTGATTGTATTTTCTGTTGAACAAAGGTCATGTTTTCCTGTTTCTTTTACATTTAACAAACAGTTTTGAATTGTTTCCTGGACATTTCAGTCAGTGTTATATCGCAGGGACTCTGGATTCTGTCAAATTTAGAGCATGTGTGTGTGTGTGTGTGTGTGTGTGTGTGTTTGTGTGTGTGTGTGTGTGTGTGTCTTGGTGAGGGTGAGGGGTGGTTGCCAGATAACTTGACTGAGCTCCAACTCCAGACACTGTCCTTCCTGTGGTACCACCTGAAATGTCTGGAGGGTCTTGTACTTAGTTGGGCTGGTAGGATTATGCTCCATATGTGTAATTCAGCCTTGAGTTAGGTATCTGGTTAGAGTTTGCATACATTTGTTTACATCAATGTGGGGCTCCCTCTCCATGGCTCTTTCCTTTCCAGGATTTTATACCTCACTTTCCAGCTGTGCTGCTCTGATAGCTCCAGACACTTCCTTTTGGTTCTTCAAGCCAATAAGTCTGAGGGATCCCTCTGAACCACAGCTGCCTCATGGCTCTGACTCACAGCTTTTTAAGAGAAAAGCCATTCCCTGCGTCCAAGTGCCAGCTCCTCTCCGGAGCCCTCCTGCTCTTGTTCACTCTCCAGTGCCTTCAGGGAGTTATTTTTCATGTGGTGTCCAGAGTTAATAGTTGTTACCTACTAACAGCAACTCTGCCATTACTGGCAGGGAACTTCCTTCGATTCTGAGGGTTTCCTTTTATATTGCTTCTATAATTCCAAAGGGATTTGGGAGATTAGGAGAAATAAGTATGTGTGATGAACCAAAAATTAAGTTGGATGGGAATAATTCATTTTTTTCAAACTATGATCTTCAAACGCCATGGAGAGATAAAACATACATTTATTTGGGGGAAGTAGTATAATGGAAAGGGACTCTCACTAGGATTTATTTAAACCACTTACTGCCATCGGATAGCTGTGCACATCAGTAGCTGGGACAAAGCCTTCAAAAGATCCCTAGGGCACCTCACTTGGGAATCACTGATTCATGTCTCTAAAAGGAAAATGAGTTATATAACTTAAAATTATGCTACTCTTTGTACCTGAAAATTATGCTCTTCATTTGATCAAAGGTAAAAACACTAAAAGTCAAAGATTGTTATTTTTTCATCATTAGTTAAATAAATTCAAGTCAATGTGATATTCGGATTTAATGGCAATGGTGTGCAGGGCAGGAACACAAAGCAATTTTTGGTGAAAAAAAGTATGTGAGCTTTTAACCCTTCTTCATATCATCTCATATTCAATGACTCACCAGCTGCAGTTGTATCATTTATCATATTCAAAGCTAAAATATGCATCTGATAGGATCTTTTCCTTTCAACATTCAACCAAACAAAACAAGATCAATTTATATATATATATATATATATATATATATATATATAAATTTATTTATTTCTTGAACTCCATAGAGAGACAAAACCAATATAACCATTTCTTCAACTCTACTGAGTTATTGAACTCTCATGCCAAATTTCTTTTTATCTGCCTGATATTTGAAGACTGGTTTGAAATAGATGAGATCACTTATTTACATTTGCTCTTATTATCATTACTATGATATACAAGGCAGTTTAATAGGTTTTCCTCATATATCATGTTTGCATACAATTGATCAAGAGCTAGAAAACTGCATAAACTTCACCTTTCCTCAGCTTGTATGGTTTCAGCTCAGGACTTAATAGGTTTAAGAGAAGAAATGCTATTCAATGAAGTGTTTTTCTTACTTGTCTTTCATCTTTTGGATTTACTAAAAATAGCTGCTTGGCCAAGTAGTTCACTTCTACCATCAACATCGGAGCCTGCAGGGGCTAAATGTGATAGTATAATGAGTTTCAAATTACCCAATCCAACAGTTCTCTGTTATTAGGAGACAAAGCAATGCAAACCGTCGTCATTATTCTAACGAGCCACATGCTCTGGCTTCTCTAATGCAGAGCTGGATTAACAGACATTTCTGTTATTGCTATATCTTCTCTCAAGAATTCAAACAGTTGTTGAAATTAGCCCTGGCTTATAGAGGGATACTTCCCAGTACATAAGGAAATTCCTTAAATATAACGGTATGGCTTACATTTAGAAGCAAATGCTTAAACAAATCAAGAGCATTTAGAAAAGAAAAAAAAAATTTTGTTCATTTTATTTGTGAAATGGTGCCTTAAGTATTAGATTAAATCATGAGAAAACATCTGGATTCATGAAAATATATTCTATATTAGACATGGACCCTGTTTCGGTGGATCTCCAGTAGAGAGAATTTCAGACCGTCGGGGGTAAATGTCATGGGGGTGAGCTGTCAGCGCATTCAGACATGTGGGATTACAACTCCGCTGCTGCCTTGGTCATGCCCAATACGGAGCGACTCAGCTCACCTGTCAGTGGTCTAGAGCGCAGGTTTCGGAGTGCCTGATGTGAGGTCTTAGAAATACATTGAAGTTTTGTCTGTGTTGTGCGTTAGTTAACCTTGATTACTATCTAACAGCTATGTCGGGTGTGCTCTGCACTCAGCACTCTGCTAGGTGCAGTGAGAAAAAGAAGCATGACCGGTGCTCAAGGAGCAGATGATGGACACGTTAGATAATCAGGTTAAAACCCTTGTGAAACTGAAGGCCATTTGGGGAACCTCCTCATGAGGGTCATATTTTGAACTGAGCCTGGAAGGATTTGGATAGAAGAAGGCATAATGGAAATAGGACAAAGCACAAATGACAGGTGATCAGTTAGTGGAGGACACCCTTTGGGGAAGTGACAGGACAGTGTTACAACCCAGATAGGAAGGGCCTTAAATCCCAAAGTGTAAAAGTAGTAGGCAGAACAATGATGTTGTGGAGTAAGGGGAGGATGTGCTGAAATCACTATTTTGGAAGTGAAACCAAGCTCTTGGAATGCCATGAAGCAGTAGAAGTGATGAGAGCTGAGAGCAGGGTGGTGGCCGGTGTGACAAGTGGATTTTGAGATGGACTCTGGGCGCGTGTGTAAGAGTCAAAGATGGCATCATGATTTTAAGACCAGGTGACTTGGAAAATACTATTTTCTATTAGAAATTGGAAGTAATTGGAAGGAGCTGCTGATTTGAGTGTATAAAAAGCTAATCAGTTTATGAAAGGGTAAGAAAGTATGTGGAGGGATTTCCTCCTCATACTCCCGGCCTTTTACCTGCCTCTCACTCTTCTTCACAAAGGAAGCAGCTTTTCTGCTGGGAGGGTGACAGTCCTTTGTCCTTCTTTCCTGATTTGGTCCCATTTAAGTCTATAGACACAGAGAGCATGGTCTCTTGACTCTCCCTCAGACCAGCCAGGACAGTGACCCCAAGTAATTTTACAAGGACCTGACTGTGGGGTGGTGATGGGCCATGTGACTAGCAAATCTCAGGCTTCCAGTGTCGCTTCCTGGGTAACAGGGCAGCAGTGTTATCTGTTCATCTCCATCTGCAGAGAGCTGCACTCACTTCCCAGTTGATTCTGGGCGAGGAAAGTGGCCTGGCAAAGCCCCACTGATCTAATTGTTACCTGCTTAATTGAAAGCAGGGATATTGGTTGTGCAATAGGCCATTAGAAATAATGTAACCACAGACATTTATATTTTACAAATTTTCTAATTTAGATTATGGAATCGATGTGTCAGGTATTGACTTGGTTTTCAGCTCAAGAGACTGAGACTCGGGAACGTTGAGGATGGGCAGGTCACGCAGGTGATGGGTGGTGAGGTCACCTGGGGCAGGTACTCTGCCCGTTTCCACCTCCAGTTTTAGAAGAGGGAGGAAGGCTGAGGACATGGGTGTCAGAGAACTCAAATCCTGTACGTTTTGCAAATCGCCAAAATTCCAATTACATCCTAACCTGCATTTCTTCTAATGCCAAAGGCAGTGAATGCACAGAGTAAAAGAGGTTTCCTCACTGGTTCCTGGCACTTCCTGGGTGTCCACGCAGCCTGTCAGATAAGACTAACCAGTGGTCCTCACATACTGGGTTTGCTTTTGACAGACATTTAGAAAGTGAATTCATGTAGAAAAATCTTCTCATAAGACTGGATTTGACACCAAGCAAAACGTCTTTCCAACTTAGGGCTATGTTTCTTATAGCTACTATTTATTTATAACTGTGTGTCAGGCATGTGCTAAATACTTGACATTCATGAATACACTTTACCCTTCAGCACCGCTATGTTGTTTCCCTCAGTCTGCAGATGAGGAAGTAGAGCTTTGAGCGTAAAGAGGTTGTCGAAGATCATCCCGTAGTGAAGGTCAGACATGTTTCTCTCGTAGTTAGGCAAAAACTCATCGCTTCTGAAAGGCCTTGGACATAAGGGGTTGATGTGCCATCGTGGCCTTTTATTCAGGATTTGCAGTGCCAGGAGAGGACAGACGGGCGGTGTCAACCCAGGGACAGAGCTGCTCTGAAAGCAGTGATGAATCCCCAGGTTAGCTGTGGATGAAAATGTCTCAAATCTTCTTGCCTGGCTCCGCTGATGTGTGGTTGGAGGAAGGCAAGCATTATGTTTCTGGAGCTCTAAATCATGACAGATGATGGCAGCATGGCAAAGGATGGCCTCGTTGACTGTCGTCCCCAGATAAGAGATGGGCTGCCACACCTCTGACACACAGAGAAGAATTTAGTGTTGCTAAATGCCCAAGCAGAAAGGCACACGAGTGCCTCATTTATTCCCATCCTTAATTTGATGGCGAGAGCAGAACTCACGGTGTTGAACTGACATGCCAGAGGCCGCGCTGCCTCTCGTTGCTGCTGTGATTAATGCCATTAACATCATCAATATCAATAGGCCATTTAATATTTACAGTTTGAAAAACAAGAGGATATGAATTATTAATATACATTGTAGGTGGCATTCATACATCGCTCTGTGATTTCAAGTAACTTTTATCTAGTTATAATTATTATGTTATTGGGTCCTTATTGTATTATAAGTATTATAATCCACCCCCACCCCACCCCCCACCAACAATGGAGAAAGAGGCTTGGAGGACTGGTGCCCAGCGAGCCTGCAGGTAACAGAGCCAACCTCTCCCCAGCCACTGATCCCTGCAGGACAGACACGCTTCCCTGGTCAGTGCGCTTCTTAGCCCCAGAGCTCAAGGACAGCCACCCCCAGTCCCAGTGAGGAGAGTGATGCCCAGCCTGCAGTCAGGACCGTGTCCCCAGCAGTCCAGTCTGCATGCCCACCTCTGTGCCTCCACCACCCCACAGGTCCCACCTGCATCCCCGCATTCTCAGTCGACGTCCCTCCAGGCCACCCGAGGGGACACCTGCCCCACTCTCCCAAATGCCTCATTCGTCCCGAATGTCCTCCCTCTTCAGTGTGTTGCCAACTCTTTGCCCTCTTTCCCCTCTTACTTGAGGATGCTGGGCACTGAGTAGGTAGCTCCATGGGGGAGGGGGAGTGGGGGAGGGGAAGCATTAGTTTTCTGTGCTCTGTACTCTCTTTACATACATGTCTGTGCTCCCAGTCTTTCCTGACTCTCAGAACTGCCCTGGTCACTGAGACCTATTGCCCCAAGGTTTGAGCTTCTTTTTCTTTTTGAGCTTCGGGATTCACATTTCCCAACCCATTCACATCTTCCAGGGGTCATGGGGACCCCCTTAACTCTTTTGGCCAGGGGACAGACTCACAACCCACGTGTGGATTGGGACTGGAGTGGGGGTTGTTAGTGGGACATTGGCAGCCCTCCTCACTGCAAATGTAGCTGGGAAGGGGGAGGCCATCTTCACAGTGCAGCAGCTCTGCCTGCTATGAGACAGAGGAGCTGGGGGAAGATGCAGGACAGTGGCACAGGACAACAGGAGCACAAGCTGCCTGAGCCAGTCTGGGGACTGCCAGGAGATGCTGCCTCATTACCGTGTACCATCCACTCCATACTCACAGCCCCAGCTAGAATCCAGTGTGGCCACTCTTCTCAAGTCCATGTCTCAGTGCCACGGCCCTTCAATATTCAGGGTCCTGTAGCATCTAAATAATAGGAAGATAGAAATTTCATGTCTTTCATGGGGAACTCAGGGCACCATCCAAGACTCAGCATATGCCTGGTGGTGTCTGTGACCAGACACTTAGAAAGCAGCTTGCCAGGGTGGAGCACATCGTCAGGCCTCACCTCCCTCATCCCCAGCCATGTTCCCCCAGTAGAGAAGGGAAATTACTGCAGAATGCACTGTGTTGGGGAGCTCCAGTGCTGTCCATGTGAAATCAACATTTCTGTAATACCTGAAACTTGGAAATGGAAGGTCATGCTAATTTAAAAAAAACATGACAAGAGCACTCAACCTCCACCTGCTGTGTAAGTCAAGTGTAGCATCCATGGTATTCCACTGACTGCTGTAGCTGGTCTACTGTATTTACGTCCTTCTGTTTCATGTCTTACTAATATGCAGATGAACATTGGAATCATGTCACTAATTCTCAGGGTTCTGCCCACCCCCTCACCGAGCAGCCTTCTGTTAAGTTGGGATCCCATATGGCTTTGCTCAGAGACAGGATACACTGGTTATTGGAACCATATTGAGTAACACACATCTGGAGGGAGAATGTCTAGCAAAAGAAAGAAAGTGATACAACTTCACTGAAAGATATTTCAACCTAGAAGACTACTTTATGTTGCTCTCAGCTCATACATTAGCAGTCAGAAATGCTCTGTGACTGGGAATGCCTGGGGTGCCCATACTACCCATGGTGGCCCCTCAGACATTCCCTGGCCAGAGCAAACGCTGAGGCTGGACTGGCCTTTGTGGTTCCTATTATGATTGCAAGGCATTCTCAGCAACAACCACCAGGGAACTTTGAAAAAACAAGGCTTATTACTCAAAGTTCTCAGAAGGTACACAACATGCCCAGGGCCACACAGCACAGTCATGGGTAAGGGAGAGAGAAAGAGCGCAGACCCAGGACTCTACCCTTATTGGGGTCCAGGGTGGGGTGCTTAGGGTTTCACCAGTTCAATCTTCATTGGCAAATTTAAAATATAAGAACAGGAATTAGGCACTCTAACTGGGGAGAAGTGGGGTCATCAAATGACCAGTTATCTAGGTCACCTTGGGCTTTCTAGAAGGGGAACTGCATGGGTGGACTTGCCCTTTATCTAGTAGTGTAGCTGGGAATATGCCTATATGAGGTGGATGCCTTTTAAATAGTTGCCTCGGCAATGGAAAGCTTAATGCCAGGCACTTACATTACAATCAAAAAGGCTTACTGTCAGGCACTTTCACTCCAAAGACCTAAATACACATCAAGTCTGTGATAAAAGACTCAATACCATAAGATGTCATGTCTCCCCAATCTGTAATCTATAGATCCAATTCATGTCCAACATAAATTTCATCAGAGTATTTTTGGGAAAGCCTGATGAGTGGATTCTAACATGTATATGGATGAGCAGAGGACCAAGAACAGCCAGAGCCCCGTGGAGAAGAAAAGGGGGCACCTCGCCCCTCCAGCTGTTCTTGTCTAGAATTCTAAAGTCTGCGTAGTTAAGACAGGGGAGATTGAAATTGGGGTAGAAAAAAGGAGCAGAACAGAGAATTCCGCAAGAGAGAACCCATGCCTGATGGAGATCTTACTTGTCAGAACAGGCCCTGCAAGTACCTGGGTGGGAGGGACGGCTTAATGATTTCGGTGGCAGCACCGAAAACCACAAGGAGAAGATCTGATTGGATGCTTATGTAGGAAAATATATACAGAAGTCAACTCTCTGTGATCAAGGCCCTAATGGTTAAAGATGGAACATTCCAGCTTTGATACTACATGTGTAACATCAGGAAGGCCTCCGAAATAAGATGCAGAAAGACTAAAAGGTTGATAAATTTGACTAACTTAACATACCATTTATCAAAAAATTTTTAAAAAAATGAACAAAGTGAGAAAGCCACAAACTTGAAGAAGACATTTGCAACACATGGAGCAAAAAAGTATGTATATCAGAATATATAAAGAAACCATGAATCAAATGGGTAAAAAACACAAAACAGATTTCACAAAGAAAACATACGCAAGGCAAAAAAAAGCCCCTTTGTTTAGCGATGTCTGCCCAGAAGGTAAAACCGCAAAGCAAACAATGCAATGATTATCCTAAAGTTCAGAATACAACCTGTGGGGAGAAAGTGAGCCTTTGGTGAGTCGTGGGCGGAGGGCCTAGAAGGTTCTGACGTTTTCCACTGTGTTAAGCTCAGTGTTTGCTACATACATGCTTGTTTTATTATTTGCCAAGTGTTAGTATGCTCTTTTGCACATAAAGCAAGAATAAGGAAGTGATGTGCACTAGCAAAGAAACTCCCACACTTAGTGGGAACACTGCTCATTACTAACGTGACCTCTTCTGGCTCCTTCTGTGGAGACCACGCGTGTAGTCCTGCTTGCCTGCCCCAGCGATGGCCACACCAGTAGCCCATTCACAGTGCCGGGCACCAGCCCTGCCTGGTGGAGTCCCGGAGCCTGCTGTCCTGCTTAGGGATGCCTTCCCTGCCAGCCCATCCCATCTCCTGAGACGTCTGCAGAGGCCTCCCTGTGAGGGTGCATGGGTTCTGTCGCATCTGGAGTTGGCGTCAGGCTGTGAGCCAAGCACGCAGCCTTGTCCAGAAGGCATTGGGTGCTGTGTGTGGCCGCTGGGAAGATGCACAAGTTTGTACTACAGAGCGGGTGTGCGGGTTTACCTTCAGGGGCCTCAAGAGCCATGGGGAACACTTGAGCTCCCCTGTTCCTTAAAGCCAACTGCTCCTCTGGAAGTGCTCTTGCTGAGGTGAACAGATGCCACGAGACCCTGAGGCCACTTCTCGGCTGTCCTCTGAAGCCTGGGACACAAGCCCCTGGGAAGCACACTCCCTATGTCCTCCCACTGCAGTGGCCACTGCGCCAGTGGCTCTGCAGCTCCCTCCTCACCTTCCCAACCTCTAGGCCCTGCAGTGCCCTCCCCTCCACCAACATTCACTCTGCAGGTGACCCTGTCACCAGCCCCTGCTTCAAGTGACATCTGTGTGCCAATGCCTCAAGAAGTCACATCCTCACCAGGGACCACTCCCATGAACTCCTGACTTGTGTGGCCCACTGTCTGCTTAGCATCCCGAGGAGACCTCTCATAGGCCTCTCAACTCTGAAATGTCAGCACCTGAATGCTGCTCTTTCCTCAGAAGCTGGGTTGTTCCAGAATCTTTGCCATCCTAGAGTGCAAATGACGTGTCCAGATGCCTGGTTTGGTCACCCTCTTCCTCTCACAGCTCACATCTGATTTGTTAGCTGATTGGATGACCCTTTCCTTTAAAATGTATCCCTATTTTCTCCTCTTTTTACCACTTCCAGCCACTATCATCTTTCACCTGAATTACTTTAATATTGCCCTAAGCACTCTCCTGTTTCTGTTCTTTCCCCCGCTGCATTCTAGTCTCCTATCTCACCCAGATGGGTCCTTTTACAGCATGAACTAGACTACGTCACTTACTTGCTTATCCCCGCCCCCGTCTTCCTGGCTAGCTCAGAGTAAAAGGCAAAGGCCTTAAATAGCCTTGAGGCAACATTTATCTCGTCTTTTCCTCTGCCCTCTGCTGTCTACCCCATCCAGCCACACTGCCCACCTGCCTTCTCCTCAGGCATTGTAGGCACACTCTTGCCCCAGGACATGTACACCTGCAGTGCCCTTTTCTGGGATACATGTCCTTCTGACAACCATGTGGCAGGCTCCTGCACAGCCCTTGGGTCTCTAAAGTTATGCCTTCCCAGATTACCTTATTTAAAATAGCACCTCTTTCCTCTTCATAGCTTATATTTCTCCATAGCACTTACTACCACCTCACATGTAACATGTCTTATGTATATTTGTCTCCCTCCTCTGGGAGAGAGTCTTCTGTCTGTTTAACAGTCCATCTACCTGTTCCGGTTTTCTACTGCCATGACAAATTATCACAAACTTAGCAATTTAATTGAAGCAACACATTTATTAAGTAACCTTATTGTAGTGATCATTTTGCAATATGTATCAATACACGTATAAAATCATGATGTTGTACACTTTAAACTTATACAATGATACATGTTAATTATATCTCAATAATCAAAAACTTGTATTATCTTACAGTTCTGTAGGTCAGAATACAATGGATTTGCCTGGTGTTTCAGCTCTGGGTCTCCCATGGCCAGGATCATGGTGTCAGCAGGGCTGCTTTCCCTTCTGGAGGCTCTGGGGGCAAATCCACATCCAGCCTCTCTCAGGCTGTTGGCAGGATTCAGTTCCATGGGTTGTAGGTTGAGGTCCCTGTTTCCTGCTGGCTGTCACCTGAGGGAGTCATTCTTGCCTTCTATGGGCTGCCCACATGCCTTGGCTCATGACCCCTTCCTCCACCTTCAAAACCAGCAATGGCAGTTGATTCCTTTCTTTCTGCTTCAAATCTCTCTGAGCTGGGTCTCTCTGACTGGCCCCAGCTGGAGAAAGTTCTCTGTTTTTAAGGGCTCAAGTGATTATACAGGGTCCACTGGGATCATCTAGGATAATCTCCTGATTTTAAGCCCATAGCTTTAATTCCATTTTGCACAGTGCCTTTTGCTGTGTAAGGTAACAGTCACAGGTGTGACACCAGGGGTAAAGTTTCTGCCTTCTGCACCACCCTCCCACCAGGACAGCATGGACAACAGGGCAACAAGTGCCTTCTGAAAAGAGAGACCTTTATAGTAGCTGATGTGGTCAGATGCTGCTCCAAGTTGTTAGAATCAAAAACAAACAGAGGGAATTCCCTGGTGGCATGGTGGTTAAGGATCTGCCTGCCAATGCAGGGGACACGGGTTCAGTCCCTGGTCCGGGAAGATCCCACATGCCGCAGAAGCCTGCATACTAAAGCCCACGCTCTGCAACAAGAGAAGCCACCGCAATGAGAAGCCTGCGCACCGCAACGAAGAGTAGCCCCCCTCGCCGCAACTAGAGAAAGCCCACGCGCAGCAACGAAGACCCAACGCAACCAAAAATAAATAAGTAATTAATTAATTTAAAAAAAAAACAAAAACAGAGACCAGACTTGAAAATTCCCTGAGCAGACAACCAGTTTAGTCCTACAAACAAAGCTTAATTTAGCTTATTTTGTAAGGCTAACTTGACCTGGGTCATTTCTTCCTTATGCTTCTGAGAATCATAAGCAAAACTTAAACTGTTTCCCAAGGTTGATATGAGGTAAATACTGACCATTTCCCTATCATTTAAGAAAATTCTAATACTGTAACCAACACTGTGAAGAATAAACAAACCATCACCACTTTCCCACTATACAAGATGCTTTATAACAGTGTACCCCTGAGCCTCAATCCATGTTTTGGTTTGAGTGCTGCTGGTTTCCAAACTGTCTTTTTGGTGTGTATTCATTGCTTCTTAGGTGATTCATTGTTCTTACTTTGACTGTTTATGAACTGTTGACAAGGCACTCTATGCATTACATCCTTACAGAGCTCTTGTAATGACAACAGGAGCCCTAAGAAGCAGGCGCTGTTATCACCCCATTCTCAGAAGGAAGAACTGAGGCACAGAGCATGGGATTTTCCCAAGACCATGGAGCTGGGAGAGCCCCAGGCCCTGTGGTCTCAGGCCCGTGTGACAGTGCACCCTGAAGAGAAGATACCCCATAGGAAGCACTGGGCCTGGCTTCTGAGCACTCTGCCCTTTAGAAATGAGAAGGGCCTGAACCGTGTTGCTGTCTGCCCTGGTCTGACTGCCTTTACTTTCTTTAGGTCATTTAACTTTGACTTTCCAATCATCTCTCTTACTACTTTTATAAACATCTTTGGTTGTGCCACGCTGCAAATGATTCCATGTTTACACCACCTTTTTTCTCCCCCATACAGATGCATATCCTAATTCCGAAGTTGTCTATGTCTGGACCAACGGCACAACCAAGTCGGTGGTGGTGGCAGAAGATGGCTCCAGGCTGAACCAATACCACCTGATGGGGCAGACAGTGGGCACAGAGAACATCAGCACAAGCACAGGTAAGCCTCGCTCCCCATTCAGGGTCGCACACCCTGGGAGAGCCCAGGACTCTCCTTAGCCACCCGGGCCTGTCGTTCTGTGCTGGCCACAAGAAGCCTTCCACATCGGGTCCCCTCCCTCCAGCCGCACATGGAGGCATCAGCTGTGGCATCCTGGCATTAAGGGTCATGAGAGGCATTAATCCGAGGTGCATTTGCCTCTGTGTGAGCAGCCCTGGTGACCGCAGGCCCTGCCCGGAGGCCTCATGGACCTACTTATATAACATAGTCCTGCCCAAACACTGAGACACGAGGGCAACAGCCTCTGCAGGAAAGGTAGAGAGCTTCCTGTAAATACTCTCATTTACCTGTTCTACTATCTCCCCACTTTGAACATTTCGGAGGTTTTCCTGGGGTTGAATTTGGGAAAGCACAACCGGGCAGCATAGAAATAGCTGAGGCCTTAGCAGGTGCTGTCACACCCACAGGCACAGGGCTGGCTTGAGCCCGCAGGGCAGCACAAGCTGGGCTTCACCTGACACAAAGTGGACAGGGTGTCCAAAGGGACACAATGCGTTCCCTTCTTGCACCTGCAAGGGGTGTCCTCAGACACCTCCTGGCCACAGGAGGCCCAGCCCTAGAGGTCACGGTCACGAGGTTGGCTGTGAGCAGAGGAGGGTCCTGCAGGGTTTCTCATGGCAGGAGAAATGTGGAACAGGGATGGAGTAAGTCCTTGCAGCATGCTTGCAGCATGAGTTCTAAACCTCACATGTTACCCTGGTCAGCGTCACTCTGTCAGCCTCACCACCCCTTGGAGCTGGCTGGAAGCACGGGGATGTGCAGTGCATGCCTCCTCTCACACAGGTGCTCAGTGCCCGTCCACTGGTGTGGGCTGGCATCCTGGGGAAAGGGCCTGGCAGGGCTGGGAGGAGGCTGTTGTGCCATGTGGTTACCATGTTAAAGGCAAGGGAAGAGGAAGCAGACCTGATTTTATGGGAACAAGTGAAAAGGTGGCACGGCAGAGGTTTGGGGTGAAGAATTGCAATGCTAATGGAGGGTGCTACCGTTGGGAGTCGTTTCATGTCCTTCTTTAAAAATTTATAAATGGGTTTCTGCTCCTATTTGCATTCCAAAAAAATGGTCTTTTTTTGAACGTTATCTTCTATTGCTCTCCTCAACTCAAAAATAGAATGAAAAGAACCACCACAACAAAAGAATTATAAGTAGGAGAGTAACTTCAAATCCTAATGCAAAGAAACAGAATGGCATTTTCCCTCTTCTCAAGCATTGAGAGGCAATATCGGATCATGATAAAGATGTCTTTGCTACTAAACATATCTTGCCCCCCTTCTCTCTGTCCCTGTCTCCTGCTAGGCCTGAGCCTATTCCCCTCCTCTCACCTGCTCTCATCTGCCTCGGGCTGTGGGGAGGGCGTGGTGCATCTTGGCCCTGAGGGAATTTTGGTCTCCTCTTCTGTAAGAGGGTAGAGTTTGCCACATATGATCTTAACTCATGCTGTGAGAAAAGGCACGTAGGGACACATCCACAGCTGGCCTTGCTGAGCACTGGGCTTTGAATCCAACAGCAAGCGTCCGAGCTATGTAATCAGTCTCAAACGTCTCAACATTCTGCCCATGCAGCCAGCCGACCACCCTCGAACAGATGGCCCCCGGGGGTCTACCTTAGCAGAGACCCCAGGCCCTTCCCCCCACATTCACAGTTCCACCAGGCTCCCTGGCCACACCATCTACTTCTTGCAATTCAGCTGAAGAACTCTTGTCCTCAGATCAACTCAGCTCTGCCTCCACTTCTAAAAGCATCCTTCCCATCTCCCCAGGGAGATGCAAATTCACACAGCAAAGGAGACTCTGTCTAACACACCCTCCCACCGCAGCTGCCTTGGCTCCTTACCAGTTCACCATCAGGGCAGCATCGTTCTCCACAATGAAGGGGAGGTCTGCACTCGCCTCCCACACAGCCAGGCAGATCCAGAGAAGGCACTGGGGCATCGCCAAGGAAATGCCCTCACTTTCCCTGTGGACCAGCGGAAGCTCAGAGCGGCCAGCACCCGTGGCCTCCTGAGGCTGTTGCTCCTCACTCCCAAGCGGGGTGAGGGGGCACAGAGCCTGTGGGGAAGTGGTAGCCCCCCACTCCTTCCAGCCCTCCCTGGCTGGGAAATGAGGAGAAAACCCTCCTCCCACGACAGGGCTCTGTGATGTCCTGAGTTATATCTGGAGAGGCTAAATCCTGAAATCCTGATGGCAGTAGCAGTGAGGGGGGCAGGTGGAGAGTGGCACAGATTGTGACCAGGGATTAGGAAAACACACAAATCTGATTTTCCCCAGCAAAGCATCCACCAGCAGAGGCTCTTCAGAGGCTGGGGGTCAAAAGACTTACTTATAAAATGACTGTTAAGAAATCCATGCATCCTTCAGCCTCTCCTTCACCCAAACAATACAAATAAATGCTTGTCCAAAGGGAGGGTGGAGAGAAGGGAGGCTCCCGGGCTCTGACCAGGGGCAGGAACCACAGGGCAAGACTGTAGGGTTTCATTTAGGTGGCTGACTGCACTAATTTGCTCATTTGCAGGTGAATACACAATCATGACGGCTCATTTCCATCTGAAGAGGAAGATCGGGTACTTTGTCATCCAGACCTATCTCCCCTGCATAATGACTGTGATCTTGTCACAAGTGTCCTTTTGGCTGAACCGAGAATCAGTCCCAGCCAGGACAGTGTTTGGTGAGTGTCCCCAAGCCAGGCCTGCAGACTGTGTTCTGTGACTGCCTCTAACCATCCCAAAGACAGCAGCCTCAAAGTCCCTAGTGCTGCCTGTCTATTCTGTGACCTGGAAAACAAATGGACCAATTAGTTATGAATTCAGTGTTAAAGACTAGATTTAGGGCTGCTCTCTGAACCAGGGTTCAGAGCAATTCGATCACTGTTTCCCTTTTGAAGTTTCACTGGTAGCCTTTTTTTTTTTTTTTTGAGGTTTGAAATTGCCAGCAATCTGTCTTATGTGGGATTTTGCTACGGTATTTTCACAAGTCTCATAAAGTACTGTTTTCTATGTTATCAGGCAGTTTTCTTTGAAATGTGCATGCCACTTTAAAATTAACTCCCAAGTGGCAGTCAATATGTTACATATGATATGATAGTAATAGATTAAATGTATATAAAATATAATATATATTACCTTATGTATATATAAATATAATATATATGAGATATACATATGTCTGTATGATACATGTATATATGTATACATATATATGATAAGAATTTAGAACATTATCTGACATCCCTGAGACATAAATCAAGTTTAGCAAGATCTAGCTCAGGAGGTACCTTAGCACAGCAGACATGGTTGAGTGTTTGACTTTTACGTTGAAGCTCATTTCATCAAAATCAATTTAGAAGTAATTTTGTGGGTCAGTTGTAATGGATGCTCACATCTTTCTAAACTGTAAAGGACTATTCTCGCCTCAGCTTTTCCTATTGCACTGTCCCTTCCAAAGAAGGAAAGGGTGCCCTGCGTTTCCCGCCAACGCTCCTGTTGGTGGAGGAAGCTGGGGGGGCTCGGGATTTCCAGTGAGGGCCCAGGATTGCTCCTGTCCGACCATCTCTCTACCTCGAGCCACATACCCAGCTTCACCTGCCTCACCTGATTTAGCTTCAGGAAGGTGTGGAGGTTGGTTTGTGGCCAGGCAGTGCTCCCCCAGCTCTTTAGGGGAGCATTAGTAGGAGGGCAAGGAAAAAAATTTAGTTTGGAGAATGCCCTATGTTCCAGTCTGCTTCCTCTTAGAGATTCTCAAAGCACATTAGGATGTTAAAGGACTCAAGGAGACACAAGAAGCCTGTTCAAGGTCACACACAGAACACTTCTCTCCAGCACAATGATTAACTGGATTTCTAAGAAAAATCAAAGATGACTACTGATTTCTCATTCAGCGTTAATTCCATGCACAATACCATGTTCAGTGAGGGTATATAAATACCTCTGAAGGATGACACTGAATGAAGACTAAGCTGCTATGACCACCCGCAACATGACACTCTTTTGGTGCTCTTTCCTGAGGCTGCCCTAACAAAGTACCACACATTGAGGGCTTAAGCAATAGAAATTAACTGTCTCACAGTTCTGGAGACTACAAGTCCAAAATCAGCAGAGTTCGTTTCTTCTGAGGGCTGTGAGGGAAGGCTCTGTTTCTGGCCTCTCTCCCAGTTTCTGGTACTTCCTTGGCTTGTGGCAGCATAATTCCAGTCTTCACGTGCTGTTCTCCCTGTGTGTGTGTGTGTGTGTGAGAGAGAGAGATACCAGTCATATTGGATTAAGGCCTACCCTAATGACCTCATTTTAACTTGATTACTTCTGTAAAGACCATATTTCCAAGTAAGGTCTGGAAAGTAAATCTGAGGTTCTGGAGATTAGGAATTCAACCTATGCATTTGGGGGGGTGCACAGTTCCACTCATAACAGGTGTGTTGCACCCCCACCCGATACACGTATGTGCACCTTTTTGCAAACAAAACTGTAGTAAGAAGAAAGACACAGCATGTGGAAACTACATGGGCGGTAAGGGTTCAGCAGACCTGGGTCCCAGTACAGGTTCTCATTTGCCAGCTGGCAAATTTGGGTACATTACTATTTTTAAATCTTTAAGCTCCTCACTTGCAAAATGGGGATAATGACACCCATCCAGAATGTAGCTTAGATCAGAGTCTGGCCCTTAGTAGACGCCCGTTAGAGGCTCATCGTCCCCTTCTGAGGATCCAGACTTCCTTTATGGTCACTGCAAATTTCCCCAGAAGACAAGACAGATGGCTACAGGCATCTTGCATGGCAGCACTGAGGTGGCCCAGATCCTTCTTAGAGGCAGTGAAGTGCCAAGACCCAGATTCAGATGTGGTGCTTCTGTTGTACTCCGGTCTTCGGAGTCTGCAGGCTGCGTTAGTCCATGTGAAAGCAAGCCTGTCTCATCAGCTTTCTGGAGCCCAAGACTTGTAAGATGCACAGTGAGTCTTTGTGAAGCACATTGTGAGAGCGGTGGGAACGTTCTTGCCCTTCTCAGCTGGACTTGCCTTGGGGCCACTAAGATGCCCCACTCCTCTGACCCATCCTTGTTGAGCACCAGCTCTCTGCAAGGTCAGGTCAGGACAACGGGGACACAGTTAGGGTATGTGTATAAATCAGACCCAAATCTCTGCCCACCTCGATTTATGTTCTAGAAGAAGGAGACGATTGACAAGGTAAATAAACTAAGCAGTGTTTTAAATGCTATGAATGTGTTGTGCTGTGAAAATCGTAGAGGGAGAGGGAGACCTGGGCTGGGGATTAAAGTGATAGTTCCTTTCTTTCTTTGTCATATTCAGGGGTGTTATACTGGGGTCTAGTGCTGGTGCTGATCCTTGTTCCCATTGTCCCCACCCCTGTCATTGACAACCACAGGGGTGACGACGGTGCTGACCATGACGACCCTCAGCATCAGTGCCCGGAACTCTCTGCCCAAAGTGGCTTATGCGACAGCCATGGACTGGTTCATAGCCGTGTGCTACGCTTTTGTGTTCTCTGCGCTGATCGAGTTTGCCACTGTCAACTATTTCACAAAGAGAGGCTGGGCCTGGGACGGCAAAAAAGCCTTGGAAGCAGCCAAGATCAAGGTACTGACTTCATTTTCCTCCGTACTCCAGAGAAAATGTGCCTGATTTTATGTCCAAATATAAGACCAGGTGTTTCTTTTCCCTACATCCCTCCCCCTGAAAAATGATTTCTTCCCTTATACTCAAGGTCCTTACAAAGTCTTATAACAGGTCTTGTTTTACCTTTGTTTTGAATCACCAGCTTCATTCAAGGGAAAGGTCTGATGTCAGGCCTATTTTGCTAAAGTACCTACTGTCTGTTCAGGGACTATTTATCCAGTTTTGAATGGTACAGTCAATTCTTCTGCTCACTCTTGCCACTTCACCATGCAGCGTGTCTTCTGCAAGGTGGCTTGAAGGTCATGAAGGGAGCATTCGAATTATTGGGAGTGACACAACAGGCAAACATACCTAATTCCACTGACTAGATGATTTGTCTTGCTTAAACGATGCACGTGAGTTATTGTGGGAAGCATTTCTCTATTCAAAGCAATTAAGTGCTGAGTATTTAGAGGGAGGTCGGTACCTGAATCTAAAAAATATTTGAAGAAAAAAGGTTGCACAACATTCCAACCTGAACCAGGTCCTTGGGGAAAAGAAAATAATATACATGGAATAGAAAATAAATAGCACATGGTAAAGTGCTAATTATGCCACATTTAAAACAAACAAGTCCTTTGCTCTGAGAGAGGAACAGGCTGGAGTTATCAGGGTGGACTTGAAAGTGAAACTTCATCTGTCCTTTGGAAATCATCATGAAGGGAGTCTAGAAGGCCCTACGGGAGACTGTGCCCCAAACCCGTGATGACACCAGGATACTCTGCTGCTGCTGAGGGCACTCAGTTGTGCGCATCCACGGCCCCACACCTGCTTTTTGCATTCAATGCTGTTGTTCCTTTCTTGTGAAAAGTCAGAAGTTCTCACTTGACCTGGCCTATCGGATTCTTCCCACCTCCAAGCGCCATGAGTCCACTCCCATTCCTGGGTTTCAGTCATGGAAGAAAAACCCACTTCCAGGCGTAGCTCACCCGGAGGGAGGAAAGTCTAGTGGGACCCATTCCAGGCCCCTCAGGGAAGAAGGGAAGGGGGGAGATGCCTGGGAAGGGCCTTGACAAACAGGAATCTCACGAGGGGGTGTGTTTTGGGGAATGATGGGGGACAGGAGTGAGCTGACCACAGCAGGCAATTGGTGGGGAGCTGAGAAAACATGGCAGAGGCAGGGCGTCTTCAGACTGTGGGAATTCTGGACTGAAGTGTCCCAACAGACAGAACCATGGAGGATGTTTGTTGGGGGACATGGAGTCTGGGGAGAGGGGCTTCCCGACCCCAAACACTGTGTTGCCAGGAAGTAAATGTTTGCTACGGGCCTGGAAACGGCCTCCCTGAGCCTGAGCGGGGCAACCGCCTGGGAGGTGCTGCAGGAATTGAGGCCATCAGGCTGGTGTCTGTGAGTCTAGGAGGAAGATGGAACCCGGAGGCAATGGAGAGTCCTTGAAGGTTGTCGAATGGGCTGTCATCATCGTCAGCCACCTCGCTTGCTCACACTCAGCCTCACTGTCCTTATTACTCGTCACAGACCTGAATGCAGACCTGGAGGGAGAGGAGGGCATGGAGGTAACTGACTCATCTAATCCCAGATTAGCACTGATCTTCTAGAAGACTAGGTGTTGTCCCCCAAGGCTATGGTGCTGGGGATCCCATCCCTTAGGCCAGTGGAGGCATCAGGGCATCTGCAGGTATCCCGGCAGGCAAGTCATACTGTTACACACGGTGGTGAGCGTGAATAAGTAAGTATAGCGTTACTGGCTTTTACTTAGAAGTGGAGAAAATTTGAACACCGGACTGTGTTCACCATCGTTACCTGTTGGGGTCTTCAGAGTTGGGGGTGCAAGGTGGTTTTTAGGGGTGAACACCTGTGAAAGGACACAGGAAGAAGTTGAAGTTGACCATGTAGGGAGCTGTCTGCCCTCAGCTGGGCAGCAAGTTGTCCCGGAAGGAGGACAGAGGCCCGTCTCTGGACCACTGTGGCCATCCTGAGTCCTGTTTGAAACACCCACTTCCGAGACCCATCATTCTCTCCTCCAGTGTCTGCTCTGTCCTGGTTACACCCAGAGACGAAGGTCGTGCAAACCATTGAGGTAGCTAGTCCATCATGCTGATGGGCTTCTTCTGGCAGCCCAACAGGTGTGTGTGCATGGCACCACGGGGGCTGCACAGAACCGTACCATTTCTGAGGAGTGGCCCACAGGCCCTGCTCTGCTCTGACGCTGTGGTCACCCTCACTGGCCCCGGGGTCGTTGTGCTCCCTGCATCTGGGTACATATGCACTCCTATTCCACCTCACTTTTCACTGCTTCTTCTTGATCCTTCTCCATGCACTTCCCCTCTGCTTTTCATCTTTCACATATTTTTTTTTAACATCCTTATTGGAGTATAATTGCTTTACAATGGTGTGTTGGTTTCTGCTTTATAACAAAGTGAATCAGTTATACATATTCATGTATCCCCATATCTCTTCCCTCTTGTGTCTCGCTCCCTCCCACCCTCCCTATCCCACCCCACTAGGTGGTCACAAAGCACCGAGCTGATCTCCCTGTGCTATGTGGCTGCTTCACACTAGCTATCTATTTTACAGTTGGTAGTGTATATATGGCCATGCCACTCTCTCACTTTATCGCAGCTTACCCTTCCCCCTCCCCGTATCCTCAAGTCCATTCTCCAGTAGGTCTGCGCCTTTATTCCTGTCTTGCCCCTAGGTTTTTCATGACCATTTTCCTTTATTTAGATTCCATATATATGTGTTAGCATATGGTACTTGTTTTTCTCTTTCTGACTTACTTCACTCTGTATGACAGACTCTAGGTCCATCCACCTCACAACAAATAACTCAATTTCATTTCTTTTTATAGCAGAGTAATATTCCATTGTATATATGTGCCACATCTTCTTTATCCATTCATCTGTTAATTGACACTTAGGTTGCTTCCATGTCCTGGCTATTGTAAATAGAGCTGCAATGAACATTGTGGTACATGACTCTTTTTGAATTATGGTTTTCTCAGGGTATATGCCCAGTAGTGGGATTGCTGGGTCATATGGTAGTTCTAGTTTTACTTTTTTAAGGAACCTGCATACTGTTCTCCATAGTGGCTGTATCAGTTTACATTCCCACCAACAGTGCAAGAGGGTTCCCTTTTCTCCACACCCTCTCCAGCATTTACTGTTTGTAGATTTTTTGATGATGGCCATTCTGACCAGTGTGAGATGATATCTCATTGTAGTTTTGATTTGCAGTTCTCTAATGATTAATGATGTTGAGTATTCTTTCATGTGTTTGTTGAAAATCTGTATATCTTCTTTGCAGAACTGTCTATTTAGGTCTTCTGCCTATTTTTGGATTGGGTTGTTTGTTTTTTTGATATTGAGTATAGTCATTTTCACAATGTTGATTCTTCCAATCCAAGAACATGGTATATCTCTCCATCTGTTTGTATCATCTTAAATTTCTTTCATCAATGTCTTATAGTTTTTTTGCATACAGGTCTTTTTTCTCCTTAGGAAGGTTTATTCCTAGGTATTTTATTCTTTTTTGTTGCAATGGTAAACAGGATTGTTTTCTTAATTTCTCTTTCAGATTTTTCATCATTAGTGTATAAGAATACAAGAGATTTCTGTGCATTAATTTTGTATCCTGCTACTTTACCAAATTCATTGATTAGGTCTAGGAGTTTTCTGGTAGCATCTTTAGGATTCTCTATGTATAGTATCATGTCATCTGCAAACAGTGACAGCTTTACTTATTCTTTTCCGATTTGGATTCCTTTTATTTCTTTGTCTTCTCTGATTGCTGTGGCTAAAACTTCCAAAACTATGTTGAATAATAGTGGTGAGAGTGGAAAACCTGGTCTTGTTCCTGCTCTTAGTGGAAATGGTTTCAGTTCTTCACCTTTAAGGACGATGTTGGCTGTGGGTTTGTCATATATGGCCTTTATTATGTTGAGGTAAGTTCCCTCTATGCTTATGTTCTGGAAGGTTTTTATCATAAATAGGTGTTGAATTTTGTCAAAAGCTTTCTCTGCATCTATTGAGATGATCATATGGTTTTTCTCCTTCAATTTGTTAACATGGTGTATCACATTGATTGATTTGTGAATATTGAAGAATCCTTGCATTCCTGTGATAAACCCCACTTGATCATGGTGTATGATCCTTTTAATGTGCTGTTGGATTCTGTTTGCTAGCATTTTGTTGAAGATTTTTGCATCTATGTTCATCAGTGATATTGGCCTGTAGTTTTCTTTCTTTGTGACATCTTTGTCTGGTTTTGGTATCAGGGCGATGGTGGCCTCGTAGAATGAGTTTGGGAGTGTTCGTCCCTCTGCTATATTTTGGAAGAGTTTGAGAAGGTTGGGTGTTAGCTCTTCTCTAAATGTTTGATAGAATTTGCCTGTGAAGCCATCTGGTCCTGGGCTTTTGTTTATTGGAAGATTTTTAATCACAGTTTCAATTTCAGTGCTTGTGATTGGTCTGTTCATATTTTCTATTTCTTCCTGGTTCAGTCTCGGCAGGTTTTGCATTTCTAAGAATTTGTCCATTTCTTCCAGGTTGTCCATTTTATTGGCATAGAGTTGCTTGTAGTAATCTCTCATGATCCTTTGTATTTCTGCAGTTTCAGTTGTTACTTCTCCTTTTTCATTTCTAATTCTATTGATTTGAGTCTTCTTCCTTTTTTTATTTGGTTTATCAATTTTGTTTATCTTCTCAAAGAACCAGCTTTTAGTTTTATTGATCTTTGCTATTGTCTCCTTCATTTCTTTTTCATTTATTTCTGATCTGATCTTTATGATTTCTTTCCTTCTGCTAACTTTGGGGGTTTTTTGTTCTTCTTTCTCTAATTGCTTTAGGTGTAAGGTTAGGTTGTTTATTTGAGATGTTTCTTGTTTCTTAAGGTAGGATTGTATTGCTATAAACCTCCCTCTTAGAACTGCTTTTGCTGCATCCCATAGGTTTTGGGTGGTTGTGTTTTCATTGTCATTTGTTTCTAGGTATTTTTTTATTTCCTTTTTGATTTCTTCAGTGATCTCTTGTTTATTAAGTAGTGTACTGTTTAGCATCCATGTGTTTGTACTTTTTACATATTTTTTTCCTGTAATTGATATCTCTTAGCGTCTCATAGCGTTGTGGTTGGAAAAGATACTTGATACGATTTCAATTTTCTTAAATTTACTGAGGCTTGATTT
The DNA here is from genome assembly GCF_949987535.1 of Balaenoptera acutorostrata. NCBI lineage: Eukaryota > Metazoa > Chordata > Mammalia > Artiodactyla > Balaenopteridae > Balaenoptera > Balaenoptera acutorostrata. The sequence continues at coordinate 54,605,561 of NC_080066.1, read as the reverse complement.
GTGACCCAATATAAGATCTATCCTGGAGAACGTTCCAAGAACACTTGAGAAGAAAGTGTATTCTGTTGTTCTGGGCTGTAATGTCCTATAAATATCAATTAAGTCCATCTTGTTTAATGTATCATTTAAAGCTTGTGTTTCCTTATTTATTTTCATTTTGGATGATCTGTCCTTTGGTGAAAGTGGGCTGTTAACTTCCCCTACTATGGTTGTGTTACTGTTGATTTCCCCTTTTATAGCTGTCAGCATTTGCCTTATGTACTGCGGTGCTCCTATGTTGCGTGCATAAATATTTACTATTGTTTTTTCTTCTTCTTGAATTGATCCCTTGATCATTATGGAGTGTCCTTCTTTGTCTCTTGTAATAGTCTTTATTTTAAAGTCTATTTTGTCTGATATGAGAATTGCTACTCCAGCTTTCTTTTGATTTCCATTTGAATGGAATATCTTTTTCCCTCCCCTCACTTTCAGTCTGTATGTGTCCCTAGGTCTGAAATGGGTCTCTTGTAGACAGGAGATATACAGGTCCTGTTTTTGCATCCATTCAGCCAGTCTGTGTCTTTTGGTGGGAGCATTTAATCCATTTACATTTAAGGTAATTATCGATATGTATGTTCCTATTACCATTTTCTTTTTTTTTTTTTTAAACATCTTTATTGAAGTATAATTGCCTTACAATGGTGTGTTAGCTTCTGCTTTATAACAAAGTGAATCAGTTATACATATGCAATATGTTCCCATTTCTCTTCCCTCTTGCATCTCCCTCCCTCCCACCCTCCCCATCCCACCCCTCTAGGTGGTCACAAAGCACCGAGCTGATCTCCCTGTGCTATGCGGCTGCTTCCCACTAGTTATCTATTTTACATTTGGTAGTGTATATATGTCCATGACACTCTCTTACCCTGTCACATCTCACCCCACCCCCTCCCCATATCCTCAAGTCCATTCTCTAGTAGGTCTGTGTCTTTATTCCCGTCTTGCCACTAGGTTCTTCATGGCCTTTTTTTTTTTTTTCCCTTAGATTCCGTATATATGTGTTAGCATACTGTATTTGTTTTTCTCTTTCTGACTTACTTCACTCTGTATGACAGACTCTAACTCCATCCACCTCATTACAAATACCTCCATTTCATTTCTTTTTATGGCTGAGTAATATTCCATTGTATATATGTGCCACATCTTCTTTATCCATTCATCTGTCGATGGACATTTAGGTTGCTTCCATGTCCTGGCTATTGTAAATAGAGCTGCAATGAACATTTTGGTACATGACTCTTTTTGACCTATGGTTTTCTCAGGGTATATGCCCAGTAGTGGGATTGCTGGGTCGTATGGTAGTTCTATTTGTAGTTTTTTAAGGAACCTCCATACTGTTCTCCATCGTGGCTGTATCAATTTACATTCCCACCAACAGTGCAAGAGTGTTCCCTTTCCTCCACACCCTCTCCAGCATTTATTGTTTCTAGATTTTTTGATGATGGCCATTCTGACCAGTGTGAGATGATATCTCATTGTAGTTTTGATTTGCATTTCTCTAATGATTAATGATGTTGAGCATTCTTTCATGTGTCTGTAGACCATCTGTATATCTTCTTTGGAGAAATGTCTATTTAGGTCTTCTGCCCATTTTTGGATTGGGTTATTCGTTTTTTTGTTATTGAGCTGCATGAGCTGCTTGTAAATCTTGGAGATTAAACCTTTGTCAGTTGCTTCATTTGCAAATATTTTCTCCCATTCTGAGGGTTGTCTTTTGGTCTTGTTTATGGTTTCCTTTGCTGTGCAAAAGATTTTAAGTTTCATTAGGTCCCATTTGTTTATTTGTGTTCTTATTTCCATTTCTCTGGGAGCTGGGTCAAAAAGAATCTTGCTGTGATGTATGTCATAGAGTGTTCTGCCTATGTTTTCCTCTAAGAGTTTGATAGTGTCTGGCCTTACACTTAGGTCTTTAATCCATTTTGAGTTTATTTTTGTGCATGGTGTCAGGGAGTGTTCTAATTTCATACTTTACATGTACCTGTCCAATTTTCCCAGCACCACTTATTGAAGAGGCTGTCTTTTCTCCACTGTATATGCTTGCCTCCTTTATCAAAGATAAGGTGACCATATGTGTGTGGGTTTATCTCTGGGCTTTCTATCCTGTTCCATTGATCTATATTTCTGTTTTTGTGCCAGTACCAAACTGTCTTGATTACTGAAGCTTTGTAATACAGTCTGAAGTCAGGGAGCCTGATTCCTCCAGCTCCATTTTTCGTTCTCAAGATTGCTTTGGCTATTCGGGGTCTTTTGTGTTTCCATACAAATTGTGAAATTTTTTGTTCTAGTTCTGTGAAAAATGCCAGTGGTAGTTTGATAGGGATTGCATTGAATCTGTAGATTGCTTTGGGTAGTAGAGTCATTTTCACAATGTTGATTCTTCCAATCCAAGAACATGGTATATCTCTCCATCTATTTGTATCATCTTTAATTTCTTTCATCAGTGTCTTATAATTTTCTGCATACAGGTCTTTTGTCTCCTTAGGTAGGTTTATTCCTAGATATCTTATTCTTTTTGTTGCAATGGTAAACGGGAGTGCTTTCTTAATTTCACTTTCAGATTTTTCGTCATTAGTGTATAGAAATGCAAGAGATTTCTGTGCATTAATTTTGTATCCTGCTACTTTACCAAATTCATTGATTAGCTCTAGGAGTTTTCTGGTAACATCTTTAGCATTCTCTATGTATAGTATCATGTCATCTGCAAACAGTGACAGCTTTACTTCTTCTTTTCCGATTTGGATTCCTTTTATTTCTTTTTCTTCTCTGATTGCTGTGGCTAACACTTCCAAAACTATGTTGAATAATAGTGGTGAGAGTGGGCAACCTTGTCTTGTTCCTGATCTTAGTGGAAATGGTTTCACTTTTTCACCACTGAGGACAATGTTGGCTGTGGGTTTGTCATATATGGCCTTTATTATGTTGAGGAAAGTTCCCTCTATGCCTACTTTCTGCTGGGCTTTTATCATAAATGGGTGTTGAATTTTGTCGAAAGCTTTCTCTGCATCTATTGAGATGATCATATGGTTTTTCTCCTTCAATTTGTTAATATGGTGTATCACATTGATTGATTTGCATATGTTGAAGAATCCTTGCATTCCTGGGATAAACCCCACTTGATCAGGGTGTATGATCCTTTTAATGTGCTATTGGATTCTGTTTGCTAGTATTTTGCTGAGGATTTTTGCATCTATGTTCATCAGTGATATTGGCCTGTAGTTTTCTTTCTTTGTGACATCTTTGTCTGGTTTTGGTATCAGGGTGATGGTGGCCTCGTAGAATGAGTTTGGAAGTGTTCCTCCCTCTGCAATATTTTGGAAGAGTTTGAGAAGGATAGGTGTTAGCTCTTCTCTAAATGTTTGATAGAATTCGCCTGTGAAGCCATCTCATCCTGGGCTTTTGTTTGTTGGAAGGTTTTTAATCACAGTTTCAATTTCAGTGCTTGTGATTGGTCTGTTCATATTTTCTATTTCTTCCTGGTTCAGTCTCGGCAGTTTGTGCATTTCTAAGAATCTGTCCATTTCTTCCAGGTTGTCCATTTTATTGGCATAGAGTTGCTTGTAGTAATCTCTCATGATCTTTTGTATTTCTGCAGTGTCAGTGGTTACTTCTCCTTTTTCATTTCTAATTCTATTGATCTGAGTCTTCTCCCTTTTTCTCTTGATGAGTCTGGGTAATGGTTTATCAATTTTGTTTATCTTCTCAAAGAACCAGCTTTTAGTTTCATTGATTTTTGCTATTGTTTCCTTCATTTCTTTTTCATTTATTTCTGACCTGATCTTTATAATTTCTTTCCTTCTGCTGGCTTTGGGGTTTTTTGTTCTTCTTTCTCTAATTGCTTTAGGTGCAAGGTTAGGTTGTTTATTCGAGATGTTTCCTGTTTCTTGATGTAGGCTTGTATTGCTATAAACTTCCCTCTTAGCACTGCTTTTGCTGCGTCCCATAGGTTTTGGGTCGTCGTATCTCCATTGTCATTTGTTTCTAGGTATTTTTTGACTTCCCCTTTGATTTCTTCAGTGATCACTTCGTTATTAAGTAGTGTATTGTGTAGCATCCATGTGTTTGTATTTTTTACAGATCTTTTCCTGTAATTGATATCTAGTCTCATAGCGTTGTGGTCGGAAAAGATACTTGATACGATTTCAATTTTCTTAAATTTACCAAGGCTTGATTTATGACCCAAGATATGATCTATCCTGGAGAATGTTCCATGAGCACTTGAGAAAAATGTGTATTCTGTTGTTTTTGGGTGGAATGTCCTATAAATATCAATTAAGTCCATCTTGTTTAATGTATCATTTAAAGCTTGTGTTTCCTTATTTATTTTCATTTTGGATGATCTGTCCATTGGTGAACGTGGGGTGTTAAAGTCCCCTACTATGATTGTGTTACTGTCGATTTCCCCTTTTATGGCTGTTAGTATTTGCCTTATGTATTGAGGTGCTCCTATGTTGGGTGCATAAATATTTACAATTGTTATACCTTCCTCTTGGATCGATCCCTTGATCATTATATAGTGTCCTTCTTTGTCTCTTGTAATAGTCTTTATTTTATGTCTATTTTGTCTGATATGAGAATTGCTACTCCAGCTTTCTTTTGATTTCTATTTGCATGGAATATCTTTTTCCATCCCCTCACTTTCAGTCTGTATGTGTCTCTAGGTCTGAAGTGGGTCTCTTGTAGACAGCATATATATGGGTCTTGTTTTTGTATCCATTCAGGCAGTCTGTGTCTTTTGGTGGGAGCATTTAATCCATTTACATTCAAGGTAATTATCGATATGTATGTTTCTATTCCCATTTTCTTAAATGTTTTGGGTTTGTTATTGTAGGTGTTTTCCTTCTCTTGTGTTTCTTGCCTAGAGAAGTTCCTTTAGCATTTGTTGTAAAGCTGGTTTGGTGTTGCTGAACTCTCAGCTTTTGCTTGTCTGTAAAGGTTTTAATTTCTCCATCACATCTGAATGAGATCCTTGCTGGGTAGAGTAATCTTGGTTGTACGTTTTTCTCCTTCATCACTTTAAGTATATCCTGCCACTCCCTTCTGGCTTGCAGAGTTTCTGCTGAAAGATCAGATGTTGACCTTATGGGGATTCCCTTGTGTGTTATTTGTTGTTTTTCCCTTGCTGCTTTTAATATGTTTTCTTTATATTTAATTTTTGATAGTTTGATTAATATGTGTCTCGGCGTGTTTCTCCTTGGATTTATCCTGTATGGGACTCTCTGTGCTTCCAGGACTTGATTAACTATTTCCTTTCCCATATTAGGGAAGTTTTCAACTATAATCTCTTCAAATATTTTCTCAGTCCCTTTCTTTTTCTCTTTTTCTTCTGGGACCCCTATAATTCGAATGTTGGTGCGTTTAATGTTGTCCCAGAGGTCTCTGAGACTGTCCTCAGTTCTTTTCATTCTTTTTTCTTTATTCTGCTCTGCAGTAGTTATTTCCACCATTTTATCTTCCAGGTCACTTATCCTTTCTTCTGCCTCAGTTATTCTGCTATTGATCCCATCTAGAGTATTTTTAATTTCATTTATTGTGTTTTTCATCATTGCTTGGTTCCTCTTTAGTTCTTCTATGTCCTTGTTAAATGTTTCTTGCATTTTGTCTATTCTATTTCCAAGATTTTGGATCATCCTTACTATCATTATTCTGAATTCTTTTTCAGGTAGACTACCTATTTCCTCTTCATTTGTTAAGTCTGGTGTGTTTTGACCCTGCTCCTTCATCTGCTGTGTGTTTTTCTGTCGTCTCATTTTGCTTATCTTACTGTGTTTGGGGTCTCCTTTTCACAGGCTGCAGGTTCGTAGTTCCCGTTGTTTTTGGTATCTGTCCCCAGTGGCTAAGGTTGGTTCAGTGGGTTGTGTAGGCTTCCTGGTGGAGGGAACTAGTGCCTGAGTTCTGGTGTATGAGGCTGGATCTTGTCTTTCTGGTGGGCAGGTCCACGTCTTGTGGTGTATTTTGGGCTGTCTGTGGCCTTATTATGATTTTAGGCAGCCTCTCTGCTAATGGATGGGGCTGTGTTCCTGTCTAGCTAGTTGTTTGCCATAGGGTGTTCAGTACTGTAGCTTGCTGGTCATTGAGTGATGCTGGGTCTTGATGTTGAGATGGAGATCTCCTAGAGATTTTTGCTGTTTGGTATTACGTGGAGCTGGGAGGTCTCTTGTGGACCAGTGTCCTGAAGTTGGCTCTCCCACCTCAGAGGTATGGCCCTGATGCCTGGCTGGAGCACCAAGAGCCTTTTGTCTACACGGCTCAGAGTAAAAGGGAGAAAAAATAGAAAGAAAGAAAGAAAGAAAGAGGCTATAATATAGTGAAGTAAAATAAAGCTATTATAAAGCAAAGCTATACAGACAGAATCTCACCCAGAAGCATATACATATACACTCACAAAAAAAGGAAAAGGGGAAAAATTAATATATCCTGCTCCCAAAGTCCACCTCCTGAATTTGGGATGATTCGTTGTCTATTCAGGTGTTCAACAGATGCAGGCACATCAAGTTGTTTGTGGAGTTTTAATCCGCTGCTTCTGAGGCTGCTGGGAGAGATTTCCTCTTCTCTTCTCTGTTTGCACAGCTCCTGGGGATCAGCTTTGGATTTGGACCCTCCTCTGCGTGTAGGTCGCCTGAGGGTGTCTGTTCCCCGCCCAGACAGGACGTGGTTAAAGGAGCAGCTGCTTCGGGGGCTCTGGCTCACCCAGGCCGCGGGGAGGGAGGGGTACAGAGGAGGCGGGGCGAGCCTGCGGCAGCCGAGGCCGGCGTGATGTTGCACCAGCCTGAGGCGCGCAGTGCATTCTCCCGGGGAAGTTGTCCCCGGATCACGGGACCCTGGCAGTGGTGGGCTGCACAGGCTCCCGGGAGGGGCAGTGTGGAGAGTGACCTGTGCTCGCACACAGGATTTTTGGAGGCGGCAGCAGCAGCCCCAGCGTCTCATGCCCGTCTCTGGGGTCCGCGCTGATAGCCACGGCTCGCTCCAGTCTCTGGAGTTCATTTAGGCGGTGCTCTGAATCCCCTCTCCTTGTGCACCGTGAAACAAAAGGCAAGAAAAAGTCTCTTGCCTCTTCGGCAGCTGCAGACTTTTTCCCGGTCTCCCTCCCAGCCAGCTGTGGTGCGCTAACCCCTTCAGGCTGTGTTCACGCCGCCAACCCCAGTCCTCTCCCTGCCATCCGACCGAAGCTGAGCCTCAGCTCCCAGCCCCGCCCGCCCCGGCTGGTGAGCAGACAAGCCTCTCGGGCTGCTGAGTGCTACTCGGCGCCGAGCCTCTGTGCGGGAATCTCTCCGTTTTTTCCTCTGTGCCCCTGTTGCTGTGGGATCCGCGCTGATAGCCGCGGCTCATGCCCGTCTCTGAAGTTCGTTTAGGCCGCGCTCTGAATCCCCTCTCCTCGCGCACCAGGAAACAAAGAAGGAAGAAAAAGTCTCTTGCCTCTTCGGCAGCTGCAGACTTTTTCCCAGACTCTCTCCCGGCTAGCTGTGGTGCACTAACCCCTTCAGGCTGTGTTCACGCCACCAACCCCAGTCCTCTCCCTGCGATCCAACCGAAGCCCGAACCTCAGCTCCCAGCCCCGCCTGCCCCGGCGGGTGAGCAGACAAGCCTCTCGGGCTGGTGAGTGCTGGTCGGCACTGATCCTCCATGCGGGAATCTCTCTGCTTTGCCCTCCGCACCCCTGTGGCTGCGCTCTCCTCCGTGGCTCCGAAGCTTCCCCCCTCTGCCACCCACAGTCTCTGCCCGCGAAGGGGCTTCCTATTGTGTGGAAATCTTTCCTCCTTCACAGCTCCCTCCCACTGGTGCAGGTGCCGTCCCTATTCTTTTGTCTCTGTTATTTCTTTTTTCTTTTGCCCTACCCAAGTACGGGGGGAGTTTCTTGCCTTTTGGGAGGTCTGATGTTTTCTGCCAGCGTTCAGTGGGTGTTCTGTAGGAGCAGTTCCACGTGTAGATGTATTTCTACTGTATCTGTGGGAAGGAAGGTGATCTCCGCGTCTTACTCTTCTGCCATCTTCTCTCCTATCCCCCGAGACTCACTTTTGATCCAAACAGATTGAAGGTGAAAGGATGGGAAAAGGTGTTCCATGCACTTAGTAACCAAAATAGAGCAGGGTGGCTATACTAATATCAGGCAAAATAGATCTAATTTTGTAGGTTTGTAGTTTTGCATTGTTTTTCTAAAATAGGGTTCCTTTCTCTGCTTGGCTCCATCACTTCCAACTCTGTCCCTTTGAGCCGTGTGTTGTCTTTAGGAAAATGGCATAAGCAGTTCTGTTCCTCCTTTGGAGGGAATGTGCTTCGTCACATCAAAGAGAAGAGGTTTTTCCAAATTCACATTCACATTCACAGGGGGTGTGGGCTCGATCCCTGGTCAGGAAGCTAAGATCCCACAGGCTTCACAGTCAAAAAACTTCTGCCCACTGTTCCCACAGTGGGAGGTGTTCCAAGGATGCAGCCTTAAGAGAGGGATGCTGTTGAGACCATCTGCATGGTGTACGGTGTACGCGGCTGAACCAGCTCCTATTACCATTTTCTTAATTGTTTTGGGTTTTTTTTTGTAGGTCTTTTCCTTCTCTTGTGTTTCCTGCCTAGAGAAGTAGCTTTAGCATTTGTTGTAAAGCTGTTTTGGTGGTGCTGAATTCTTTCAGCTTTTGCTTGTCTGTAAAGGTTTTAATTTCTCTGTCAAATCTGAATGAGATCCTTGCTGGGTAGAGTAATCTTGGTTGTAGGTTTTTCCCCTTCATTACTTTAAATATGTCCTGCCACTCCCTTCTGGCTTGCAGAGTTTCTGCTGAAAGATCAGCTGTTAACCTTATAGGGATTCCCTTGGATGTTATTTGTTGTTTTTCCCTTGCTGCTTTTAATATTTTTTCTTTGTAGTTAATTTTTGATAGTTTGATTAATATGTGTCTTGGCATGTTTCTCCTTGGATTTATCCTGTATGGGACTCTCTGTGCTTCCTGGTCTTTAACTATTTCCGTTCCCATATTAGGGAAGTTTTCAACTATAATGTCTTCAAATATTTTCTCAGTCCCTTTCTTTTTCTCTTCTTCTTCTGGGACCCCTATAATTCAAATATTGGTGCATTTAATGTTGTCCCAGAGGTCTCTGAGACTGTTCTCAATTCTTTTCATTCTTTTTTCTTTATTCTGCTCTGCAGTAGTTATTTTCACTATTTTATCTTCCAGGTCACTTCTCCGTTCTTCTGCCTCAGTTATTCTGCTATTGATCCCTTCTAGAGAATTTTTAATTTCATTTATTGTGTTGTTCATCACTGTTTGTTTGCTCTTTAGTTCTTCTAGATCCTTGTTAAACATTTCTTGTATTTTCTCCATTCTATTTCCAAGATTTTGGATCATCTTCACTATACATTATTCTGAATTATTTTTCAGGTAGCCTGCCTATTTCCTCTTAATTTGTTAGGTCTGGTGGGTTTTTGCCTTGCTCCTTCATTTGCTGTGTTTCTGTCTTCTCATTTTGCTTAACTTACTGTGTTTGGGGTCTCCTTTTCGCACGCTGCAGGTTCATAGTTCCCGTTGTTTTTGGTGTCTTTCCCTAGTGGCTAAGGTTGGTTCAGTGGGTTTTGTAAGCTTCCTGGTGGAGGGGACTAATGCCTGTGTTCTGGTGGATGAGGCTGGATCTTGTCTTTCTGGTGGGCAGGTCCATGACTGGTGGTGTGTTTTGGGATGTCTGTGGCCTTATTATGATTTTAGGTGGCCTCTCTGCTAATGGATGGGGCTGTGTTCCTGTCTTGTTAGTTGTTTGGTATATGGTGTCCAGCACTGTAGTTTGCTGGTCGTTGAGTGGAGCTGGGTCTCGGTGTTGAGATGGAGATCTCTGGGAGGTTTTTGCCATTTGATATTTTGTGGAGCTGGGAGTTCTGTTGCGGACCAATATCCTGAACTTAGCTCTCCCACCTCAGAGGCACAGCCCTGGTGCCTGGTTGGAGCACCAAGAGCCTGTCAGCAGCACCAAGAGCCTGTCAGCCACATGGTTCAGAGTAAAAGGGAGACAAAAAAGAAAGAAAGAAAGAAAGAAGAAGATAAAATAAAATAAAATAAAATAAAAAATTATTAAAATAAAAAATAATTCTTAAAAAAATTTTTTTAAGTAATTAAAAAAAAGAGAGAGAGAAAGAAGGAGAGCAACGAAACCAAAAACAACAAATCCACCAATGATAACAAGCGCTAAAAACTATACTAAAAAAAAAAAAAACAGACAGACAAAACCCTAGGACAAATGGTAAAAGCAAAGCTATACGGACATAATCACACACAGAAGCATACACATACACATTCACAAAAAGAGAAAAAGGGAAAAAAAATATCTGCATCATTGCTCCCAATGTCTACCTCTTCAATTTGGGATGATTCATTGTGTATTCAGGTATTCCACAGATGCAGAGCACATCAAGTTGATTGTGGAGATATGATCCGCTGCTCCTGAGGCTGCTGAAAGAGATTTCCCTTTCTCTTCTTTGTTCGCACAGTTCCTGGGGTTCAGCTTTGGATTTGGCCCCGCCTCTGCTTGTAGGTTGCCTGAGGGTGTCTACTCCCCGCCCAGACAGGACGGGATTAAAGGAGCAGCTGATTAGGGGTCTCTGGCTCACTCAGGCCATGGGGAGGGAGGGGTACAGGATGTTGGGCGAGCCTGTGGTGGCAGAGGCCAGTGTGACGTTGCACCAGTCTGAGGTGCACTGTGTGTTCTCCTGGGGAAGTTGTCCCTGGATCACAGGACCCTGACAGTGGCAGGCTGCACAGGCTCCTGGGATGGGAGGTGTGGATAGTGACCTGTGCTTGCACACAGGCTTCTTGGTGGCTGCAGCAGCAGCCTTAGCATCTCATGCCCGTCTTGGGGGTCCGTGCTGATAGCTGCAGTTCGTGCCCGTCTCTGGAGCTCCTTTAAGCGGCGCCCTTAATCCCCTCTCCTCGCGCACCCCAGAACAATGGTCTCTTGCCTCTTTGGCAGCTCCAGACTTTTCCCCGGACTCACTCCCAGCTAGCTGTGGCGCACTAGCCCCCTTCAGGCTGTGTTCACACAACCAACCCCAGTCCTCTCCCTGCGATCTGACCTCCGAAGCTGGAGCCTCAGCTCCCAGCCCCCACCTGTCCCAGCGGGTGAGCAGACAAGCCTCTCGGGCTGGTGAGTGCTGGTCAACACCGATCCTCTATGTGGGAATCTCTCCACTTTGCCCTCTGCACCCCTGTTGATGTGCTCTCCTCCATGGCTCCGAAGCTTCCCCCCTCTGCCACCCGCAGTCTCCACCCGCGAAGGGGCTTCCTAGTGTGTGGAAACCTTTCCTCCTTCATGGCTTCCTCCCATTGGTGCAGGTCCCATCCCTATTCTTTTGTTGCTGTTTTTTCTTTTTTCTTTTGCCCTACCCAGGTACGTGGGGAGTTTCTTGCCTTTTGGGAGGTCTGAGGTCTTCTGCCAGCGTTCAGTAGGTGTCCTGTAGGAGTTGTTCCACATGTAGATGTATTTCTGATGTATTTGTGGGGAGGAAGGTGATCTCCATGTCTTACTCTTCCGCCATCTTGGAGCTCCCTCCCACATATTTTTAATGGTTAATATATTTTCTTTCTTTTTTTAAAAAAAACCGTAGTCACCAGGCTGTGCATTACATTTCCTGATCTTATTTATCTTACAACTGGAAGTTTGTACCTTTTGACCACCTTCACCCATTTTGCTCCCTGCCCCCCGACCTCTGGTGATCACCAATCTGCTCTCTGTATCTATGATTTCAGCTTTTTGTTTGTTTGTTTTGTTTAGATTCCACATATAAGAGAAATCATATGGTATTTGTCTTTCTCTGTCTGACTTATTTCACTTAGCACAATGCTCTCAAGGTCCATCCCTGTTGTAAATGGCAGGATTTTCTTCCTTTTTTATGGCTGAATAGTATTCCATTGTATTCCAATGTGTATTCTATTGTGTGTATGTGTATATATATATATATATATGTATATATATATTCACACACACACACACACACACACCCCACATTTTGTTTAACCATCTATTGGCAGACATTTACGTTGTTACCATATTTTTGCTATTGTGAATAATGTTGCTATGAACAAGGGGATGCAGATATCTTTTTCAGATAGTGATATGTCTTCTTTAATTATTCTTATGTTTTCCAAATTTAATTTAATGAGATTATGTTACTTTGGTAAAGGAACAGAATTTTTCCCAACATTCTATCATGCAAAATTTCAAACCTACAGAAATGTTGAAGAACTACAAAATGAAAACCTGTCTATTAACATTTTACTGAGCTTGTGTCATCACCACCCATCTATCATTTATCTATCTATCTATGTTACCTAAAATATGTCTATCCATTCATCCATCCACCCATCCTCAGTCCATCTGTCAATACATCTTATTTTTTTATGTATTTCAAAGTAAATAGTACATTTCCAACTAAATACTTCAGTAAGCATATCACTAACTAGAGTTCAATATTTGTTTACTGTTTGATTCTTTTGAAGCAAAATTTACATGGTATAAAATGCACAAATGTTAAGGGTACTTTTGCTGAGGTTTGATGAACATGTTCACCTGTATAACCCAAATCCCTATCAAGATAGAGAACATTGCCAGCACTCCAGAAAGGTCACCATGCCCCTTCCCAGTCCATTCCTGTCCCCACCACAACAAAGGTAACCACTATTCCGAATTTTTCTACCATAAAGTATTTTGCCTGTTCTAAAATTTCACATCCAAGACTGGCCATGTGGGGTTCTAGGCTTAGAAGTCTGTGGAAGGCTGCCCTCTGCCAGAGCTAAGCTGATACCCCTCTCTGTCTCTGTCTCTGTCTTTATGTCTGTCTCTGTCTCTCTCTTTTGAGAGATAAACCTTCAGAACCTTTAGAAGTGAACTGACAGCTGCCTGCAAATGTCATGCCCTTAATTTTTTTATATTTTGCAGAAAAAGGAGCGTGAACTTACACTAAATAAATCAACAAATGCTTATACTACTGGGAAGATGACCCACCCCCCAAACATCCCAAAGGAGCAGACCCCTGCAGGGACCTCAAATGCCTCTTCAGCCTCAGTAAAACCTGAAGACAAGACTTCTGAAAACAAAAAGACTTACAACAGCATCAGCAAGATCGACAAAATGTCCCGAATTATATTCCCAGTCCTGTTTGGCACTTTCAACCTAGTTTACTGGGCAACATATTTGAATAGGGAGCCAGTGATTAAAGGGGCTACCTCTCCAAAATGAGCTGCCATGCTCCCAAACTCCAAGACAGCCGTACGTTCAGTGACGGGCACCAAGGAGAGGTTGAGCTTGGGGGACCTCCCTTATTTGGGCACTATCTTTCAGGAAATTTTTGCATGTTTAATAATATGTACAAATAATATTGCCTTGATGTTTCTATATATAATGTCAGATGTTTCAAAGATGTCACATTGATAAATCAAGCCACTTTCTAGAAAAACAGGAGACAATGGCTCTGACACTCAGATGCTCAGTATCTTACATTGATAGTTTACAAACAAGTATATTTTTAACTGTTCCAAGTGTTACCTAACAATGTTTTTTATACTTTGAATGTCATTTCATACAAATTTTCCCAGCAAATAAATATTTTAGGAAATACTCCATGATTATTACTTGACCAACTCTCACAAGAAACAAATATCACAAAGAGCACATTTTTCATTGAAAAAGAAACTGTGGGCATTTATGTACAAAACTAATTGCCTTTGATAATTCTTACTGTTCTGAAATTAAAAGTACTGCATGCTCTTATGTTAAGAAATAGAATAAACAAATATTTATGCAGACATTTAATAACAGAAATATATGGTATGTTAGATTAACAGATACAATGTTTCCCCAAGGAAAAATTTAACTGCTTAAAAAATATTTTTTGGGGGGGAGGTGGGAATGAAACTTACTTCTCTCCCTCCAACTCCCCCCACTAACTGAACAATGACCAAGAAAGAAAAGATCTTAAAACAAAAAGTAGTGTGATGACAGTCTTGGCATTTGGCCTGAGCATCCACTGTCTGAAACACTGACCACACCTCACTGCAGCCAGTGTGTAGTGCTTCAGTGGTGAGAAATTGTAAATGAGTTATTTTCCATTTTATTTCCCTGTATGTTATTTCATGATTGACTTATTGCTCTGTTAGCTTTTGTATATGAACCTTAAATGTTCATTAAAAAATAAAAAATAAACTGATCTTGTGGATAAATGTCATATTTTGAAAAATATTTCATATTTTGGTGGGTGGATTGACTCATTTTATAAAAATGATGTAAAGAAAACCCATCATGAAATTGCTTGGGAAAAAGTGTCTCACTTGGCTGCTCACCTCTGTTCCAATCTAATTCTTCTGGGTAGTATGTAGAGAGAAAGCTGACTTCAACCACAGTGAGGTGAATAGGTAGAATTGGAAGTTCTTTCCATCACATACAACTCCAGGGTGCAGTGCCCTACGGGTCTCTGCTTGATAGAGCTCTACCTGAAGGTGTTCCCAAGGTGGGTGCTTGCTGTGGGCAAAGTGACTGCTCAATTCTCCATGGCTTTCCTTTTGCTGTTTGTAAAGAGTGATACAAAGAACTGCATGTGGACCCGCTACTTACTGTTAGAAGAAGTATCCAGGAACAACATGTATAAAAGGAACAGTTTCTGTCTCCTCTATGACTTATAAAAGGGAAATTATGACCATTAGCAAATGGTATCAAAATTAAGCCTGCCTAAATTGATTACTTCATGGTACCTAATTCTTAAAAACCCATCCACCTCACCATGTTTGGTGGACACAGACATGGTCATGGCCATGGACACACATATAGGCAGATATTCCGAAGTCTTTCATCTTAAATAACCAGATAAATGCCTGTAGCATCCATTCACTGAAAACTCCAAGTACTTATCCTGAAAAACCTTTTCACAGGATTCAAGATCAGGTATTACATTTTATCAGAGTAGTATGAAAGATGCACAGAACTACGACATTTTTCAAAAAGACTGGTGCCCATTTTTGGCATCCCTCATTCATTAAATACACAGAGGTTCCATTGCAGCTACTCAGGCTCTCATAATAGAAAGGTAAAGGTCAACAAAAGGGGTGCTCTTAAAACTTCATACAAGAAGCATTTCTCTATTTCAAATGGTGCTATATTTGTAGAATGATGTTTGTGCTTTCCATTATACCACAGCATAAAATCGGCCAAAACCAAAGGCAGACGTGAAGCTGACTATGAAGCTTCTGTTTTCATTTACTGTTTATTTATACTTCTCTTACATTCTTTACAGTTTAGCCTTGCACTGTAGTTTGGAGGAAAATATACTATAGGTTAGAGCTAAAAGGCTACACATACAAATGCTCACTTTAAACATCTCAGTCCTAACGGGAAATGATATCTTCCATATCAGGTTGCAATAATTTTCTTGACAAGTTCTAGCTTTTGTTACAGGAAACCCTGGGAGCCCTGCTAGGTGAATTCCAGTTTGAAGATATAACTACTGCATTTACATGCTGCTCAGCCTTAAATCTGATGAATATTTAGTGAAAAAGTTCATATCAGTTTTCTGCTGATTTTGTATTATAGATATTTCAGTGTTTGTTATTTTTAATGAGGACATAATGAAGAATCACCTTGGGAAAAATGACAACAAGGCAAGAAATAAAATTTTTTGAAAATAACTATAAATTACAGTGCTCTACTTTTAGAACTAGAGTATTGAAATGTATCTCTTTTGACATCAACATAAATAGACAGAATATTCTAATAAGTCAGCAATCAGTATTACTTCTCTATTACTTAGGAAGCGATGGGTCTATTTAGGGCAGGCTATGGTGAAAGTTGACCTAAATGTTTATATGCAACAATTGGGTTCAGGTATTTTGAGACTCACTATCAAAGCTAAAATGGTACAACAACACCCTGCATTGAATATTGACAAGGAAGTTGTAAATCTTCTAATCTATTTGTTATGTTAATGCTTTAGGAATAATGCTGTATGTCTCCTTTGTGATAAGTTAAGGGAATTAGGTAAGGTAAATGAGAAATCTCTATTTTACAAATAAGGATACCAAAACCCAAAGAGGTTAATCTATTGGCTCAAATCATTAGGAGAAAATAGATTTCAGTTCTCATAGTTTCTAAATCTGGGTTCACAACACCATGTAGTTTCTTCCAGATGGAAGTTGATTTAGAACAAAAATGTAACCTAAAATGGAAAATCTTGCTTTAAGCACTGGTTGAATGATAAGAATGCCCTAGAGAACATTTTTTACACTGAAAACGTGACCTTTAAGTCTGTTCCTTCTTATATAAGATTTTTGTGCTTCTGTGATCCTAGAAACTTCTCTTGATAGAATGGACCTGTCACAGTAGCACTCTCCCCATCTGAGAGAGAGAGAGAGAGAGAGAGAGAGAGGAGGGAGCAAGGATGCAGGGAGGGAAGAGAGAGCGAAGCACTGATTGACTAGAACCCCGTGTTTGGATGCGATTGCTCCTTTCAGAGCACCCACGTAAATGATTACGGTGACTGCAAGGAGCAGGGAGTCTACATCAAGGGGAAAGCATAACTACGATGGCACAGTCTTCAATCAATGTTAGCCTGTATTGTAAGAACTAGCTTCAAATCAAAAAGAACTTTTTAAAAAAAAGTTGGAAATGCCATAGTTCTCTCAGTGAAAACAGTAGTTTAAATATTTAAAAATTAGTCTTAATGTCTTTTTTACAATGCTAGCACATCTGGGACAATCAATGCCATAAGCAAACATGGTGAGGATTTGAATATGAATTACTACTCTGATCATTGCAATTACTTGTCAGGTTTGCAGTGATGTAAGGTAATGCTTTTGAAGTGTGCAAAAAGTTCCTTTCATCAAAGGTTTGCATGATTATCTGTTTGTCAATGTCATTTTCAATAGACTATCTCAACTCCAGTCTTAGTGGCTCTGTAGCTTATTTTAAAATGAGCATGGGTTCTTTATGGAAACTTGTGATTGAAAAATATTTACTGCTTAGAATTTCCCTAATATAAAAGTCTGAAGAAATGGGTTTCCCTTAGTTTTTCTGAGTTCAGATCGAAAGACAAATAAAACCAAAGATCAGATACTATATTTTTCAATGCATGGCCTTAAAAGGAAAATTTGAAATGAGGTTTAATTGACTCAATATACTAAGTTAAGCCTAATTTATTATACATTCTTCATGTTGCTACCACTGTCTCCCTAGCAGCCAACACTATTCCAGGCCAGTGACAGGTGCTCAGTGAATCTAAATTGATGGAGGGAATGAATACCAGAAAGTGGGTGGCCTGGATGTGATGAAACCTCTTTGGGTAGGGGCAGTTGTATCCCACCCAAAGAAAATATGTCTTTAAGAGTTTATAAAATAAAAATTTCAGGATTTTTACAAACCTATCCATATTCCACATAACAACATTGGGAACACAACCCACACATGGTGACAACTGGCTTGGCCTGAGTAGCAGGCTGACCCTTTAGGTCAGTGGTCTCCAACATTCTTGGCACCAGGGACCGGTTTCGTGGAAGACAATTTTTCCATGGACGCGGGGGGTGGGGCAGGGGGAGGTGGTTCAGGCTGTAATGCGAGCAATGGGAAGGGTGGTTCAGGCAGTAATGCCAGCACTGGTTCAGACCATAATGCAAGTGATAGGCAGCAGCAGCAGATGAAGCCTCGCTTGATAGCCCGCCGCCGCTCACCTCCTGCTGTGCGGCCCGGTACTGGTCCACAGCCCAGGGGTTGGGGACTCCTGCTTTAGGTAGAGTGGCCATATAATTTACTATTCAGAGGTGAGACTACTAGATGGTGGAGAGAGTACCTCAGTAAATCTTCTCCCTTCAAAAAGCAACAACAACTCTGGCAAGATTACCAAAAGCAACCATTTCAGAACTCTGGAAATTTAGATAAAGACACACAACAAATTAAAAGTGTTTACTGAAGAAAACTACTGAGCCTCAATTAGAAAAGTGGGGTCTATGACTCTTTAACTTAGGGATATTCCCATCTTCCTACCAGCTTCTTGGCATGGTCCCATAAAGACCAGCAGCTTTGTTGCCACAAAGTGGGCTAACTTGATTTGGAACTCCAGAAAAAGCCCTGTCCCCAAGGCTTTGCCACGTCGACCTGACTTGGAGCTCCAAGAAAAAGCTTTATTCCCAGGGCATTGTTGATAACAGAAGTCAGTAGCAGTCAGGGAAGGTAAATAGTATAGGTTCCTAGGGCTGTGATATAATCTGGGGCTAAAAAGCGTCCAGCCAAAAATTTTAAAAGATAATGTAGGGACTCACATGTCCACAGTGAACTATGAAAACCTCTGACATATTCCTAGATCTGGAAGGCTGTTTGCATGTTCAGGGCTGTGTGAACAGTCAAGAATGAGCACAGAGAGCTATGCTGATCCAGAAATGACACTTAGAAAGATGACTACAAATTAAACGAAATTAAAACAAACAGAGATTTCATACTCTAGGAAACACAAACACTGCAGAACTGGTCCAGGAAAGTCACTAAACAACAACAAAAAATCTAACCTCCAACAACAAAAAAAGTACAACAACAAACAGTAAGTAGGAAGGGAAGAATGACTGGATTTCAAAGTTACTGAACTATATGTCTAGTATGTCCAGTTTTCAACAAGTACTATGAGATATGCAAAGAAGCAGGGAAATATAGCCTATATACAGAAAACAAAACAATCCAAAGAAACTAACCCTGAGGATACTCAGATGTTCAACTTAGTAGGCAGACTTTAAATCAGCTTTTATAAATATCTTCAAAGAATTAAAGGACACCATGTTTAAAAAATTAAAGAAAAGTCGGACAACAATGTTTCACCAACTAGATAATAGCAATAAAGAGACAGAAATCACTTTTAAAAAGAACCAACTAAAAATTCTGTAGCTAAAAAGTACAGTAACTGAAATGAAATATTCAGAAGTCGGCCTCTATATTGGATTTGAGCAGGCAGAGGAAAGAACCAGCCACCTTGAATGTAAGTGAATAGATAGTATTCTGTCTGAGGAACAGAAGGAAAATACAGAGAATAAAATGAACAGAGCCTGAGACACCTGTGGAACACCATCAAATAGACCACATGTATGAAATTAGTCCTAGAAGGAGAGAGGAGAGATAAAGAAGAAAATTATTGAAGAAATAATGGTCAAAAGTTCTATATCAAGCAAAGTTATCCTTCAAAAAGGCAATTGAAATAAAGACATCTCTGGGTAAATAAAAATGGAGTAAACTAATCTATAACAGACCTACCCTACAAGAAATATCGAAAGAAGTATTTCAGCTTGAAAATAAATGATATTAGATGGTAACTTGAACCCATACAAAGAAAGAAAGAAAACCAGTAAAAGTAATTACATAGGTAAATATAATAGGAAATATAAATATAGTTTTTACTCTTTCTTCTGTTAACTGATTTTAAAAGGTAGTTATTGGAAATAATAATTATAAAACTGTATTGTTGGGCTTCCCTGGTGGCGCAGTGGTTGAGAATCTGCCTGCCAATGCAGGGGACACGGGTTCGAGCCCTGGTCTGGGAAGATCCCACATGCCACGGAGCGACTAAGCCCGTGAGCCACAATTGCTGAGCCTGCGCGTCTGGAGCCTGTGCTCCGCAACGGGAGAGGCCACGATAGTGAGAAGCCCGCGCACCGCGATGAAGAGTGGCCCCCACTTGCCACAACCAGAGAAAGCCCTCACACAGAAACGAAGACCCAACACAGCCATAAATAAATAAATAAATAAATTAATTAAAAAAAAAAAAAACTGTATTGTTGACTTTATTAGCAGTAATTTGTAGGATAATAATATCACAATGAGGGGATGACAGGGCCCTATATTGGAACAAAATTTCTGTATACTATTGAAACTAAATTAGTAATAATCTGAACTATATTGTTTTAAGGTAAGAACAATACTCCCCAGAGCAACCACTAGGAAAATAAGTAAAAGAAAAAAAAGAGTAAATAATCCATCAAAGGAATTAAAATGGTGCACTAGAAAATATCTAACACCAAAGAAGGCAGAAAAGGAGTAACACAGGAACAAAGAGGATACAAGAAAACAAAAAGCAAAACAGGAGGTGTAATTCAATCATATCAATAATTTTGTTAATTGTGTTAAAAAATGTATTTGGTATTCCAATCAAAAGGTAGAGATTATCAGACTAAATTTTAAAAAAAGATCCCACTATATGCTGTCAATAAGAGACAAATTTCAGATTCAAAGACACAAATAGGTTGAAAGTAAAAAGATGATAAAGACACACTGTGCATGCATACAGTAACCAAAAGACTGCTGGAAAGATTATACCATTATCAGAAAAATACCTTTAATATAAAAAGATTTCTAGAGACAAAAGGGACATTTTATAGCAATAAAACAGTCAATTCTTCAGGAATATATAACAATTCAAAGCAGATACACACCTAACAACAGAGTCCCAAAACATATGAAGCAAAAACTGACAGAACTGTAAGGAGAAATAGACATTTCAACAATAATAGTTGAAAACATCAATTCTCCACTCTCAATAATTGATAGGACAATTGGACAGAAAATCAGCAAGGAGCCAGAAGACAAGAACAGCACTATCAACCAACTCGACTTAGCTGACATTAATAGAACACTCTCTCAGCAATGGCAGAATATATACACCTTCTTTACAAGTGCACCTGTACTTTTCTCCAGGATAGAGCATTTTCTGTATCATAAAACAAGTCTAAATACACTAAAAGAGATTAAAATCATATAAAGTATGTTCTCAAAACATAATAGAATTAAATTAGGAATTTATTGTTTAAACCAGGACACTTCTAAGAGGACTCAAGACTGATAATTACACTAGGAAAACAGGCATAAATCAAAACTGACTGGAGCGAATTCAAGGCTTGTGTTCATTCTGCCTTTGGCTGGGAATCCACTATACAGTTCCCCATAGTTCCCGCTCCCTCTGCTTCAGTCATCTCCAGAGTGAAACCTAACTCATCCTGTGAACTTTGAGTCTGCAGCACCGTTTTTAGACCAGTTTAAACTGGGGCATTTCAGAAAACATGCACTTTACTTTCAAATGAGTTAATTTTAAATTCCACTATGCCCCATCCCTATTTTAAGCCATTTTAAAAACATAGATTACATCAGGACTTTTACATTTTTTAATTAAACCCACATGACAAAAGCTGGGCTATGGGAACTTTTTAAGAAGAGCTTGGCTTTACCTTTTTGTTGCATACAGCTACTGACCTTGTCTTGGCCTTGGGAATATTTGACATTTTAAAATGGTTAATTTCTAATCATAAGATCTTTCTGGAAGTTCCATGCTTTACTAGAAATGTATACCATGCCAAATCTCAAACATCCTAAAATCTTCACAAGGTAAATAAGACAGGGGAAAAGAAATTTCCACTTTTCTCACCTATTGTTTTTGCTTACAGGAGTGAGCCAATAGAGCGTGATTGTATGGAGGGGAGTTTCTTAGCAGAAGTATTCTAATTGGGATGAATTGGGAGATTGGGATTGACATATATACACTAATATGTATAAAATAGATAACTAATAAGAACATGCTCTATTAGAAAAAAATTAAAAGTTCAGAAATACATAAATAAAATTGCATGCTTTGAAAAAATGCAATGAAGGACCATAAAAAAAAAAAAGAAGTATTCTAACTGAAGTATCTGGGCATGACAGGGTCAAAGGCAATGTAAATGTAGTCATTCAAAACCACTCTTCTTCTGACTTCCTGAGCATTGTCTGTGAGAGAAAGTAGTTTGAATATTTTTGTGACCCTTTTAACTTGCTACTGAAACTAACAGTATACCTCTGTACCTCCAAATGTTTAATAGTTAATGATTTTATATTCTTCAGCAGTAAAGCAGAGAAGCAAACCAGTAGGAGATATAGACATAGATCTGTAAATATATAGATATATGTGATAGACATACATATGTATTGCTCATACACTATGCGAGCTGGCCAGGCAAGTTCAAAGTCTACAGTGCAGGCCATTAGGAAGGGACCATCGGGAGCAGTCTGGAACTCCAGGGACACAGGCCAAAGATGTTTGCCCACAGGTGGGAATCTTTTCTCTTTCTCCATATGTCTCTCTGTCTCTCTCCAGAAAGTCTCAAGCCAGTTTTTAAGGCTTTACATCTGATTAGGTCAGGCCCACTGAGGAAAATGTCCTAAACTTAAAGTCAACTGATTAGGATTCTAATTACATCTACAAATTCCTTCACAACAGCACCTAGATTTATATTTGATTGAATAATTGGGGACAGTAGCCCAACCAAGTTGACAAATCAAAATGCCACCACAGTCTTCCCCTTGTCAACTTGGCACCCATACACATCTCTTAAATCATATTTAATCTCCAAATAAAGACAGTAACAAAGTTATATTTCTGCTTAAAATGATACAACTAACCTAACTACAACCCAAAACATGCTAACCCTTTCCCCAGAAGAGAACACAAAGTCTTTTGGTGCTGTACACTCATCTTTTGATATCTTATAACTTAAATAATGAGATATAAAATAACTGTTATTAACATCCTTTATATTAGATAAGGGGATAATAGAGGGAAGAAAACAACAATATTTGTATACATACAAAAACATATTCACACCAAAATAAAGAAGAAATATTCGTAACTGTTAGACTCCTCTTTTTTGAAACTGGCCCTATGGTTATAGCTGTTATTTACAAATACTTCCTTCCACTAATTGTTTCATATTCACTTTACCCTCACCAAGCATTTCAATTGGTCATGGTGTTTTGCCTGATAGGCTGACCCAGATTCATTCCTGGTGGGTTTCTGCTGAACTGTGTTGTTGAAGTTTTCCATTGGCTTTAATCACAGGACATGAAAATACTAAAAGATTCCTTAAGAGATCTCCTGTATTTTAGGCATACTTTTCCTAATGTCTCTTGTGGAGCAGCAGTCCAATTTCCCCATGGTCATTAGGGTTAATCACCCAGCCAGCACAGTCAGTCTCTTTCCTGGCTTGTTGATTCAGAGGCCTGAGTCTCAAATGGCTGGTTGCCAGTCTTATCTCTGTTTTCAATGGAATCCTTGTCATGTCCCCAGGTAGAAGCATTCCTCCCTTTGGAACTGAGACCTCTAGACCAGCAGAGTCTAAGGTCAAGGAGAATTAGGAACCAAAATCTTTCTAGGTATTGTTGATGCCAAAATCTTGGCTCTCTGTGCACTAATGCTGAATAGAAATACGGAGACAGAGTTTTGGAGGAAAAAGAAAAAGAGTAGCTTTATTCTTTGCCAGGCAAAGAGGGAACACAGCCAGCTAGCACCTCAAGAACTGTACCCCCCTTCCCTGGGGAATTAGGAGAAGACTTATAGGTGGGGCTCGCAGTCTGGGGTAGGTGATAAGGATCAAACAGCCCAGATGTCTTCACAGGGGAATTCTACTAAACTTTTGGAGACCTTAGAATCCCAGTTTAAGTAAATTGTTTCAAAATATAGAAAATGAAGAAAAACTTCCAAGTTTATTTTCAACTGTGTAAGAACTGTTCAATATGAGGAAACTCAATAATATAATTCAGTTATTAATCACCTATGGGGAAAATCATTTGAGTAACTCCATTGTTGCTGCAAATATGATAAATTTCAATACCCATTTCTGATTTGTTTGAAAAAAACTTCAAAATAATTATTTATGGGTATCTCCTTTCTCCTCCTTCTGTTTATCTGTCTCTCTCTCATTAAGAGACCCTAGAGAACTTTCTACTGTAATTTGGAATAAGAAATTTCCTCCACTACTTCCTCTATTCTTTTATTAATTAATTAATTAATTAATCTTTGGCTGCATTGGGTCTTTGTTGCTGTGCACGAGCTTTCCCTAGATGCAGCGAGCGGGGGCTACTCTTCGTTGGGGTGTGGAGGCCTCTCATTGTGGTGGCTTCTCTTGTTGCGGAGCACGGGCTGTAGGGCGCACGGGCTTCAGTACTTGTGGCACGCAGGCTCAGTAGCTGTGGTGCATGGGCTTAGTTGCTCTGCGGCATGTGGGATCTTCCCGGACCAGGGCTCGAACCCATGTCCCCTGCGTTGGCAGGTGGATTCTTAACCACTGCACCACCAGGGAAGCCCTCCTCTATTCTTTATCATCGTACTTAAAGTATTAGCTACTGGAATTAGACAAAGGAGGCATACTGGAGGCATAAAACTGGAGGACATTAAAATAAATCTACCTCTATTTGTAGATAATGTGATAATAAAACTGGAAAACACTGGAGAATCAATGATCAATTAACTCAAACATCAAGGGAATTCAGAAAGCAAGCAGGATATAAAAATAATATAAAAATAACAGAAACGTTTATATGCATGAATAATAACCAATTAGAGGACACTGTGGAAGAGAAAACACCATTTACCATAGAAATAAAAAGATAAAATTCTTACAAATAAACTTAACAAGAAATATGAAAACCTTATACGAAGTACTCATGAACAAATAGAAAAAATATTTCTTGTTATTGTAAAGGACAACTGAACATCATAAAGATGTCGATTCTCCTTAAGTTAATTTATCCATGTAATAGAACTCCAATAAAACATGAAAAAAGTTTTTTTTTTCTGAGGCTATACAAGCTGAGAATAATGTTAATCTGGAAAAATTAATATGTGAGAATACTTGAAAATACTGACCAAGAAAACTAAGAGCTAACACTGGTCCAAACAGATATTAACACATAGTACAAAGTGTTTATAATTAAAATGGTGATACATATTAGTAGTAAAGCAGCCACTGGAATTAAATGAAAATTCAAAACCAGATCTAGGTACATACAGAAATTTAGTATATGATAAAGTATTTAAATCAGTACGGCAAAGTTGAACTTTTGAATAAGTAGTGTGGGTAGATCTGGATAACCATCTGGAAAATGTCAAAATAGCATCATGCGTCACGTAACACACAAGAATGTACTCCAAATGGATTAGAGATATAAATGTAAAAAATGATCAGAATTAATCATGAGTGAATTCTTTTATAACTTGAGTGTAGGGGGAAGGTTTCCAACAATGTATTTAAATTGAGATGCAATTAAATACTGATAAATTTTACTACAGAAAAAAATTTTTAAATTTGCATGATGCAAAAAATACAAGCAAATCAAATGAAAAATGACAAGTGGGAAGAAACTATTTGCAACATATACCATGGGAAAATATAAATTCTCAAAATTTGAGGACAAGATATGAAGAAATCTTATAGAAAAATGTACAAAGGGCATGAAAAGATAACTTGCTAAAATTTAAAATGGCCATAAACATTTTAAAATGTTCAATACTACTCATAACAGGAAAAATGCAAATTAGAACTATGTTGAGATACCATTTCTCACCTCAGTTCAAAGCAATGATATTTTAATAACAGTTAGATCATGTTTTTTAAATATTATTTTTAATTAAAAGAACCAGGGAGAAAGTATGGATTCAAGGGCTGAGAAAAGGAAATTATGAGTGAGCCTGGAAAATCTTGTACAAGAAAGTAAGGACATGCTCAACAATACATTGGAGATATGCTAAAAGGAGTCAGGTGTCAGCTTGAAGAGGCCCCTACTGTCTAAATCTTGGATAACTTGAGAATAACAGTAAATAAGAACAGTAATGGACTAAAATGTATTAAGTAAGACAAGAAGTCATGAGTCCATACTAAAAATAGTAAGAGAGGAGGAGGGAAAGCGCTTCCTCACAATATAATACCAACTCATAAATGCAGAAGAAACAATCAAGTTAGCAAATCTCCTTTTTACAACCAGCAGGCAAGAATCACCAATGAAAGCTAAAATTAAAATGTTTAAATATTCTTAAAGAGTTCCCTCCAAAGAATACTTAACAATATAAAACGAAAAAAAGCAACTTCACAGGGGAGAAGGTTGGCAGATACCAACTTAACCAAGGGATCAACATGACCCATAGTAGGACAAACCAGCATTATGTGCCCCCGATGTGATGTTCTGAGAAAAGCAACACTACTTACATTGTATCTCTGCCAAAAATACATAACCTGAATCTGATCAGGAAGAAACAGCAGATAGACTCAAACTGAGCTGCATTCTACAAAATCACTTGCCGCTACGGAAATTGTCATGATGTTATGAAAGATCATGAAAGGCCAAGGAACTGCTCTAGATTAAAGTCACACTAAAAGGGCACAATAACTGACAATAATTGTGTCATCTGAATAGAATCTTGGACTATGTGGGGGAAATATTAAAGATGTAATTGGAGCAATTAACAAAATTAGACTCTGGACTGTAGATTATACTATATGGAAATGTTTGTATTATTCTTATACATTTCTTTTTAAACTTGTGAATATTTCATATTAAATAGTTTTCGAAGATTGGGGAAACTTTACAAGCTGACATATGGAACTGCAAAGAGCCTAGAACAGCCAAAAGAATAAATTCAGAGTACTAAGAAATAGATATTAAGAACAATTTTAAAGCTATAGAAATAAAAAAACATGGTAATGATGCAAGTTTAGACAAATAGATCAAGAGAACAGAGCTCAGAAAAAAATGCATTCATATATGGTCACCTGATTTATACCAGTTGAGTGGTAAAAGATGGTGTTTTAAATAAATCATGCTAGAGAAATTGGTTATATCAGTATGGAAGTAAATAAACATTGACTCATAAATAAAATCAGACACTAAAATTAATTAGAAATGAAACCTAGACCTAAAAGGAGCTTTCTTATTAAAGCTTTTAGAAGAAAACATAGTAGACTATTTTTATAACCTCTGGGTAGGCAATGATTTGTTAAATAGGATGCAAAGCAATAATGTTAATAAAAGACTATTTGCAGAAAGTAAAGGCAAACCATCAACTGAGAGAAGCTATTCATCACACACATTAAAGGACTCATATCAAGAATACAAGAAGCTTCTATAAACGAAAAGAAGACAAACAGCTTAGTTTAAAAATGGGGAAGAGACTTGAATGATACTTCGTAAAAGAAGATATTTTAATGGCGGGCAAGACTTTAAAAGGAGCTCAATGAAATTAAAACCAGAATGAAATATCAGAATGGCTATAATCAAGAAGAATGACAAGGCCACATTTCACGGCTATGTATGGAGCTCATACAGAGCCAATAGGTGGTAATGGACAGCTACTTTGGAAATCTCTTTAGTAATGTTTATGATCACTAAACATACACCTTCCCTGTGATCTAAAAAAATTTTTTAGTCAGATAACCAAGAGAAATCAGCACATATGCCCTCCAAAAGACATGTACGAATATGTTCATGTCAGCTAAATATTGTGTGCTATACTGAATACCACAGTGAAATACCATGGCAGAATAAGAAGTAATGGATGCCTGCTACCTGAGGCAACATGGATGCATCCGGAACACATTACGTAGGATGAGAGCCATAGGTTACATAGAACACACTACACGAGTCTATGTGAGATTCAAGAGCAGGCAAAACCAGTCTGTTGTGATGGAACATGGAATAGTGGTTACCAGGGTCGGTGGTGGCAGTGAAGCTAGCTCAGCGCCCGGGAGGGGGCACCGGAAAAATGTTCTGTATCTTAATCTGGACAATAGACACATGTTATTCTTATACATGTGGTATATACGTACGTAAAAATTCACTGAGCCATACTTTTCAGACGAGTGCATTTTGTTGTATGTGTATTACCCCTTGATAATAAAATTATTTAAAAGTTGAGAAGAGAAAGTTTTTTTTTTTTTTTAACCACGAAACATCACTATACAATTCAGAAGTAAAGTTTTGAGAGTGGAAGAGATTTTATTCAAACAGAAAACCCAGAAGCAATAAAGAATAAGATCAACTGATGCAGCAGTTCAGTTTTATTCAGCACCACAGCTCGCTAGTTCCTTCGCGCCTGTAGGAGGTGAAGTGAGGCCAGGCAAGGAATTCTGAGAGGTATTTCTTGAAGAAGCCGCCAAGAGGATCCCTAGTCCAGACAGTCAGTCTCGCCGCCCTCTCGGGCTCCCTCCTCCTGCCAGACGCAGCAGCCAGCCCAGGTCTTCCCGGGAAACCTTGAGTCTGAATCAGATGCCAGCACTCTAAACAAACAGCAAGCATGGCTAGAGGATGTTCGATATTCACAGAAGTGCATGTGCTCCAACCCTTACCTCTTTCTTAGGTTACTCTTTATTTACCCTGTCCTGAGAACTTGGGGAATGGAATGCAAATGCCGGGCGCCAAGTGGAACCGAACTGTCAGCTTCTCTACTGCTGAAGATGGAGAGGACAGAGGCAAAAAAAAAAAAAAGGAGAGTGAGCACTGCGCATGCTCCGTAAAGCATTTCTTTCCCCCCTCCTCCTTCCCTCCCTCCCTCTCTATTTGCTCCCCGCACCCTCCCTCGGTCAAGCTGGGCCAGGCAGGAAAATAAGCCAGAAAGCTTTTCTTTTGAAGATTCTAGATTCTTGACCTTGAATTTTGCTTTCACACTTTTGCCCAGAAAGCTTGCTTTGAATTTGCCTTTCCTCAACTCATTTAGCTTTAAAAAAAAAAAAAAAAAAAAAAAATCTTGTTCCAGGTAGCACCATGGGAAGGGGGGCTTTCTATGGTAAAATGTTCAACTCTATCAGGTTGACCCACTAAGTCTAATAAATGGGGCCAAGTGCCAGAAGAGATCATGCTACACTCATTCATGGTAACAACAGATTGAAAATATGCAAGAAAGGAAAAGACTAAACAACAAAGGGATGTAAAAAGAGCATCACATTTTCTTTCCCACTGTTTGTGTTGTAAAAACTTCATTGGACACTTCTCATTATATGGATAATTTGCAAAAACATTCAAGTATCAGTCTGTTCTATTACAAACAACTTGTAAGCATTTGTACTCATGCTCAAATAATAAAGAATACAGCAAGGAATCTGAAACTTTGCTTGAAGAACCAAACAACAAATGTTTACTGAGCTCCTATTCATCTGAGAAGTAGTATGGCATAGTGATTAAGAGATGTTGGAGCCTGCTACCTGGGTGTTAACTCCCAGTCCTCAACCTCCTAGCTGTGTGATCTTAGGGAAATGACTTAAATTCTCTGTGTGTTTTCTCCATCTTTGAAATGGGAATAGTATTGTGGGAGTTAAAATTAGTTCATTTATATAAAACTTTCACATTAGCCCTGGGCCCCTATTATGTTATCAATGTCTGTTATTTTACCCAAGTTCCTATTACTGTGTTTAAAATTGAGGCATAGATGAATTGTTTCTTTTTACATGCAGTTTTCTTGCAGCGAACGTAAGAAGTATGTGGAGACTTGACATATTTCCATAAGCAATTAACGAATGATGTCATCATCTAACTGATTTTTTTAAAAATAAATTTATTTATTTATTTTTGGCTGCATTGGGTCTTCATTGCTGCGCATGGGCTTTCTCTAGTTGCAGTGAGTGGGGGCCACTCTTTGTTGCAGTGTGCGGGCTTCTCATTGTGGTGGCGTTTCTTGTTGCAGAGCATGGGCTCTAGGTGTGCGGGCTTCAGTAGTTGTGGCATGTGGGCTCAGTAGTTGTGGCATGCGGGCTCAGTAGTTGTGGCACACAGGCTTAGTTGCTCCGCAGCATGTGGGATCTTCCCCAACCAGGGCTCGGAACCAGTGTCCCCTGCATTGGAAGGCGGATTCTTAACCACTGCACCACCAGGGAAGCCTCCATCTAACTGATTTTTAAAGTGCTCAATTGCAGTGTGTGATAGAGAAAATGAAAGATTAGGACAGAGTATGATAAAGGCTTATACTCCCCTGAAGCTGGGAGAAGTGTTAAAGGTGTTGAAAGTGGCAGAATGTAGGAATGTTGGAAGGCTTCTTAGTGTCAGGACCTGAGTGAGAGAGATGTGGAAGGCAGGGGAGGATGTCAGAAGGAGTCCTGGGAAGGAATGAGCTGGAGCAAGCTCAAGGTGACACAGAGACAGATAGAGACAGGAAGATGGCAATGCAAAGAAGGCCACAGCTCCACTGTTAATGTGTGTGTGTGTGTATATATATATACATATATATATATGTATATATATCCTCATCACTAACAACTTCAGTCTACTTCATGACCACCTTCATGTTGGTGAACCCAGAAATAAGAGGGAAACACCAGGCAATTTTCAACTTACCCTTGCATATATCCTGTGAACAAAGCTGTTTGACAATATATTAAAGAAACATCACACCTTTATAATTCTATGAATAGTAGTTCAAAATAAAAAAATACTTTCTAAGAACTATCTTTTTTTCTCCAACATAAAAGCCAACTTCTTAGTGGATGTATTCTAAGGTACTCTGACACTGTAATTCTTATATGGTGAAAGACTAACATTCTTAATGATTATTACTAATGAAAAAATAAATGCAATTTTCAGTCTGTGAGTCTTTGAAAAGCTATTGAATGAAGTGCGCTTCATAGTTCAACCACATGGAACGTCTTTTGCTCTTTTATCTAGGTAGGGATCTTTGTCTCCTACCTTCAACACCCTTTTCCACCACTGCTGTTTATTGGTATGTATTAGGCTCTCTGTGTGCGAAAGGTACACATCGGGGGTGCTTTTTTCCAAATACTCCCCAGCAAGCCACTTTTCCTCGCAGAATCTCAGCAGTGTGCAGAAGAGGTTCAGTCGATTTAGCACGACGTGTGCGAAGGAAGGGCTTCTCAGCAGACCGTCTCGCTCCTTCGCCAGGGCGCCTAGGTAGGGACGCTCTGGGAGGTCAGGGAGCGCGGAGAACCGCTATCTAGTGTTGAATTGCGGGGAGGAGGGCATCCCGTCGGGCTCGAGGGCTCTTTTCGGACTACCGAGTGCCTATCCCGGGGCCCTCCCTCAGGATCCCAGCCGGATCCCTGAGCCTCCCCGCCCCCGCCCCCGCCGGGCCCCGCCCCCTTCCTGGCTCAAACTACGGGTCCTTTCAACCTAGCTTTCTTCGCCTCGCGCATTGTCAAACGTGTAATTGGGGGAACTCCACCCAGCCGGGGCCTCCTCGGAGTCGCTGCCAGAGTAGCGGCCGCCTCTCCGCCCCCACGCCGGAGCACACGGCGGCCGCACAGCGCGCGCATAGCCCACCGCCCTGGCAGCGGCGCGCGGCGCGGCTCGCGGCTCAGGGCAGGGTGGGCTGCTGCGGGGCCGCAGGTCTTCTGGGCCAGGGACCGCCCGCGCCCACCTGCTCCAGCCTGCTGGCTGCGCGGACCCGGCCCTGCTGCGCGGGCGGGGTGGTGCGCCGCTGGGGCCGGGTGTCCCGCGTGAACCAGGCGGAGCCGCGAGCAGACCCGCCGGCCGTCGGGGGCGCTGCCGGCCGCCAGAGCTCGCACCTGTCCCGCCGCGGCGGCCCGGCGCCCGAGTCGCGCCACGGTCGGCGACATCGGAGGCAGCGAGGGCGCGGAGAACCGGCAGAGGCGAGGCCCGCGCCCCGGAGGAAGCCGCGCGCGGCCCGAGGCCTCGGACCCTGCGCCCCACGTTCCGCGACACCATGGCCACGAAGCTGCTGTTGCTCCTCTGCCTGTTTTCGGGCTTGCACGCACGGTAAGTGGCGCCCGGGCTCCGCATCTCCGGAGGCTCCGAGACTGGAGGGAGGGCGGCGGGGGGCGCTGTCCCCCGGCCCCGAGTCGCCGGCGCGCCCCGCCGTCCTTCGTCTGGGCTGCGGCATATCCTGCCAGGGCCGCGGGGAGGAGACGGGAAGTCGGCCGGCATCCTACCTGTCCCATCTACCCCGGACATGGCCATCTGCCTCTCAGGGCTGGGCGACTGCAGCCTTCTCTGCAGCCTGAAACATGGGGCTCTGAGATTAATGGGCTCTTCTCCTGAAGCTTTTAGGATCTGGTGGTTTTAAGAGGTTTTGAAAACCAACATCATAGGGGAAAGCCTGTGTCTACCTCCTTATCTACCTCCTACCCCTCCCCCAAGTGTTTCAGCGCTGTGCGCGCGCGCGCGCGCACGCACACACACACACACACACACAGCAACATTCTGTATCATTTCCATCACTGAAATTTCCCAGGACCCAGGAGTTACGGTTTCCTACCTGCCCAGTTCAAACCGGTCTTTGTGAGGAGCAGCCGGACTGGAGGCAGGAGGAGGAGGACTGGGGCAAGGTGGACAGCTGAGAGCCCTGCTTCTCAGAAAGGATTTCCTTCCCAGGTCCTGCGAGCACACGCACAGTACACATATGCACCCCTTCTACATGAGCCACTTTCACACACGGGAGCATGCACAAACCTACCCCTATAAAGCAAGCATGTTGAAATTGATAATGTTTTCTACCTAGTAACTGTAAGAAATTACCTCACCATAGATACCCCAACCTTCCTCCCAGGACACCAACCACCTAATGGGAGCTTAGAAATGCTCCAGGAAGAGATGAAGATGGCTCAAGAGGGTGGAAAGACAGTGGGACTAGAGGGGTTAAACACTGTTGCTGTGAATATAACTGGAGATTCTGGGTTTGGTTCCTTTAATTCTGTCTCGGGCTAGATCTCTGGCCCAGAACTTGAAGACTGCCCTGTGCTTTACAAATTAGAGCAGCTCCCTTCCTCCCATCCCGCTCACCACCCCAGGAATCTCAGGGCACCCCTACCCCCAAAACACCTTTGTTCTGACACCGTCTTCGTTTCCTAGATCTGGGAGGTAGAAAACTAGAGAGCCTTCCTGTGGGCTATAAGCCCTGCAGTTGTTAGCAGGCAATACCTGGAGGTCTTGCATGTTCATTCACATTTGTGAAGTACTAAAGAACTAGGAAGGTGCATTAACAAATCCTACAAGATGTGAATGTGAATGGGTCATAGTTCTCCCTCCCTACCTTTGACAGACCCTGAGGAAGAAAGTCCTGGCCCTCCCTACCGCACACTGCTGGTCTTTGCTAAGAGTTGAGAGTGAGAAAGGCAGATTGTGTGTGCTGGGGAAGGCAGACTCATGGCAGCTCTTCCAATCAGGCCGCACACTCCTTGGGCCTTCAACTGAAGTTTCTTCCTGTCTAAGGAGTGAGCTGGGAAGGGAGATGGAAGTGCGCTCCCTGAGGTTGAGCATGCCTGGATGTATCTCTGTTTAGAAGCAGACAACACCAGGCACAATGTAGAGGTCCCAGGCCGTATACAGATCTGAGGTTATATCGAATCAACCTTCCTACTGCCACCGACTGGATGAAGTGACCTGCAGTTCAGGGTTAGATAATCAGCTGTTTAGATCTATAGATACATGTTAGAAGGAAACCCGCTATTGTCTTCATTACTTTATGTGCTTAGTAGGAAGGTATCTGGGTGTCTAACTTGAAGCGCTCAGGTGTCTAGGGATTCCCAAACACACATACAATCTCTGGGGATTCTTCATCCTTTCATTTTGCCAAGGCAGGTGTAACAACTTTAATATGTCTGGGTTGATTCCATGGCCTTGATAATAGAGGTTGCATATCAGTTGAAAAAAATCCAAGTTTTAAATCCAAATTTTATTGCTGTATACCTCTCCTTTGAAAGTGTCTTTGCTCTTTGAATGGGTTTTACAGACATGTAAAGTAATCTGATGTCCAGCATCACCTTTCAAAACTGTTATTAATTCTGAGAGGGTTCTCATTTGCACTCTGGCATGCCTCCCTGGTGTTGAAGAGCCCTAGAGAAGGCTCTGACAGTTGTGCTCCATGGTGATGGCTTGGCAGCTCCATGGAGAGAAAATAACCCATTCTGACACCTATGGAGGAGCTTATTCTACATTAAAACGCATTAAGTCCCACCTGGACCTTGGTGATACCATAAGCGGATGGCTAACTGCTTTCTGAGGTTTAGGAGCTCCTTTTTATGTTTATAGATGCATCCAACTTTGTCTCTGCCCTTGTAGTTGAAGAGAATGTGTAAGACATGAAAATACCATATGAGGGCTGAGCTGTCAGTACATCACCAATTTGTTTTTAAGAAAAAGGTAATGATGGTGTTCAGGATCCAACAATCCTGATAACAGAACACTGATGAAGATTATATATAACCCACTTAGAATTTAGAAAAACAAAACATTTTTGTTTTATTCACATTCTAGTGAGTCCCTGAGATTGGGTTTTCGTCAAAGGGAGGATTTTCCTTTGGTCTGGTGGTCCGGCACTAGCACTGGGAAGCTTCGATTTCATTCTCTGAAGTCCTGCAGCAAACTGACATGGCATCAAGATTGGGAGGAGACCAGTGTCGGCCCAGAACATCGCTGCCTGTGTGCTGCCTGCTGTCCCCCCCAACCCAGCCACAGAGCCGCGAGTGTCCCATTTTTACCTCCCGAAGGGGAAAGGGCAGGAGAGGATGCTGCTGCTGTTCCTTTCTTTGTCTCCCCCTTCACCTACACTGAGCTAAGGAGCTTATGCAATTTCAGGAAAACCCTCTCATCACCACTTCACTGCTAGAGGCAGAACTAGTCTCGTTATAATACCTGTTATTGACATAGCTCAAAGTATCTTTCAGAAACTAAGGCTGTGTATGCAGAGAACTGATGAAGTGTTAGTGTGCTCCTTCTGTGAACATATGAGTGTTGGGGCAAGAGAAGATACAGAGCATGGAGAGCATGGTCTGGTCTGTGCTGGTGAGCTGTCTCTGGGGATGAGGGAGGGGAGGAGAGGGGAGGGGAAGAGACAGACAGCAGAGGAAGAGAGGACCGCACTGTGGGTGAGTTGGAAGGAGTCCTGAGGATGCTGTATGTGATCCTGCCCAGGTGATCTGTCCCTCTGTCCATAGTCTCCCAAGTGCTTTTGCTGTGGACTGAATTGCCAGGTCCTGTGGGCAATGGTTGGCTCCCAGCAATCCATGTCCTGCAGAACCTGCTTCCACCCACTTTTTTTTAAGATGATAAAATTAATATTCCTGACAATATTCCTGATAAAATAAAATATTCTGCATTTAAAATTCTGTAGTGTTATTTGTAAAACATCAGGCTTACAAATAATGAAATGAAGCATATCAGTTCTTGAATACGTGTCCCAAATTTTACAACTTCCTATTGATGGTGAATATTCAGTGTGAAAAAAATCCACGGCAACTTATAGTTCCTATGGATGATTTATTCTAAACTTCCAGTCAAGAAACAGAATTATAGTTTAATATCAGCCAAGGAAAAAATTAAAAGATGTCAATCTTTGAGACATATGCCATATACGTATTATCAAAACCTCATGTAAGTGTATATATTCATATAGGACTAGACTGGCACTGTTCTGATCTATGTTAAGGCTAGTTAACACTCAAAAAGACTCACGTACATATGACACATACATAAGATTATACAAATGTTATATATTATAGTTACATGTTATAATATTATATTATGTAAGTATATATATATGATTCTGAGGCTTTAAACAAAGTAGAGATAATAAACTTTAAAAAGTTTATTTTTTTCATTTATTTCATTTTCATTACAGATAATTTAGACCATTCTAAAAACTAACTTAAAGACACACATCCCAGAACACAACTGCCCTGAGATGTTGTTGCCATTTTGGCTCCCATCTGGGAAGCTAAACAGAAATGAGCTCATACTCAGGACAAACAAACCTCAATGCAATTTTCTATTCTATATTTTGTTCTCTTTTGTGAAGAAAAAAAGTCATTACAGTGCAACCACTGACAAGCCATAAAGGAAGAAGTTTGCTTGTTTGTTTGTGTGATGAGCTTTTTTTTCCCCGGTAAATGGCAGGCCCCCTGGAAGTGCTACTTTGAAGAGAAGACTCTGCTCTTTTCAGGCCTGAATGGCTGTGTTGCTGAGATGGCCTCACTCACTAAGGAAGCTAGCTTGTTGTTTTGAGACCTCTCCATTCAAGTACTCCTGTGAGCATGTATCACCCAGGATAGGTGCCTGTCAGGCTCAGCCCTGCTCAGGAGAGACTCAGATATGCTCAGTGTTCATTTGGACACATTTATTAAAGGGCCAAATGGTAAGGACATATTAGAAAGGTTTTAATTTTTAATGTCTGTATTAGCCTGCTCTGTAAGAGATGAATCAGTTTGTGTGGTAGGAGGCGTGTAAAATCACCAGAGGGTGTTTACCAACCAATATCACTGTTCCTTGGCACCCCACATGGGTGCTGGCCAAGCATACCACCTCCTCGTATCCCTGTGTCTGCCTAGACCAAAGGTGCTAGTCTCCATGAGAAGCACAGAGTCAGACTCAACTATTTTCAGTGAATGCATTCTGAAGAAGCTGTTCTTACCTTCAACTAAAATGAGTTCTTGGCAATGGGGAGTGGAAACGGAAAGATGTTTGTGCCTTGACCTTCAGAGGTTCTCAAGGTTGATCCAAGGAAGGCTGGCTGTCTGCTGGTTGGCCTTCATGCATTGAGTTATTATGATGTCTATGGTTTAACATGGACATAGAATCATTTTGTGACATTTAATGAAAACATCATGCTATGTTAATAGTACTGTCATTCTTGTTGGATTCTTTCTTATTTGTGTTTTGTTTTACGTTTTTAATTTTAGAGATAATCTATTGGTTAGGATGAGTGTACTAGGGCCTTTCTACCTATTTCCGTGGTGCTTGGTGAGCCAAAGCTTGACACTTCCTGGAGCCATTGCTACAACTTATATGTCATACTTTGTGCCATAATTACAGATCCAGAAAGGTAGAAGAGGATGAATATGAAGATTCTTCATCAAACCAAAAGTGGGTCTTGGCTCCAAAATCCCAAGATACAGATGTGACTCTTATTCTCAACAAGTTGCTAAGAGAATATGATAAGAAGCTGAGGCCTGATATTGGAAGTGAGTGTTGATGTTTGTTATTCCAGTAGGAAACATACTGTAATATATTTTTAAAGTTTTTATTTTAAATAATTGTAAAGTCACAGGAAGTTGCAAAGGTAGTGCAGAGTCACACAATTCGTGGGTATCAAACCAGGAGCTGACATTGGTACAGTGTGTGTGCATGGCTCCACATCATCTTTTCACGTGTGGATCTGTGTAATGACCACTGTAACTGAGACGCAGAACTGTTTTATCACCATGAAGATTCCCCTCCTGCTATCCCTCCTCCAAAATTTCTAACCCGTCAGCCACTAATTTGGTCTCTATTTCCGTATTTTTGTCATTTTGAGAATGTTGCATATGTACACTCATTCAGTATGTGACCTTTTGAGATTGGCTTTTCTTCCCTCAGCAAAATGATTTTGGGATCCATTCAAGTTGTTGCCTGTGTCAATAGTTTGTTTTTCTTATTGCTAAGCAATCTTCCATGGTGTATGGATAGACAAAAGTTTGATTAATGTTTATTGAGGGACATTTTGGTTGTTTCCAGGTTTTGACTATTACAAATAAATGACTATGTGCATTTGTTTGCAGGTAAATTGCGTGGACGTAAGATTTTATTCTCTGGGATAAATGCCCAGGAGTACGATTGCTAGGTCCTATGATAAATGTTGGTTTAATTTTTTTTAAGAAACCGTCAAACTCTTTTCCAAAGTTTCTGTACCATTTTCTATCCCACCATCACTATGTGAGAGATCTTCACCAGCAATTGGTATTGTCACTATTTTTTGTTTTAGCTCCTCTAATAGGTGTATGTCCAATAGGTTGATATCTCATTGTGGTCTTAATCTACATTTTCCTAATTGTTAGTGGTATTAAATTTTCTTTATGTGCTTATTTGCCAATACTATATCCTCTTCATCAAAATGTCTCCTCATATTAGTTGCCCCTTTAAAAATTGGATTATTTTGTTTTATTTATTTTTC
The DNA here is from genome assembly GCF_949987535.1 of Balaenoptera acutorostrata. Classification (NCBI taxonomy): domain Eukaryota; kingdom Metazoa; phylum Chordata; class Mammalia; order Artiodactyla; family Balaenopteridae; genus Balaenoptera; species Balaenoptera acutorostrata. Next base: position 54,567,859 of record NC_080066.1, on the reverse strand, counting down.
TCCTGCTTTGTTAAGAGTTCTTCCTGTAGTCTAGATATGATTCCTTGGCCAGATGTAGTTTTCAAATTTTTTCCCTCATGTGGCTTTTCTTTTCATCCTTTTAACAAGATCTTTCAAAGAGGAAAAGTTTTTAACATTGAGGAAGTCCAAGTTACTGATTGTTAACTGTTTTATGGAACATACTTTTGGAGTAATGTCTAAGAACTCTTCATGAAGCCCTAGTTCCTGAAGATTTTCTCCTTTTTTCTTCTAAAAGTTTTATAATTTTAGGTTTTACATTTAATTCATTATCAGTTTTGAGTTAGTTGTTATAAAAAATCAAGGTGTGAGGTTTAGAGCTAAGTATCTTTTTCTTTTGCTCATGGATATCTGGTTACCTTATTACCATTTGTTGAAAGAAACTATCCTTCCTCTTTGAATTATGTTTGCACATTTTTTGAAAGTCAGTTGGCTCAACTTCTGTGGGTTGTTTCTGGGATATCTATTTTCTTCCATTTATCTATGTGTCTATCACTGTGTCAGTACCCACAGTCTTGATTGTTACAGCAATGTAATATGCCTTGGAATTGGGTGGAAGTAATTCAACTTCTTTCTTTCTTTATTTTTAATATTTTATTTATTTATTTATTTTTGGCTGCATTGGGTCTTCGTTGCTACGTGCAGGCTTTCTCTAGTTGCGGGGGGCTACTCTTCATTGTGGTGCGCGGGCTTCTCATTGTGGTGGCTTCTCTTGTTGCGGAGCATGGGCTCTAGGCACGCAGGCTTCAGTAGTTGCAGCATGTGGGCTCAGTAATTGTGGCTCGTGGGCTCTAGAGTGCAGGCTCAGTAGTTGTGGCTCACGAGCTTAGTTACTCCGCAGCACGTGAGATCTTCCTGGACCAGGGCTCGAAACCATGTCCCCTGCATTGGCAGGTGGATTCTTAACCACTGTGCCACCAGGGAAGTCCTCAACCTCTTTATTTTTCAAAATTATTTTAGCTCTTATAATACATATTTTTCATATGAATTCTAGAATTATCTTGTCTGTATCTACAAAAAATCTTGTGTTAAATCTTTATATCAATTTGGGAAGAATTGACATCTTTACTATGTTGAGTGTTTTGATCCATAGACAGGGTATGTCTTTTCATTTATTAAGATCTTCTTCAATACCTTACATTCAGTGTTTTACAGTTTTTAGTATACAAGTTCTGAATATATTTTGTTAGATTTGCACCTAAGTATTTCACGGGTTTGGAGTGCTTGTAAATGGTACTGTATTTTAAAATTTCCTTCTCCCTGTGTTCATTGCTAGTATACAGAAATATGGTTAATTTTTGTAAGTTAATGTTGTGTCCTCTGACTTGCCAAGCTCAGTAGTTTTAGGAAGTTTTGTTTGTTTGTTTGTTTTTGATAGGTTCCTTGGGATTTTCTGTGTACATCATCAGGTCTCCTGCAACTGAGACTTTTATTTCTTGCTTTCCCATCTGTATACCTTTTATTTTTATTTTTTTCTTACCTTGTTGCACTGGCTAGAACTTCCACTGCTACATGAATAGTAGTAGTGTGAGTGGACATCTTGCTTTGTTCTAGATCTTAGAGGAAAAGCATTCAGTCTTTCACAATTAAGTGTAATGTTAGCTAGAGATATTTTATATATATTCTTCACCAAGTTGAGAAATTTCCCTCTATTTCTAGTTTTCTGAGAGAATATTTTTTTTTTTGTCATGAATGGATGTTGAACTTTGCCAAATACATTTTCTGGATCAGTTAATATGATCATGTGATTTTCTTTTTTAGACAGCTAATACGGTGAATTACATGGTTGATTTTCAAATACTGAACCAGCTTTGCATCCCCAGGATAAACCACACTTACTTATCATGTTTAATAATACTCTTTTTTGAAAACTTTTAATATATTGCTGTATTCTATTTGCTAATCCTTTATAAACCTTTTAATATCAGTGGGGCCTATAATAATATTCCTTTCTTCATTTCTGATATTGGTAATTTGTGTCAACATTCTTTTTTTCTTTGTCATCTTGCTAGAGGTTGGTTCCATTGACCTTTTTTTATTGATTGATTGATTGATTGATTGCTATGTTGGGTCTTCGTTTCTGTGCTAGGGCTTTCTCTAGCTGCGGCAAGCGGGGGCCACTCTTCATCGTGGTGCACGGGCCTCTCACCATCGTGGTCTCTCTTGTTGGGGAGCACAGGCTCCAGATGCGCAGGCTCAGTAGTTGTGGCTCACGGGCCTAGTTGCTCCGCGGCATGTGGGATCTTCCCAGACCAGGGCTCGAACCCGTGTCCCCTGCATTATCAGGCACTGTGCCACCAGGGAAACCCCCATTGACCTTTTTGAAGAACCAACTTTTTGTTTCATTATTTTTCTGTATTGCTTTTCTATTTTCAGTTTTATTATATTTTGCTTTTTATCTTTATTATTTACTTTCTTCTGTTTGCTTTGGGTTTATTTTGCTCTTCTTTTTTGAGGTAGCATTTAGAGTCTTGACTTGAGACTATTCTTTTCTAATGTAAGCATTTAATGCTCTAAATTGCCCTCTCTGCACTGTTTTAGCTGTATCTTACAGATTTTGATATTTTGTATTTTCATTTTCATTCAGTTCAATGTATTTTTTACTTTCCCTGAGATTTTTTCCCCCTTTAACTCATGGATTATTTATTTATTTATTTTTTAATATTTAAAAAAAATTATTCATTTTTTTTTTTTTTGTCTGTGTTGGGTCTTCATTGCCGCATGCGGGCTTTCTCTAGTTGAGGTGAGCAGGGGCTACTCTTCATTGCGGTGCACAGGCTTCTCACTGCGGTGACTTCTCTTGTTGCAGAGCATGGGCTGTAGGTGCATGGGCTTCAGTAGTTGTGGCATGTGGACTCAGTAGTTGTGGCTTGCGGGCTCTAGAGCATAGGCTCAGTAGTTGTGGCACACGGGCTTAGTTGCTCCATGGCATAAAGGATCTTCCTGGACCAGGGCTCGAACCCATGTCCCCTGCATTGGCAAGCGGATCCTTAACCACTGTGCCACCAGGGAAGCCCCCTCATGGATTATTTAGAAGTGTGTTTTTAGTTTCCAAATGTTTGGAAGTCTTCCTGTTATCTGTTGCTAATTTCTAGTTTGATTCCATTGTGATCAGAGAACATATTCCGTATGAGTTCAAAATTCTTTTAAATTTGTTACTATTTAACTTATGGCCTAGTATGTGTTTTGTTTTGGTGAATGTTCCATGGGTACTTGAAAAGAATGTGTATTCTGCTGTTACTGGATGAATTGGATCCTGTTGTTTGATGGTTTTGTTGAGTTCTTCTGTATCTTTGCTGATTTTCTATCTAGTTTTTCTATCAATTGTTTTGATAGATTAACAATTGATAGATTAAAAAAGACCAAGACAAGGGTAGTGTTCTTGGCGAGGAGAGAAATGCATACCTATTCATGGTGATGGTCAGAGAACATGGGGATTGTTGCAGACACATTTCTGATAGGATGCACCTAGTCTATGGCTTGTTTCCTCTTCTCCATGGGGCTCAGTTTCATTTAGAGCCCTGCAGCTTGCCAACCCTCACACTACCCCAGCTGCCCCGTCCCTCTGTTTTTCCAAGTTTGAGGCTCATTCTCCAATTTATCTGTATCAAGACATAGAATTACACTGGTCCCAGTAGGCATAGAATTTCAAAATCCTTGTGGTGTAGTGTGCAGAGGGTTTGGAGATGCATGTCCTGTGCGGTATTGGAGCAGTCTTATCATCTTTCTGTGTCTTAGTTGCCTCTTTCATATGATGAAGGAGGGGAACAAATTACTCTTAAACTTCCTTCTTGCTTTAAGGTATTTATTCACTGAGCAATACATCTAAATTACCATTGCACAAGGTTCATAAATTCAATTGTCACCACAGTTTTCCCATCATAATTACATAAAGAGTCTACCCAGTATGAAAAGTGTGCAGCAATTCTGCATTTACATGGAGAGAGAAGATTGAGAAAATGTTACGAATTTCCTCATTAATTGTCAGACATTGTGCTTGACCTTAGAGCAAAGATAAATAAGACTCGCTCTTTGCCCTTCTGGGTAAGTTTAGTCCAATTGGTCCTTTGTTTATGTTGTGCTAGAACACAGCAAAGCGCCTTCCATACATGGTGTCATTGGAAATATTATTCAGCACCACATTCATCCTCTGAGGGGGAAAATTGGAAGAAAGTGGGTGAAAATGGGCAGAAAGTGGGTAAGCTTGGCTTCCAGCCCAGATCTCTGACTCTAGCTAGATCACTGCACTATTTATAGAAAATGCAAGGCAAGCCCATTCAAAATCAGGGGGCCCCTCTTACATACTCACATGACACAACACTTGGGAGGGGATGTTCTAAGGCTTTGTCATGTGCAACAGGCAAGCAGAATTCACAATTCTAAAGATTTTATTTTTCCTTTAAGGAAAAATAAGGAATTGTGAATTTTCCAAATGAAACAGCATAATACAAAGAACAAATGCTTCTTTCTTAGAAGGCAGCTCTTCTAAAGCCTCATGTCATTTGGTCCTCAGAAGTCATTTTCATATATCAGAAGAGCTCTGTGGTTTTTGAGTGAAAGAGATTTAAAAAAACAACTAAATATAAAACCATATAGTAGTATGCTCCTCTTTGGTTTCATGACTTGAAAGTTCCACCATGCACACTGTCATGGTCCTGGGGCAGCAGAGTGATCTGATAAAGTGCCCCAGGGTCACTGGGTATCTTAGGACTCCTCTTCCTGTCTCACTTAAATGCTAAATAATGTCTGAGTGGCAGAATCCAGCAACTCACTGATGTTCAGAGTAACTGCCCAAGGACAGCTCTCCTGGTAAAAGATACTGAATTAGACACCATTTTTGTTCATGGTTCAGAGGGCTCTGCTTTAAGGGATAATTTACTATAAGTATCTGAATTTCTTTTCTCACTACTTTTTTTCACATGTAGCAATATTTTATTTGTTGTAACCATTGTGCTTCCTCATCAAGGTGCAGTCAACTTATATTTACGTAATACACTGCTGTGCATGGATTTATCAGTCGTTTGTTGTAATTACCAGTTTATTTGCTCCCCTCCATTATCAGTCCCATCCTCTCTCAGCCAGTTGGCCCATATTTACTGAGCATCCCCTCTGCATCCAGCCCTGGGCTGTGGACCTTCTGAGGGGGAGGGGAAGGGGAAGGGGAAGGGGTCTGCAGGTAGCATGTAGGATTTGCTAATGCTATTCCCACTTTGGAGTAAAGCAGGCCTGTTAAGGCTCTCCCTGGCTTAAACTCCTTGAAAACTCCACTTGCTTCTAGGATAAAGTCCAAGCCCCTTCAGATGACAAAGAGAGGTAAGTGCTCTCTGGCCCTTGCCTACTTTTTTTATGTGTCACACCATCTAGGAACACCCAGCCTCCTGTCTTCTTCAACTGCATCCTTGCTGTTATCTCTTTCCAGCCTGTGATCCTCTTAACCCCTCTCCCATTTCCCGTACGGAGCTCATTCCTGCCTCCCTTCCAGCCTCGATGTTTTCTTCCATGGCCTGCACTCCCTCACCTCCCTGCTGGGCTGGATCAAGTGTCTCTCCCCTGATTTCTTCTAGCATCAATTTTTCATCTTTCCCATGGGATTAATAAATTCTGAAGGACTGTCTTGAGGATGGCATAATGTGGTGTAACCATGAAACAGTTTCTGCAACATTTTTGTATACTTTTTACAAGTTTTCAGCTGAGAACTGTCCACTAGGACACAGTTCCTCATTCCTAACTTTAGATGCATCGGTTTACGTTGGCATCTCCCGACATACGTAGTACAACTGAATCCACAAAGATCCAACATCAGGAAATAAATTAGATGGCTCATCACTGTTATTGTCAACAGTAAGTAGAATCGAACAGACTCATTTATGTTGCATAGAAGTAACATGTCCACACGTTACTCTAATTAGTTTTCAGAATACAAATTGTGATCATTGTGTTTTAAAAATACTCACTATTTTCCCAGCTATTGTCTCTCCTCAGCTAACTTCTGAATTATGGATGTATCTGTTTTAGTTCCCCATCTTTAACTATCCGTCATTCTAAGTAATACTTCAGCTGTGTCCCTTGCTAGTTCAGGGCTATGCAGGGTGTCATTTATCTCGGCAACATATCTTGTCGTGTGGGCTCAAAAATGCTGGAGGAGGATAAACCTTTTAATAAGATAATTGTGAAAAGGAAGGGAAATGACCTGAGTGAGTTTTTCTCCCTTCGGGGTTTCAAGAAATTTGAAGCACTCTCCTGAAAATAGATTATTACAGAATACAAATTCCCTCCCTGTCCATAATCTGGCCAGTCTACGCCAAATGCAATCAGTGTTGGGAAAAATAAAATTGGCTTTTAAAGGTGAATGAACATGGTGAAGACATGCACGATGCGTAGAGATGACCCATGGGCTCATTTAATTCAGGTAGAACATCTGAAAAGCCTCCTCTTGGCTGTGTCTGTAGCCAGAGGGGTTAATTTTCTGTTCCTCTTCCTCAGGTGTTTGCATATCTGGATTTCTTTTCCTGGCTTTCCTAAAGCTTATTTTCCAAGTTTGATTAGAATTTCTTCTAAATGTGGAATTAGGAACATCCAGTGTGAGAGGAAGCTGATGATGTGGGTGGTGAGGAGGTGCCTCGGTGGCAGAAGACAGGCCCCCAGCTCCTCCCAGTAGGGGGTGCCCACCGGCCCCACCAGAGTCAGAGCCTGAGAGGAGATGCCACTGCCCCTTCTTTCCTTCAGGCTTGCGGAGAGGCCTTGGTAGCCCAGCACTGACTCAGGTACTGATGTGACCCAGACAGACCCTGTGGGGTACTGCAGGAGGAACTCCTGCCCTTGCCAGGGTTGTGTTCCCGATGAGGTAGGAAGAGGGAAAATGAGTAAATAGTGGGAATGTGATCCCCGATGGGACAGGAGTTAGCTCTGTTGCAGAAAATAGATGTTAAAAAAGTAAAAGAAATAATAAGTGGGCCTTAAAGTATAATTTTTAAAGCAAGCCTTATCATGCTGCTCTTTAATATCTTTCAGTGAAAAATTATGAGCATAATTGAGTTACCATAGAACTGTGAAATGAATGCTTATAGACTTTTGGTCACAGATGTGATATCTCTGAGAGAGGCCTGGCTCAGCCCATGGAAAGCCAGAGGAAGTTCCCACATCTTCCTCACCTGGTTCCTGGGGTGTATAAATGTGACAGCTCCTGCCAAGCCCTGCCAGGGTTTTGAGAGTTCAAGTTGGATCTCTGAATTTGAGAGAATTTTGAAATGTGTGAAGGGCTGTACAAAGAATTAAATATTTAGATATATTATGATTTATATTGGTTCTATAGAATTGTCCATCCTGATGGGTTTCATATTTTAAGAAAAAATAAGAGACACGAGGTTTTAATTAAAAGGAATGAAGTATAAAGGTTGACGTGCAGGTGCTTGTATGTCAGAGGAAGAGGGAGTTGGAGGTAAGATGGGGGATATTTTGGGGTCCCTAAAGCACACAATCTAGCTGCCTCATCTGGGCACAGATTTTTGGATGACCGCTCTGACTAACTCAAGTCAAACTATTTTTTCCATTCTTACTGCACAGCAGATGACTGTTTCAACTGAACATTTAGGTTAGCCTGGCTATTCCTCACCTAAAAAGCACAACCTACTCTACAGACAGGTGAGTTGTCATTTCTGGGCAATTACTGTATATCCAGATAATAATTCAAATGTATTCACTGCACTCTCAGAACAGATGTAGGAGGAGAGGAAACAGGCACTCTTAATTGCTGTGCTTGAAGTAAGAGCTATTCCTGTAGGCTTAGTTAGCTGTTTATCTCACAAAGTTAATTCAAATGCATAGGGGAGGTGGAGAACAAATTTTGTGGAGAAATTATACCTGTCATCTCCAGGAGAAACTAATTAGGTATCCAGAGGATTCTGAGTGAAGAGCCATTACCTCAGCTCAACACATGTTGGCAGGTGTCCCTTCCCTGCGTATTCCCCACCTTTCACACACATACCTTAGTCCCATGGCACGCTTACCTAAGGCACTATTCTGTGTAAGACAAGGCCATATTATAGCTTATGCATGCAGTTCAGTTCATTAAAAATACTTTTTACTAGGCTATTATTTCTTGTAGAGAAAGAATATAATGGGGGTTCAATATATAAGTATTTTATTTTTTCTTATATGTAATTTGGTAAATAACTCAGGTCACATGTCCCTAGGAATAATCTAATGACTGCACTTGATTTGAATATGCAGTTCAGTTTATAGAATAACAAATGATCTGTTTCTTATGTTTATTCATTACTACTGTAGGAATTGCGCAAATTAGCTTCATGTGGATTAGAGAGTGTTTGAGTGAGAAAAAATCTGGACTCACATAATGGGTTCTTCTACCAGTTACCAGCAGATTCCCTGACCTCACTGATGGAGGTTTCCATCTCTAAATGGAATAATTAAAATGACATCCAAGTCCTGTTGTAAGAGTTATAGACTATAACACCTGGCCCATAGAGAGGACAGAAAGTGGCAGGTGCCTTGTGTCCCCTGTGTTCCCAGACTGGCACACTTGTGGTGTGGTTTCAGCTCGGTTTATGTGCAGTGGAATAGAGCCCTCAGCTCCACTGTCATGAAAACTGTGTCTTAAATTGAGACTTCTGTTGAGCTGTCAGCATTTCATCAGTCTGTAATTAATATCCTGATCTAAAATATCTCACAGATACTTTTATAAAGTTGTACTGAGCCCATGCTGATTAGGTTGTTATCCTACTAATTCACATTTGAGGGACGAATGCAGATGTAATAATCATAGTTTTCAAGTTGATGACCTTTACCCATTTCACCCTCCTGTTGCCCTGCCCCTTTCCCTCTGATAACCACTACTCTGTTCTCTGTATCTATGTGTTTGTTTTGTGTTGTTTGGTTTGATGATTTATTTTGTTTGTTTTCTCTTTTCCATTATGGCTTATTACAGGATACTGAATATAGTTCCCTGTTCTATACTGTAGGACCTTGTTTTTTCTATTTTATATACAGTAGTATTTATCTGCTAATCTCAAACTCCCCACCCCCTTTCCTCTTTGGTGACCATAAGTTTGTTTTCTACGTCTGTGAGTCTATTTCTGTTTTGTAAATAAGTTCATTTGTATCATATTTTAGATTCCACATATAAGTGGTATCATATGATATTTGTCTTTCTCTGTCTGACTTACTTCCCTTAGTATGATAATCTCCAGGTCCATCCATGTTGCTGCAAATGGCATTATTTCATTCTTTTTTATGGCTGAGTAATATTCCATTATATATATGTACCACATCTTCTTTATCCATTCATCTGTTGATGGACATTTAGGTTGCTTCCATGTCTTGGCTATTGTAAATAGTGCTGCTGTGAACATTGGGGTGCATGTATCTTTTTGAATTAGCGTTTTCTTCAGATATGTGCCCAGGATTGGGATTGCTGGGTCATGTGGCAACTCTATTTTTAGTTTTTGAAGTTATCTCTATATTGTTTTTCACAGTGGCTGTACCAATTTACATTCCCACCAACAGTGTAGGAGGATTCCCTTTTCTCCACACCCTCTCCAGCATTTATTATTTGTAGACTTTTTGATGATGGCCATTCTGACAGATGTGAGGGGATACACCATTGTAGTTTTGATTTACATTTTTCTAATAATAAGCAATATTGAACATCTTTTCATGGGCCTGTTGGTCATCTGTATGTCTTTCTTGAGAAATATCTATTTAGATGTTCTGCCCATTTTTTGATTGGGTTGTTTTTTTGTTATTGATTGTATGAGCTCTTTGTATATTTTGGAAATTAATCCCTTGGTGGTCATGTTGTTTGCACATTTTTTTCCCTATTCTGGTTGTCTTATCATTTTCTTTATGGTTTCCTTTGCTGTGTAAAAGCTTATGCATTTAATTAGGTTTCCATTTGTTTATTTTGCTTCTATTTCCATTGCCTTGGGAGACTGACCTAAGAAAACATTGCTACGATTTATGTCAGAGAACGTTTTGCCTATGTTCTCTTCCAGGAGTTTTATGGTGTCATGTCTTATATTTAAGTCTTTAAGCCATTTTGAGTTTATTTTTGTGTATTGTATGAGGGAGTGTTCTAACTTCATTGATTTACATGTGGCTTTCAAGCTTTCCTAACACCACTTCCTGAAGAGCCTGTCTTTTTCTCCATTGTATATTCTTGCCTTCTTTGTCAAAGATTAATTGACTGTAGGTGTGGGTTTATTTCTGGTGTTTGTTTTTTATATTGCACATATGAGTGAAATCATACAGTATTTGTCTTTCTGTCTGACTCATTTCACTAAGCAGAATACCCTCAAGGTCCATCCATGGTGTCACACATGGAAAGATTTCATGGCTTTTTTGGCTGCGCTATGTGGCTTGTGGGATTTTTAGTTCCCTGACCAGGGATTGAACCCCTGCTCTTGGCAGTGAGGGCACAGAGTCCTAACCACTGGACCACCAGGGAAATCCCAGATTTCATCTTTTTTTATGGCTGAGTAGTATTCCATTGTGTATATGTATGTGTATATATGTATATAAACATCTATATATGCATATTATATCTTCTTTATCCATTCATCTGTTGATGGGCCCTTAAGTTGTTTCCATGTCTTGGCTATTATAAATAATGCTGCAGTGAACATAATGCATATATCTTTTTCAGTTAGTGTTTTCTTGTATTCTTTGTATATGTACCTAGGAGTGGGATATCTGGATCATATGGTAGTTCTATTCTTAGTTTTTTGAGGAATTTCCATACTGTTTTCCATAGTGGGTGCACCACTATACATTCCCACCAACAGTGTATGAGGGCTCCCTTTTCTCCACATCCTTGCCAACATTTGTTACTTCTTGCCTAATGATAATAGTCCTTCTAACCAGCATGAGGTGGTATCTCCCTGTGGTTTTGATTTGCATTTTAGTGATGTTGAAAATCTTTTCATGTGCCTGTTGGCCACCTGTATGTCTTTTTTTGGAAAAATGTCTATTCAGTTCCTCTGCTTATTTTTTTAATCAAGTTATTTTGTTGTTGATGTTGTTGAATTGTATGAGTTCTTTATCTATTTTAGATATTAACCCCTTATTAGTTATATGATTTGGAAATATATTCTCCCATTCAGTTGTCTTTTTGTTTTGTTGATCGTTTCCTGTGCTGTCCTTTTTAGTTTGGTGTAGTCCCATTTGTTTATTTTTGCCTTTGTTTCCTGTGTTGCTTGAGGAGACATATCTTGAAAGATATTGCTGTGACTGATGTCAAAGAGTGTAATGCCTATGTTTTCTTCTAGTTTTATGGTTTCAGGTCTTCCTTTCAAGTCTTTAATTCATTTTGAGTTGATTTCTGTGTATGGTGTGAGATAGAGGTCAAGGTCCATTTTTTTGCATATAGCTCTCCAGATTTCCCAACACCATTTATTGAAGAGATTATCCTTTCTCCAGTGTATGTTCTTTGCTACTTTGTCATAAATTAGTTGTCCATATGTGCATGGGTTATTTCTGGGCTCTCAATTCTGTTCTATTGATCTATTTATCTGTATTCCTGCCAATACCATGCTGTTTTGATTATGATAGCTTTGTAGTATATTGAATATTTTGAAAACAGGTAGTGTGATACCTCCAGCTTTATTCTTTTTTTTCTCACAATTGCTTTGGTTATTCAGGGTCTCTTGTATTTCCATACAATTTTAGAATTATTTGTTCTAGTTCTGTGAAAAATGCCATTGGTATTTTGATAGGAATTGCATTATGTCTGTAGATAACTTTAGATAGTATGGACATTTTAATAATGTTAATTCTTCCAATCCATGAGCATGAAGTATCTCTCCATTTATTTGTGTTGTCTTCACTTTCATTAACTAGTGTTTTAGCTTTCAGTGTATATGTCTTTCACCTCCTTGGTTAAATTTCTTCTTAGATATTTTATTCTTTTTGTTAGTGATTGTAAATGGGATTGTTTTCTTAATTTCTCCTTCTGTTAGCTCATTGTTAGAATATAGAAACAAAACAGATTTTGTACCCTGCAACTTCACTGTATTTGTTTATTATTTCTAAGAGTTTTTTGGTGGAGTCTTTAAGGTTTTCTATATATAAAATTGTGTCATCCACGAATAGTGACAGTTTTACTGTTTTACCTTTCCAATTTGGATGCCTTTTTTTCTTTTCCTTGCCTAGTTTTTCTGACTATGACTTACATTATGTTGAAAAGAGTGGCAAGAGTGGACATCTTTGTCTTGTTTCTGATTTCAGAGGGATAGCTTTCAGTTTTTCACCATTGAATATGATGTTAGCTGTGGGTTTGTCATTGTATGGCTTTTACTATGTTGAGGTTGATTCCTTTCATACCCATTTTGAAAGTTTTTATCATAAATGGATGTTGAATTTTTTCAAATGCTTTTCTGCATCTATGGAGATGATCATCTGGTTTTTATCCTTCATTTTGTTAATGTGGCATATCACATTGATATATGGGTATTGAACCATCCTTGCATTCCTGGAATAAATTTCACTTGATCATGGTGTATGATCATTTTAATGCATTGTTGTATTCTGTTAATATTTTATTAAGGATTTTTACATCTATGTTCATCAGAGATACTGGCTTGTAATTTTCTTTTTTAGTTGTTGTTTGTGTCTGGTTTTGGTATCAGGATAATATTGGCTTTGTAAAATTAATTAGCAAGTATTCCCTTCTCTTCAATTTTTGGGAAGAGTTTGAGAATGATAGGTATTAAATCTTCCTTGAATGTTTTTTAGAATTCACCTGTGAAGCCTATGGTTTTGCTTTTGGGGGAGGTTTTTGATAACTGTTTCAATCTCTTTGCTAGTGATCAGTCTATTCAGGTTTTTTGTTTCTTTGTGATTCAGTCTTAGAAGGTTGTGTGATTCTAAGAATTTTTCCATTTCTTCTAGGTTGTTCAATTTGTTGGCATAAAGCTGTTCATAATGTTCTTTTATAATCCTTTGTATTTCTGTGGTATCCATTATTATTTCTCCTCTTTCATTTCTGGTTTTGTTTATTAGAGCCTAGTCTCTTTTTTTGTCAGTGAGTTCAGATAAAGGTTTGTCAATTTTGTTTATCTTTTCAAAGAATCAGCTCTTAGTTTCATAGATCTTTTCTACTGTCTTTTTAGTCTGTATTTCATTTATTTCTGCTCTGATCTTTATTGTTTCCTCCCTTCTGCTCACTTTGGGCTTCGTTTATTCTTATTTTTCTAGCTCCTTTAGGTGAAAGGTGAGATTATTTGAGATTTTTCTTATTACTTGAGATAGGTCTGTATTGCCATAAACCTCCCTTTTAATACTCTTTTGTTGCATCCTATAGATTTTGGTATGTTGTGTTTTCATTTTCATTTGTCTTCCAGTATTTTAAATTTTCTCCTTTGATTTCTTCATTGATCCAGTAGTTGTTCAGTAGTATGTTGTTCATTCTCCACATATTTGTGATTTTTCCAGCTTTCTTCTTGTAGTTGATTTTTAGTTTCATACCGCTGTGATTAGAAAAGATGCTTGAAATGATTTCATTCTTCTTAAATTTACTGAGACTTGTTTGGTGTCTCAACATATATGGTTTGTTCTTGAGAAAGTTCCATGTGAAGTTGAAAAGAATGTGTGTTCTTTTGCTTTTGGATGGAATTTTTTGTACAAATCTATCAAATCTATCTGCCCTATGTTTCATTTCAGGCCACTGTTTCCTTGTTGACTGTCTGGATGATCTATCCATTATTGTACATGGGCTGTTAAAGTTATTGTGTTGCTGTCATTTTCTCCCTTTAGGTCTATTAGTAACTGCTTTATATATTTTGGTGCTCCTATGTTAATTGCATTTATATTAATAACTGTTATGTCTTCTTTGATGAATTGTTCTCTTTATCATTATATACTGTACATCTTTGTCTCTTGTTAGCTTTTTTGGCTTGAAGTCTACTTTGTCTGATACGAGTATGGCTATACCACTTGCTTTTGGCTGTCATTTACTTGGAGTATCATTTTACAACCCTTCACTTTGAGGCTATATTTGTCTTCAGAGCTGAGATGATTCTCCTGGAGGCAGCATATAGTTGGGGCTTGTTTTTGGAATCCATCCAGCCACTGCGTGTCTTTTAATTGGTGAATTCAATCCATTTGCCTTTACAGTAATTATTGATAGATGTGAAGTTAGTATTACCATTTTTTCTTTTGTTTTGTGGTTGCTTTATATATCCAGTTTCTTTTTCCTTGTGCTTCTGCCTGTCATTTGGTGCGGTGGTTTTCTATGATGTTTTTCTCAGTTTCCTCTTTTTTATGTTTGTTGTCTCTGCTCTAGATTTATGTTTTGTGGTTACCATGAGGTTTTTATAAAACATCTCATAGATGAAATAGTCCATTGTCTGCTGATAGCATCTTATCTCCATTTACCTGTATGGGTTTTGTACTTTTCCTCTTCCCCCATTTTTTGTTGTCTCAAATTATTCATTTTTATGTTGTGAGTTGGTTAACAAATTGAAATAGCTATCATTATTTTTTTCTCCCTTTTATTCTCTTTAAGCTTTATGCTATAATTAAATGTTTAAAAACCTATTCTGATATACAGTTGCAATTTTCTGATTCTCTCTATTTATCACCTTAGTCAAAGTTTTGTGTGCTTTTTGTCTTTTTGATTCTGGTAGAAAAGTTTCTTTCAACTTTTCTTATACGTCAAGTCTAGTGTTGATGAACTTCCTCAACTTTTGTTTTTCTGGGAAAACCTTTACTTCTCCTTCATATCTGAGTGACAGCTTTGCTGGATAGAGTGTTCTTGGATGAAAGGTTTTATCTTTTAGTATTTTGAGAATGTCATTCCCCTCCTGCCTGGCCTATAGGATTTCTGCTGAGAAGTCTGCTGGTAGCCTAATGGGGGTACCTTTGTAGGTTACCATCCTTTTTTTCCTCTGGCTGCCTTTAAAATTATTTCTTTTTCACTGACTTTTGACAGTTTTAATATAGTGTGCCTTGGAGAAGGTCTTTTTGCATTCAGGTAGTTAGGTGTTCTCTTAGCTTCATAGACTTGTATATCCAGTTCCTTCTGCAGGTTTGGGAAGTTCTCAGCTATAGTTTCTTTCTTTCTTTCTTTTTTCACATCTTTATTGGAGTATAATTGCTTTACAATGTTGTGTTAGTTTCTGCTGTATAACAAAGTGAATCAGCTATATGTATGCATATATCCCCCTATCCCCTCCCTCTTGTGTCTCCCTCCTGCCCTTCCTATTCCACCCCTCTAGGTGGTCACAAAGCACCGAGCTGATCAAATAAGCTCTCTGCTCCCTTTTCACTCTCTTCTCCTTCTGGGTTACTCGTTATCCTAATGTTGCCCTTCCTAAAAGAACTGCATAGCTCTCAGAATTTCCTCATTTTTTCAGATCTCAATTCTCTTTCTCTTCAACTTGCATCATTTCTAATTTCTACCTTTGAGTTCACTAATTCTCTCTTCCATATGGTCTACTCTATTTCCAATGCTTTCTAATGCATTCTTCATTTTGTTTATTGAGTTCTTCAGCTACAGGATTTGTTTGGTTCTTTTCGAGTTTCAATCTCTTTGGTAAAGTTTTCCTTATGTTCATTAATTTTATTTCTGAGGTCATTGAACTGCCTTTCTGAGTTTTCTTGTAGCTAATTGAGTTTCTTCATGACAGCTGTTTTGAATTCTCGATCAGTTTGGTTGCAGTATTCCATGACTTTAAGTTTGGTTTCTGGAGAATTATTGTTTCCTTTTTGTAGTACAGTGTTACTATGATTCTTCACAGTCCTTCATGAGTTGTTTCTCTGCCAACGCATTTTAGCAAACACCTTTCTTTAGGTAAGCCTTTTTTTTCACTTCATTCTGACGATTCAACAGGTTAGAAATTACAGGCCTTTCTTTCGTTTTCCAGTAGGTGGCGCTATAGGGCAAGTTTTGGTTTTTCTTACCTGAGCCACCCCTGGTTGTATTTGAAAATTGGCACTTTTCACCCTTCACCGCCTTTGTCAGAGGTGTTACCCAGCGCCCTTGTTATCCATTGCTCCTGCCTCTGGAGTCATTGGTGCCTTGCTGCTGCTGTCACTGGCCTCACTGCCTGGGGCACTGGAATGGTGGGCTTTTCTGCTGTATATGGGATCTCCTGAGTCACAGGCTTGTTGGGGGTGGGAGGAGCTGGGGTTGAACGTGCCTCTGCCATGTCTGGTGTTCTTAGGTTTATGGGCTCCCCCATTGCACTGGGGACAGGGGGTGGGGGCGGGAGGCTTTCACAACTCTGGTGGCTGGAGGGACAGGGTCCCAGGTCTTACTGCCACTGCTGCCCAGTTAGCTATGGCCACAGGTGTCACTGTGGCTGGGAGACTGGAGTCATGTGAGCTGCCTCCTTTGCTGCTTCCAGGTTCTCTGGGGCTGGGGGACAAGGATTGCAGGCACCACCTCCATTGTTCCCCTGGTTCCACCTCCTCTGTGTGTTCCAGTCCACCCACCTTTAGATGTGCAGATGTGTGGAATTCTCTGGCGTCCCAGTGTGTTGGACACACGTACCTTTGATAAAGTATGGGTGTTTTACTGGTTGTAGGTTGAAGGGGAGAGACAAAGAGGACATCTCACTATACTATGAGGCTGATGTAACTCGTGATTTGCTCTGTTTTTAGTTTCTTAAAATGGAAGATGATGTCATTGATTTGAGATCCTCTTCAATTTTAATGTTTAGTGCTATAAATTTCCTCCTAAATATGACTACAGCAGCATCCCACAGATTTCAAAATTTTTTTAAAAATATTTATTTATTTATTTGTCTGCGCCAGGTCTTAGTTGTGGCATGCGGGATCTTTTAGTTGTGGCATGCGTGCTCTTAGTTGTGGCATGCATGTGGGATCTAGTTCTCTGACCAGGGATCATACCCGGGCCCCTGCATTGGGAGCACGGAGTCTTAACCACTGGGCCACAAGGGAAGTCCCAGATTTCAGTATTTGATTTCATTTACATTCAATAAAAAAATACCTACTAATTTCCTTTTTTTCTTGACCAATGTGTGCTTCATTTAGATGGGTGGTATTCATTTTCCAAGCATTTGAGATTATTCCAGATACCTTTGGCTATTGATTTATAATGTATTTCCACTGTGGTCAGTGAACATACATTGTATAACTTGAATTCTTTTAAATTTGAGACTTGTTTTATGGCCTAGAATATGATTTATATTATATACACTTGGAAAGTGTGTATTATGCTATTGTTAGGTGGAGTGTTCTTTAAGTTAGTTCAATTAAGTGAAGCTGGTACATACTTTTGTAAAAGTCTACTTGCTGACTTTTGAAACCTATTTTTATCAATCATTGAGAGTAGAGGATTGAAATCTCTGGCAATAAATGTGGATGTATTGATTTCTCTTTATAGTTCTATAAGTGTTTGAATCAATAATTTTGAAACACTGTTATTAGGGGTAAAAGCATTTAGAATTTTTATGTCCTCAT
The DNA here is from genome assembly GCF_949987535.1 of Balaenoptera acutorostrata. NCBI lineage: Eukaryota > Metazoa > Chordata > Mammalia > Artiodactyla > Balaenopteridae > Balaenoptera > Balaenoptera acutorostrata. The sequence continues at coordinate 54,550,402 of NC_080066.1, read as the reverse complement.
GATTAATTGACCAGTTTATCATTAGAAAATGAATATCTTTATACCTGGCAATATTGTTTGCTGTGAAATCTACTTTGATGATAAAGTAGACATTCAGCTCTCTTTTGAGTAGTGTTAGTATAGTATAGGTCTTTCCACCCTTTTACTTTTAACCTGTATTTGTCATTAGGTTAAATGTGTGCTTCTTGTAGGCACCATATAGGTAGGTCTTGCTTTTTTAATCCAATCTGACAATATTTGCATTTTAATTGGAGTCTTTAGACCATTTACATTTAATGTGATTATTGATGTGATTAGATTTGTCTGTCATCTTCTTGTTGTTTTTTTGTAGATCCTGTGTCTGTTGTTCCTTTTCTCCTCTTTTTATGATTCCATTTTATTCGCTTTATTATTAGCTATAACCCTTTATTTTGCTATTTTAGTAATTGTGTTAAAGATTTGTAGTATACATCTTTAACTTAATCATAGTCTACCTTCAGGTGATATTAAACTATTTCACACATAATATAAAAACATTGTGGTAGTATATTTCTGTCTCTTTCCTCCCAGACTTTATGCTGTTGTGGTCATTCTTTCACTTAAACATATGTTATGAACCCTATAATACATTGTTATTATTTTTATTTAAATACACATTTATCTCTTAAATAGATTAAATTATATATTAATTACACACTCATGTCATTCCTATTTCTGGTTCTTTTCCTTCCTGTGTGTAAATAGATATTTCTGTCTTTTATCATTTTCTGTCTACTTAAAGGACTTTCTTTAACTTTTCTATTAGTATGAGTCTGTTGGTGATGAGTTCTTTCAGTATTTGTATGCCTGAAAATATTTTTAGTTTACCTTCTTTTCTTAACATCTTATTGGGATATAGTCCTTATACCACAAGATTCATCCAATTAAAGTGTACAATTCAGTGGTCTTTAGATGTTCACAAAGTTATGTAACCATGACCTTTTAATTACTCCTAAAAGGAGATAAGTACCTATTAGCAGTTACTCCCCATTGTTCCTACAACCACCCATTGTTCCTACAACCACCAGAATGGATTTGTCCATTCTGGACTTTGCATATAAATGTAATCATAGAATATGTGGACTTCTGTCTCTGACTTCTCTTACTTAGAATAATGTTTTTAAGATTCATTTATATGATAGAATATATCAGTATTTCATTCTTTCTATTGCTGAATAATATTCTGTTGTATGGCTATGCCATATTTTGTTCATCTCTTTATTAATTAATAATAATAAAGTTCAGTAAGGCATTTTGATTGTTTTCACTTTTGGCTGGTCTGAATAATATTGGTATGACTATGTGTGTATTTTGTGTGGACATATATTTTGATTTCTCACAGATGATAAATGCAGGAGTGGAATTGCTGGGTGATTTCTTTTTGGAACCATTGTTTATTTAGAAGTGTGTTGTTTATTCTCCACATACTTGTATATTTATCAAGATTCCTTCTGTTATCTCTAATATATTTCCATTATGGTTGTAAAACATACTTTCAATGACTTCAGTCCTTTTACATTTGTCAAAGCTTGTTTTATGGTCTAGCTCATGCTCTATCATCTAGAATGTTCTTTGTCCACTTAAGAAAAATGTGTATTCTACTGTTGGGTAGAATGTTCTATAGAAGTGTGTTAAGTCTTGTGATTTTATAGTGTTGTTCAAGTCCTCTACCTCCCTGTAGATCTTATGCTTAGTTCTGTTGTTGAAAGTAGAGACTTGAAGTCTTCAAGTATATGTTGAATTATCTGTTACTTCTTTCAATTATATCAGGTTTTTTCTTTATGTAATTTTGAGCTGTGTTAATATTTATATTTACTGTTATTTGCCAACATATTAACTTTTATCATTATGAAAGATTCCTCTTTATCTCTAATAGTGTTTTTAAAATTTAAAATATATTCTGTCTAATATTAATATAGTTATTTCAGTTTCTTTGGTTACTAGTTGCATCATACATCCTTTTCCATCTTTTTGATTTCAAACTATTTGTATCTTTGAATCTAGAATGTGTCTCCTGAAAACAACAAAGTGTTTGATCTTGTTTTTATATTTATTTGGATTGTGTTTTTAGTTTACATTTAATGATGTTATTAATGTGGCTAGACTTATATCTGACATTTTCTTTTTGTTTTCTATGTCTCAAGTCTTCTTTTGTTTCTCTATTCCTCCCTTAATGCTTTATTTTGTATTAAATGAATATTTCCTGTTACAACATTTTAGTTTCTTTAATGATTTTTTAAAAAATCTTTATTTTTTAGAGCAGTTTTATGTTTACAATAAAATTGAGAGGAAGGTATGGAGATTTCCTGTATACCCCCATCCCTACACATGCATAACCTTGCCTTTTATCAACATCACCACAAGAATAATGTATTTTTCCAAGGATAAACCTACACTGATGCATCATGATCTCACAAAGTCTGTAGTTTACCTTATGGATCACTCTTGGTGTTACACATTCTACAGGTTTGGACAAATGTATAATGACATGTATCCATCATTGTAATATCATACAGAGTATTTCACTGCCTTGAGAATCCCCTGTGCTCAGTGCTCTGTTTATTCATCTCCCCCACCCTGGCAACCACTGATCTTTTTACTGTGTCCATATTTTGCCTTTTCCAGAGTGTCATATAGCTGGAATGTAGCCTTTTCAGATTGGCTTCTTTCACTTAGTAATATGCATTTAAGACTCCTCCACTTCTTTTCATGGCTTGATAGCTTATTTCTTTTTCATGCTAATAATGTCTTATGGTCCAGATATTGCACAGTTTATTCATTCACCTACTGAAGGACATCTTGGTTGCTTGCAAGTTTTGGCACTTGTTAATAAAACTGCTATAAGGGGCTTCCCTGGTGGTGCAGTGGTTGAGAATCTGCCTGCCAATGCAGGGGACACGGGTTCGAGCCCTGGTCTGGGAAAATCCCACATGCCTTGGAGCAACTAGGCCCGTGAGCCACAACTACTGAGCCTGCGCATCTGGAGCCTGTGCTCCACAACAAGAGAGGCCATGATAGTGAGAGGCCCACGCACCACGATGAAGAGTGGCCCCCGCTTGCCGCAACTGGAGAAAGCTCTCGCACAGAAATGAAGACCCAACACAGCCAAAAATAAATAATAAATAAATAAAGAATTATTTAAAAAAAAAATCAACAAAAAAACTGCTATAAGTACCTCTGGCCAGGTTTTTTGTGTGGATTAGTGATTTTTAAATTATAGTTTTTGAATTATTTTCTCAGTATTTGTAAGCCTATCACAGTATACATCTTATCAAAATCTTTGCTACTCTTAACAATATCTACCTTAGATTATATTAACTTAATTTGAATTAAATATAGTAACTTGCTCTAATAGCCCCATTCACACACCCATTTTTGTGTTGTTATACATACTATATCTCTATATATTATAAATGGAATAATTTATTTTTATAATTATTATTTTAGATAATCTTATGTTTTTTTTAAGTATATTTACCATTTAAATGCTATAGTTATTTATCATTTCTGATTCTTTTCATTTCTTCCTAGGGGTTAAAGTTGTCATGTGGGGTCATTACCTATTTCAGTCAGCTGTGTTCCCACCCACCTTCTCTGTGCTCTTATTGTTAAATATATTACTTGTCTTTTTGTTATTGTTAAATGTATTTTATTAAATATATTTGTTAACAAATATATTTGTTATGTATTTTATTTATAAATATGTTGCTTGTTATAGGCCTAACAATACAATTATATGCATATTGCTTTTTGCAATTGCTTTTTAACTTAGTTAAGAAGAAAAAGGAGAAGGTATATGCAATTATGCTTTTTTTTTGTAATAATCTACATAGTTATCTTTATCTGGGTTCTTTGTTTTTTTGTTTAGATTTGAATTACTGTCTGGAGTCATTTGCTTTCCACCTGAAGAACTCCCTTAGTGTTTCTTGTAGGGCAGGTCTACTAACAACAGATTCTCTCAGTTTTTTGTTTATCTGGGAATATCTGTATTTTGCCTTTACAGTTGACCCTTGAATGTCATGGGTTTGAACTGCAAAGGTCCATTTATATGTGGATTTTTTTCAGTTGTAAATACTACAGTACAGACAGTCTGTGGTTGGTTGAATCCGCAGATGTGGAACTGCAGATATGGAGGAGCCATGTAGTTATAGGCTGATTTTTTGACCTCGTGGAGGGTTGGTGCCCCCAAGTCCTGAGTTGTTCAAGGGTCAACTGTGTTTTGAAAGACAGTTTTTTATACACAACACTTAGAATATGTCATCCCACTGCCTTCTGCCCTTCATTGTTTCTGATGATAAGTTGATTTTTAATCTAATTGAGCTTCCTTGTATGTGATGAGTTATTTTTCTCTTTCTGCTTTAAGGATTTTCTCTGTATTTTGAGGTTTCAACATCTTGACTGTGATGTGTATAAATGTGGATTTCTTTGTGTTTATCTTTCTTGGGGTTAAGTTTCTTAGGTGTGTAGATTATTGTTTCTCATCTAATTTGGGAAGATTTTAAATTGTATTTCTCTGACTGTATACTCTGCCCCTTCGCCTTTCTCCTTCTGATATTTCCAAGATGTATTGATGTATTCAGTGGTATCCTGCATTTCTCTGAATCTCTGTTAATTTTTTTTCACTCTTTTTCTCTTTTTGTTCTTCAAATTCATTCTATTAAGTTGTCCTCAAGTATGGCAATTCTTTCTTCTACCAGTTCAAACCAACTGTTGAGTCTCTCCAGTGAATTTTTTATTTCGGTTATTATACTTTTTTAGTTTGGAATTTTCATTTGGTTCTTTGCTACTATTTATGTTTCTTTATTGATATTCTCTCTTCCATGAGACTTGGTTATCATACTTTCCTTTGATTCTTTAGGTATGATTTTCTTGAATTCTTTGAATGTATTTAATGTGTAATAGCTCTTTGAAGTCTTTGTTAAGTCCAACCCCTGGAACCTCTCAAAAGTAGTTTCTATTGTATGCTCCCCTCCACCCCCCACCCTGGGTATTGGTCACACTTTCCTGTTTATTTGCATGTATTATACATTTTTTGAAAACTTGACACTTTAAATACTGTATTGTAGCAACTCTGGATACTAATCCTCCATCACTTAGGCATTGATGTTGTTTTTGTTTGCTTGGTTTATTTGTTTAGTTATTTAGTTGTTTGTTTATTTGTTTAGTTTTTACCTGTACTAACATGGAGAAATCTATTTCCCCCAGAGTAGGCAACCTCTGATATCCCTGCTCATATTATTTTCTGCCTTATTTTCATCTTTAACCTAGCTACTTAGTGGTTGCCTCTTGCCTGGGTTAGTGCATCTACTTATTGGCCAATTGTTGTCCTATGTCCCCTTAACCAGTTAGATTTTTTTATCAACAGATGTTTGTGCAACTTGGAGGCTGCTATCACAGTTTAGAAATTTTACATTTTACACCATGTTCAGTTAAGGACTAGTAACTTGGATATTCCTAACCCTAACCCTAACCACTACTGAGATTTTGCAGCCTTTGTCATGCACAGTGTTCCAGACTTCCAGACATGCAAATTATTTTATTTAAAACCTGAGTTCCTTAGGAATTGTCCATGGGTCATAGTAGTTTATTGTTCAGCCAGTGTTTGGCCAGTGGTTGTGTTTAAGCTTTTGTGCTCCTAAGGCTTCCAGTCTTTATTGATGTATCTGTTTTTATGTCTTGAGAATATTTTCAGTGTACTTCATATCTTGCTCTGATTGATTCTGAGTGGATATAGTTTAAGGCATATATACAGAATTTCTGACACTCAGGATTGACTGTGATTCCAGGAACACTCTTTATAGATGTCTCTTTCTCTGGTTCTCTATGTTAAACTTCTGGTTGCTCTGCTGTTTTGCTTTTTTTTTTTTTTTTAACCAGTATCATAAAGCTAAGAGCACCCTCTTAATAGTTCTCTACCAAGATCTCCATTGTTTTCAACAACACCCTTAGGCATGGAATTTTCTCACTTTGCGTCAAATAATGTCATCCTCCTTATGCAGATCTGCGGAGTGCTTCATACTTGTGGCCTTCCTCTTCTCCTGGAAAGAATCTCTGTGCCACTGAAATTTGTTGGGGACTGGGACAGCAGCCTGCTACTGCCAGAGTGACATCTTTGCTGTCCAGGCATGTGGGGTAGGAAGGTTGGTAACCCTGGTCTACTTGGCTTGCTCTTCCCAGCGTGTAACCTCCACCATACAAGTGAACAAGACATGGGCATCTGGAATAAGCTTCACTCCCCATGAGGAAGGCCACAGTGGAGAAAGGGAACATCATTCCTCTGGACCATGCCTACCTGAAATAAAACTTCTTAAAAATGAGGCTGGGGCGAGTGAGATGACTTGCCTCTCCCAGGGTGAAACCATAACCCTAGACTCAGAGCCTGGAGGTGTGGAGCTGATGCTGTCTTGGTCAAACCCACTCAGCATAGAGTGCCAGAATAGAGTTTCTGTTGAATGGGTCTGGGGGTGGGGCAGAGGGAGCATTTCATGACTAAAATGCCTTAGACTCTCACTGTTCTTGCTGATACTTAGTAGAGTTTCTTAAGTGAATATTTCTCTATTTGCTGTATGCCCTTGGGACAATTTCCATGGTCTTTAAATTCTTCTTTTTCCAGCTTTTTTGAGGTATAATTGACAAATAAAATTGTAAGGTATTTAATGTGTATATCATGATGAGTTGATGTACATATACATCTAGTTAATGAACACATCCATCATCCCACATATTTATATGTATATTTATTTGGGGGGGGAACATTTAAATTCTACTGTCTTAGAAAATTTCAGTTATTCAATACTGTGTTATCAACTATAGTCACTATGTTATACATTTTGTCCTAATAATTTTAACCAGTTAAATGACTACTTTCTATGGGAGTGGGTCTTCTAAGTGCTTCTTTCTGACATTCCGGAAGTCCTGTCTCTTGCCTTCATTTTTGATACAGGAATCTGGGTTAATAGACATTTTTATTTGTTTGTTTATTTATTCCCTTTTTAGTACTCAAAAAGACACTTGCCTTTTTCTGATGACTAATGTGCTGTCATACTCATCGTTATTCCTCTGTATTTAATATGTTTTCCCCTATAGATTCTTTTAAGATTTTCTCTTTATTACTACATCTGAGCAATTTGATTATAATTTGCCTTGTGGCATTTTCTCATGCTTGAGTCTCCTTGGGCTTCTTGGACTTGTGGACTTATACTTTTTATTAAATTTTGAAAATTTCAGGTATTATTTCTGCAAGAATGTATTTTTCTAGTTCTCCCATCTCCCTCCTCTTCAAAGACTCTAATTACACATATTTTAGGCTGCTTGAAGTTATTCCATAGCTCACTGATGCTCTTTCCATTAACATATTTTCTTTTTGTAAGTTTCATTTTAGATAGTTTCTACTGCTTCAAGTTCACTATTCCTTTCTACTGCCATGTCTAACCCACCATTAACCTTTTCTTGTGTATTTTTCATCTCAGATATCATAATCATCACCTCTAGGAGTTTGATTTATGTCGTATTTATGTCTTCCATGTCTCTACTTAAATTTTTGAACATCCCTGCTTTTTGAATATTTGGAATACAATTAATAACTGTTTTAACATTTTTGCTTCTAATTCTAGCATTTGTATCAGTCTATGTCAGTTCCTATTGACTGATTATTCTCGTCATCGTGGGTTGTGTTTTCTAGCTTCTTTGTGTGCCTGTCAATCTTGTTTGGCATTTCAGACATTGTGACTTTTACCTTGTTGACTGCTGGATATTTTTGTACTCCTATAAATATTCCTGAGTGTCATTCTGGGATGCAGTTAAGTTACTTGGAAACAGTTTGATCCTTTAAAATCTTGCTTTTTTGATTTGTTAGGCAGATCTGGAGAAGTGCTCTGGCAGGTTTAGAGCTAGTTATTCTCCAGTATTGAGTCAGGACTTCACTGAGTACTCTACCAAAAACCGATGAATTTCTTATTTTTCCTCTCTGGCTTTTGAGAACAGGCATTGTTCCCAGTCATGAGGAAACACAGGAAATTGTTCTCTAATTCTTATGGCTGGTTCTTATACTGGTTCCAGGTGGTTTTCCTCACACACATGCACTGATAATATAGATACTTTCTGCATAGCCCTTTCTTCTTCTGGGTTGTGTCCTGTGAACTCTAATCGCCTTGGGCTCCTGAGACTCTTAGGGTCATCTCAACTCAGGGAATCCATTGAGCTTTGCCTGGGGGCTTTGCCATGAGCCACAACCTGGGAACTCTTTCCAGGCACTAAGCTGGGGCAGTTGTAAGGTTAACTTGCTTGTTTCCAGTCTCATTGACCACTGGCCTTCATTGCCTGATGTCCAGTGTCTTGAAAACCATTGTTTCATATATTTTGTCTGATTTTTTTACTGTTTCAAGTAAAAGAGTAAATCCAGTTCCTATTACTCCATCTTGAGTGGAAATAGAAGTATATCTTATCTTCCCGGCTGAGTTTAATATTGCAAGCCTCTTACTTCTCTGCACGCTAACATTTGTGGACCTTGAATTTCTTCTGGCTGCTTGATTTGAGGAGCTCCTGCTTAAATTGGGCAAGGCAGGAGGGGTAATGTGCTTATTTTTAGCCAGTTTCTTACTGGGATGCTCCTTATTAAGTCAAGTTTGTCACAAGGCAGATATGTGCAGTAGTTAGTAGTTATACTTGTTGTCTGAAAAAAATGCACAACCTAAAAGTTGAAAGTTATGTTTTATTTGGTGGACATTTTGAGGACTTCAAGCCCGGGAGACAGGACTCTCAGGTCGCTCTGAGGGATGGCTCCGAAGAGGTAAGGGAGGAGCCAGGATATACAGCAGTTTTTGCAACAAAAATGAAGTAGTTAGAACATCAAAAGATTGCTGTTAGTTGAAGTAAACCAGACATCTCCAATTAAGGAATCTACCTTTTTTCTATGTATGGGAAGATGCAAAAATCAGGGCTCATTGAAATCATTCCTTTGATATGTACCTCAGCTATCTGGGGCCAGTGTCCTGTGCTTTCTCATCCTGAGTCCCCTCAGGGTACACTGTTGGGGGAGAGGGTGACCGCAGTGTCTGATGGCTTGATGTTAGGCATCCTGTTTCCGTCCTCAGTTCCCTCATGGCTCACCACTGGGGACGGCTGTAATGGCTGATGGCTGCAACATCCTTTGTTTACTGATATGGCAGGTGACATTCGTAGTTCACATACTCATACTGGTTTTATATACACCACACTCTGTTCCCATACTAGTCTATAGTAGGTCATGGGAAGAATGGGGAAGATGAGGTCATATATCCATATCCCAGTGGTCTGTTTTCTCTGAGTCAGTCCCTGAATCTGGATGAATCAATTGACTATTGCCTGGCTTAGGAACAGGTGGAAGAAGAGGGTTTCTCCTAAAGGGAGATGCCCATTTTCCAGCTTTTTAGACTCTGGTCAGGGACAAATGGACTCTTTAGGAAGTGTTTGGGTATTATTAGCTAATGGGAAATATTGTAGGATAACTACTGTGTCTGGGGTTTTATATATGTTTTTACAGTGAGTACATAGGAAACCACTTACTTTTACCTATGTCAACCACAACAGTGGAAAAGCTGAAACTTTTAAAGTATTCCCACCAGTAAATTTATTCTTCTTCCAACAATAAACAAGTTTTAAAAGTAATCAGTAGTTTACTCAAATATTGAAAACCTCCCTGCTTTTACATCACTGAAACCATAACTGTGATGCAGTTTGTTGAAGGCGCTGCCTGGACTCACAGCCTGATGACATACTGTCGTGAGGGCTCACTGTTCCCCGGGGAGAGTTTTCAGTGTCATCCAGGGTAGAGCCTATTTAGTGTCTGAATCCATCTCCATCCCCCTGGCAGCAGGCCAGTCTTCATGGATAACAATTCCTCTCTAAGTAAATCATTCTGATTTAATAAACTTTAGAATATTCACAACAAGATTATGGCAGTATTTGTTAAAATTGTTTAACATTTCCCTCAACATTTAAATTGCTAAGTATCTTAATGAAGTTATTTGCATTGAATTCAACATTTCATTTTTCCTTTGGTTATTATTTTTATTTTTAAGTTAAAAAGACATTGTTTTGTAAAAAGGGGATGTGTGAAATAATGTAAAAAATAAAAACAACTCACCTTCTTACTCAGAAGTTATCACATGTGAATATTTTGGCATACGTCTTTCCAGCTTCTATTAAAAGTTTAAGTATAGTGAAGTTAGAGAGTTTAGTAGTCTCACTTTTCCCACATAACATTATATACTTGGTAATTGAGTGTCATGAAGTATTTTAAATCTGTAATTTGATAGGTTTCTATTTTTCTTTTGTTGGACATTTATTTGGTTTACATTTTTTCATATTGTAAATAACACCGGTACATCAATTCTTATCCACATTTGACATTAGTATAAAATAAACCACTCTAGGTTTTAGTGTCTTAAAATGTATTATTCTGTGATTTGGCAGTATGACAGGAATTAGCTGGGATGGGCTTAGTTGGAGGGCCAGCCAGGGGCTGGCTGGTGCCTCGTGGCCTCCTTGACCTGCCTGGGCTTCTGATGGGATGATTGGAATGGCTAGGATACCTGGACCTCTTGCTGCATGTGGTCAGTCTCCATATCATCTCTCTTCCTCCAGGTGGCTAGTCTGGGCTTGTTTCCAAAGGAGCAATTGGAATTTGGATGGGAGAAGAATTGGGTTATGTAGTCAAAGTGAATCACAAGGTTAGCCTAGAATAAGTAGGCTCTACCCTTGCTGGTAGAGTTTTTGGCTATTTTCTATCTACCGTGATAGCTTTTCCCTAATTTGAATTTATAGAATCAGAACTAGTTGGCTGAAGGATACAAATTTTCCAGAAGAGTTGCCTTGATGCATACTTCTAACAGCAGGGCATGGAGGTGTGTAACCATCTCCAAAAAACTAACCATCATTTTTCCACTTTTAGATCAAAGCTTTGAGCAGCATTAATAAGAGAGATGGTGAAAGGGAATACCTTTATTTGATCTCCTAAATAGTTATTGATTCCTGTTTGGACCAATGCTTTGGGCTTTATCTAGGCATACATTTTGCAAATGCAAAATTTTGGAAAAAGTTTCCTCAATAAATGTTATCCACTGTCCATCTTTCATTTCTAGAGAATAATACAAGCTATCACTAAACATATTACAGATACTGTTACATATGAAACTGGTAGTGAATTAAGATTAGCCACAATTTGCCCCGGGTATGGGTCATTTAAAAGTAATTCAGTGAAATAATTATTTCAGGTGCATTATTTTAAAATGTAACAGAAAAATTCACATCTGGAATCAGTGTTGAAAACACGTATATATTAACCTACTAAAATCTATTAGAACATAGTCACTGAATATTTAACATTAGTGTTTACTGTTATTGTAGAAGGTTGACAATAAACCTAAATGGATGAAAACAGTGACCAACTCTTTAATAGTTTCACATTCTGAACATTGGTTTGCACTTCAGGTGACTGTGCACATGCCCTTAATTTTAATTCTGAAATTATGGTGAACAGTTGTTCTTCCAAGTATAGATGGGATAGGAACTTTTTGAGCAATAATCACTCAAAGATTCAGTCAAGAATAGAATCTGGGGTACAGTGTCCCGAATTCTGCTCTCATAGAAGCTGACAGGCCTGTGTGGCCTCTGTAAATAAAACTACATACTTTGTCTGCCTGTTTTGTTCAATTCTCAAATTGCTTAAATACTGGGTGCCAGCAACTTTTTCAAATAAAACATTCTTCCTTTACCGCTTCCTACTAACCCATTGCAAAGAGACACACGTAATTTTTTTAAGTTGGAAGCAAAGGAATGGGGACAATATTAGTGTGATAAATGGCACCAGCAGACTAGCCTCTTGCTTGCTTTCAGGAGTTGCCATGAGCTGAAACTTCTGCATTTCTGTTCGGGGGTGAAGCTCAGCTGGTGAGATGAAGGAGTTTCCCTGGACCTTCTCCACAGTACATAGCTATAGGCTAGGTCAGAGGAAGATTCAGAATCTGCTCCCTTTTTCACTACAGCTGGAGTCCCATGGTGTGAGGAGCATTCTCAGAGGAGATAGTTAAGAGAGGGTGAGGACAGGGTCTGGGAGCGGGAAAGATGTGAAGCAAGACTCTGAGCAAGACTGCCTGGACTCTGACCCAGGCTTTGTCCACAGCTTCCTCTCCAGCTGCTTTGGGCATCTACCAAAGCTCCTCAGACACACACTGGGTTAATGGGGCCTCCTCTAGGTGGCATAAAGAATCCCATTGATACAGCTTGCATATTGATAGCAACCCATAGGGAACAGTCCATCAATGTTGGAATTGGGTGGTTTGGTCTTTGGAGTCTTCTTACTTTTCCTCTCAGTTTTGTCCTGACTTTCCTATACCAAGCTGGTTATGCAAATTGGAACGTGCTAATCCTACCAGCATATTTGTGTTTTATTGGGTGATACATATAGATTGAAAAACTGTTAGGTTCCAATAAATAAATACATACATATACACATACATACATATCAACAGAGGTAGGAAGATAAATAAAACTAAAAATAGCTTCTAACCAGGTAAGGAAGAAATTTGAGGAAGGCAGGGGAATCTTGCCAAATGTTCTTCAACCTCTGATATGTATTCACTTGCCCTAGGTTTTACTTAATGAGCTTACTGCTAAGACTGATGGTGTTATAAATGCTCAGTAAATGCTAACTAGTATTGTTCTTACAGTTAAGATAGTTCTTATCCTCAAGGCAGAGCCTTCTGAGGTCCAGTGTTGCAAACATCCATCCATCCAAAGTTGGAACTAGATTAGAATGGGCAGCCCCTATCTTACTAGCCCCTTTCTGGCATCTCTCCCTCCTCCTGTCACCCAGACCTCTGGACCTTCAATAAATTATCTTTTGTTCTCTTCTCTTTCTCTTTTAAATCATCTTTAATTTGATAGTAACGTCGACATTTGTGGCTTCAGCCACCATCCCCATGTATTAATACATATTTTCTCAAATCTGTTACTTTGGCCTGGACCATTACGACTTAGGTCTACATTTGCAGTTTACTTCTGGTTATTTGAGGTGCATGCTGTTCTGGCAGACTCTTTAACTTCACATGTACAGAAGTTTTTAAAATCAGTCCCAACTGGCCTGGCAGTTACACACCTCATCCTTATAGCTTTCCACTGTTGCCAGAACCATCTGGATAAAGTCAGCTATGATGCAGAACCTTTCCTTGTTAAAATTCTTCAACATGAATGTTAAACTTCTTATTCAGACAACAAACTTTTATAATAATTTTTATAGTAAACCTTTCTTCCAACATATTTTCCCTTCTTTCATGCATGCTAAATACCAGTTAAAGATAAGGGAATTATCTAATGATCCCAGTATGTATTTAGTGATTTTTCTGCAGCTGTTCCTGCTATTCTGACTGCCTAGGTTACCTGTTTCTATTAGTGTAGCCTAACTTCAAAAGGTCACTTTGTCCGTTGAGCTTTCTTTGCAAACCACAGTAAACTCTACAATACACATGTAATTTTTATACAATATATTACTTTCAACTTGTTCTCTACTCAGACATGTATATCTTATTTTCTTTACTTCACTGTAGGAGTTTCTAAGGCAGTTCATCTAATTTGTCTTTATGTTCCCCTTGGTGTAACATTTTGTCATAGTAGGACCATAACAAATTTAGATTGAATTAAATTGTCTGATAACGATGTTACCAGCTTTTTCTGGTGCTCCTTATTCCTTCTTGCAGATACTATAGTTTATTTAATTGTATGCGGAAGTTCTTTTAATATTTTTTATACTGCACATCTCCTGTGGATGAATTCTCTAAGATTTTGTCTGGCTGAAGATATGTGTACTTACCCTTTATTTTCAAAGGATGTTTTTTTGTGTATAGAATTATAGGTTAACATTTTTTTCTTTCAGTACTTTAAAAATCTTGTACCATTGTTTTCTGTCCTCTGATATTTCTTATGATGTAACAGCCATCATTTTCATTCTCTATATAACTTACCTTTATTTGTCTGCTCTTAAGATTATTTTTCTTTAATGACCACTCAGCAGTTTGCTAATGACATGTTTAGGTATAGTTTTCTTTATATTTAAGATTCTTGGGGTTTGATGAATTGCTTAGATCTGTGATTTGAAGTCTTTCATCAGGTTTTGGAAATTTCTTGACTAAAATCTCTTCAAAATTTTTTTCTTCCCCGTTTCTGGGACTCTAAATGTTTATATTTACAACTCATTGGATGTAATTTGGCTGTCTGCTTATCCAAAACTTGCCTATACAGGCAAGGCTACATGAACTGCATAGAGTGTAATGGCTCTAAGGGGAGCGAGCCACTGTATCTAAGGTGGGTTCCTGTCCCCACATCACAGTCACTCTTTCTCAGTGCCTAGGTTTATTCCCTCCATTGTACTCACCACTATCAAAATATTTGGTTTATGGATCAGTTTACTTGTTTCTTATCTGTCTGACCCACTAGGATTTAAACTGTATGAAGGGAGGAGCTTTATGTCTTGATTATGGTCTGTTCTCAGCTCCTAGAACCCTATCCAGCTTGGTAATCACCTGCTGATTGTTTGTTGAATGAATAAAGATAACTAGGAAGGCAAAGATAGGTAACAGGTAAGTATTAAAAAAACGCTTTAATTGTAATACTGGAAAAATGAATTGTAAAAGTAGATTTACTTTTACAAAGGAAAGTGAAATAAATTCAAAATGGTTCAGTGAAAAATGTTTTGTACTATTTAGGCTTAATCAATTGTAATGAAATCAGAGAATTTCACTGCTGGCTTTTGACAACTTTAGACACTTCATATTAGTGGAATCATATAGTATTTGTCCTTTTGTGACTGGCTTATTTCATTTAACATAATGTCATCAAGGTTCAGCCGTATTGTAGTATATGACAGAATTTCCTTCTTTTCTAAGACTGAGTAATATTCCATTGTATGTGTATACCACATTTTCTTTATTCACTCTTGCTGAATAAAGAAAGATCTAATGCACATCTAATGTCCATAAGTTGATGGACATTTAGGTAACTTCCACCTCTTGGCTAGTGTGTTTTGCAGAAGTTTTTTTAAGTTTAATGTAATCCCATTTGTCTAT
The DNA here is from genome assembly GCF_949987535.1 of Balaenoptera acutorostrata. Lineage (NCBI taxonomy): Eukaryota > Metazoa > Chordata > Mammalia > Artiodactyla > Balaenopteridae > Balaenoptera > Balaenoptera acutorostrata. Next base: position 54,535,286 of record NC_080066.1, on the reverse strand, counting down.
CTTTGCCATTGTTGCTATCACATCCAAGAAATTATTGCCAAATCCAATGTTTTGAAACTTTCCCCACATAGTTTTTTTTTAACATCTTTATTGGAGTATATTTGCTTTACAATGGTGTGTTAGTTTCTGCATTATAAGAAAGTAAATCAGTTATACATATACATATGTTCCCATATCTCTTCCCTCTTACATCTCCCTCCCTCCCACCCTCCCTATCCCACCCCTCTAGGTGGTCACAAAGCACAGAGCTGATCTCCGTGTGCTATGCGGTTGCTTCCCACTAGCTATCTATTTTATGTTTGGTAGTGTATATATGTCCATGCCACTCTCTCACTTTGTCACAGCTTACCCTTCCCCCCTCCCCATATCCTCAAGTCCATTCTCTAGTAGGTCTGTGTCTTTATTCCTGTCTTGCCACTAGGTTCTTCATGACCTTTTTTTTTTTTTTCCTTAGATACATATATATGTGTTAGCATACTGTATTTGTTTTTCTCTTTCTGACTTACTTCACTCTGTATGACAGACTCTAACTCCATCCACCTCACTACAAATAACTCCATTTCGTTTCTTTTTATGGCTGAGTAATATTCCATTGTATATACGTGCCACATCTTCTTTATCCATTCATCTGTCGATGGACACTTAGGTTGCTTCCATGGCCTGGCTATTGTAAATAGAGCTGCAATGAACATTTTGGTATATGACTCTTTTTGAATTATGGTTTTCTCAGGGTATATGCACACTAGTGGGATTGCTGGGTTGTATGGTAGTTCTATTTTTAGTTTTGAAGGAACCTCCATACTGTTCTCCATAGTGGCTGTATCAATTTACATTCCCACCAACAGTGGAAGAGTGTTCCCTTTTCTCCACACCCTCTCCAGCATTTATTGTTTGTAGTTTTTTTGATGATGGCCATTCTGACTGGTGTGAGATGATATCTCATTGTAGTTTTGATATGCATTTCTCTAATGATTAATGATGTTGAGCATTCTATCATGTGTCTGTTGGCAATCTGTATATCTTCTTTGGAGAAATGTCTATTTAGGTCTTCTGCCCATTTTTGGAATGGGTTGTTTGTTTTTTTGTTATTGAGCTGCTTGTAAATCTTGGAGATTAATCCTTTGTCAGTTGCTTCATTTGTAAATATTTTCTCCCATTCTGAAGGTTGTCTTTTGGTCTTGTTTATGGTTTCCTTTGCTGTGCAAAAGCTTTTAAATTTCGTTAGGTCCCAATTGTTTATTTTTGTTTTTCTTTCCATTTCTCTACGAGCTGGGTCAAAAAGGATCTTGCTGTGATTTATGTCATGGAGTGTTCTGCCTATGTTTTCCTCTAAGAGTTTGATAGTGTCTGGCCTTACACTTAGGTCTTTAATCCATTTTGAGTTTATTTTTGTGTATGGTGTTAGGGAGTGTTCTAATTTCGTACTTTTACATGTACCTGTCCAGTTTTCGCAGCACCACTTATTGAAGAGGCTGTCTTTTCTCCACTGTATATGCTTGCCTCCTTTATCAAAGATAAGGTGACCATGTGTACGTGGGTTTATCTCTGGGCTTTCTATCCTGTTCCATTGATCTATGTTTCTGTTTTTGTGCCAGTACCATACTGTCTGATTACTGTAGCTTTGTAGTATAGTCTGAAGTCAGGGAGCCTAATTCCTCCAGCTCCATTTTTCGTTCTCAAGATTGCTTTGGCTATTCGGGGTCTTTTGTGTCTCCATACAAATTGTGAAATTTTTTGTCCTACTTCTGTGAAAAATGCCAGTGGTAGTTTGATAGGGATTGCATTGAATCTGTAGATTGCTTTGGGTAGTAGAGTCATTTTCACAATATTGATTCTTCCAATCCAAGAACATGGTATACCTCTCCATCTGTTTGTATCATCTTTAAATTCTTTCATCAGTGTCTTATAGTTTTCTGCATACAGGTCTTTTGCCTCCTTAGGTAGGTTTATTCCTAGGTATTTTATTCTTTTTGTTGCAATGGTAAATGGGAGTGTTTCCTTAATTTCACTTTCAGATATTTCATCATTAGTATATAGGAATGCAAGAGATTTCTGTGCATTAATTTTGTATCCTGCTACTTTATCAAATTCATTGATTAGCTCTAGTAGTTTTCTGGTAGCATCTTTAGGATTCTCTATGTATTCTATCAGGTCATCTGCAAACAGTGACAGCTTTACTTCTTTTCCGATTTGGATTCCTTTTATTTCTTTTTCTTCTCTGATTGCTGTGGCTAAAACTTCCAAAACTATGTTGAATAATAATGGTGAGAGTGGGCAACCTTGTCTTGTTCCTGATCTTAGTGGAAATGGTTTCAGTTCTTCACCATTGAGGACGATGTTGGCTGTGGGTTTGTCATATATGGCCTTTATTATGTTGAGGAAAGTTCCCTCTATGCCTACTTTCTACAGGGCTTTTATCATAAATGGGTGTTGAATTTTGTCGAAAGCTTTCTCTGCATCTATTGAGATGATCATATGGTTTTTCTCCTTCAATTTGTTAATATGGTGTATCACATTGATTGATTTGCATATATTGAAGAATCCTTGCAGTCCTGGAATAAACCCCACTTGATCATGGTGTATGATCCTTTTAATGTGTTGTTGGATTCTGTTTGCTAGTATTCTGTTGAGGATTTTTGCATCTATGTTCATCAGTGATATTGGCCTGTAGTTTTCTTTCTTTCTTTCTTTGTGTAGTTCATCTTTCTCTGGTTTTGGTATCAGGGTGATGGTGGCCTCGTAGAATGAGTTGGGGAGTGATCCTCCCTCTGCAATATTTTGGAAGAGTTTGAGAAGGATAGGTGTTAGCTCTTCTCTAAATGTTTGATACAATTCGCCTGTGAGGCCATCTGGTCCTGGGCTTTTGTTTGTTGGAAGATTTTTAATCACAGTTTCAATTTCAGTGCTTGTGGTTGGTCTGTTCATATTTTCTATTTCTTCCTGGTTCAGTCTCGGCAGGTTGTGCATTTTTAAGAATTTGTCCATTTCTTCCAGGTTGTCCATTTTATTGGCATAGAGTTGCTTGTAGTAATCTCTCATGATCCTTTGTATTTCTGCAGTGCCAGTGGTTACTTCTCCTTTTTCATTTCTAATTCTATTGATTTGAGTCTTCTCCCTTTTTTTCTTGATGAGTGTGGCTAATGGTTTATCAAATTTGTTTATCTTGTCAAAGAACCAGCTTTTAGTCTTATTGATCTTTGCTATTGTTTCCTTCATTTCTTTTTCATTTATTTCTGATCTGATCTTTATTTCTGTCCTTCTGCAAACTTTAGGGTTTTTTTCTTCTTCTTTCTCTAATTACTTTAGGTGAAAGGTTAGGTTGTTTATTCGAGATGTTTCCTGTTTCTTGAGGTAGGCTTGTATTGCTATAAACTTCCCTCTTAGAACTGCTTTTGCTGCATCCCATAGGTTTTGGGTCATCGTGTCTCCATTGTCATTTGTTTCTAGGTATTTTTTGATTTCCCCTTTGATTTCTTCAGTGATCACTTCGTTATTAAGTAGTGTATTGTGTAGCCTCCATGTGTTTCTGTTTTTTACAGATCTTTTCCTGTAATTGATATCTAGTCTCATAGCATTGTGGTCGGAAAAGATACTTGATACGATTTCAATTTTCTTAAATTTACCAAGGCTTGATTTGTGACCCAAGATATGATCTATCCTGGAGAATGTTCCATGAGCACTTGAGAAAAATGTGTATTCTGTTGTTTTTGGGTGGAATGTCCTATAAATATCAATTAAGTCCATCTTGTTTAATGTATCATTTAAAGCTTGTGTTTCCTTATTTATTTTCATTTTGGATGATCTGTCCATTGGTGAACGTGGGGTGTTAAAGTCCCCTACTATGATTGTGTTACTGTCAATTTCCCCTTTTATGGCTGTTAGTATTTGCCTTATGTACTGAGGTGCTCCTATGTTGGGTGCATAAATATTTACAATTGTCATATCTTCTTTTTGAATTGATCCCTTGATCATTATGTAGTGTCCTTCTTTGTCTCTTGTAATAGTCTTTATTTTATGTCTATTTTTTCTGATATGAGAATTGCTACTCCAGCTTTCTTTTGATTTCTATTTGCATGGAATATCTTTTTCCATCCCCTCACTTTCTGTCTGTATGTGTCCCTAGGTCTGAAGTGGGTCTCTTGTAGACAGCATATATATGGGTCTGGTTTTTGTATCCATTCAGGCAGTCTGTGTCTTTTGGTGGGGGCATTTAATCCATTTACATTTAAGGTAATTATCGATATGTATGTTCCTATTCTCATTTTCTTAAATGTTTTGGGTTTGTTATTGTAGGTGTTTTCTTTCTCTTGTGTTTCTTGCCTAGAGAAGTTCCTTTAGCATTTGCTGTAAAGCTGGTTTTGTGGTGCTGAACTCTCTCAGCTTTTGCTTGTCTGTAAAGGTTTTAATTTCTCCATCACATCTGAATGAGATCCTTGCTGGGTAGAGTAATCTTGGTTGTAGGTTTTTCTCCTTCATCACTTTAAATATGTCCCGCCACTCCCTTCTGACTTTCAGAGTTTCTGCTGAAAGATCAGCTGTTAACCTTATGGGGATTCCCTTGTGTGTTATTTGTTGTTTTTCCCTTGCTGCTTTTAATATGTTTTCTTTATATTTAATTTTTGATAGTTTGATTAATAAGTGTCTTGGCGTGTTTCTCCTTGGATTTATCCTGTATGGGACTCTCTCTGCTTCCAAGACTTGATTAACTATTTCCTTTCCCATATTAGGGAAGTTTTCAACTATAATCTCTTCAAATATTTTCTCAGTCCCTTTCTTTTTCTCTTCTTCTTCTGGGACCCCTATAATTCGAATGTTGGTGCATTTAATGTTGTCCCAGAGGTCTCTGAGACTGTCCTCAGTTCTTTTCATTCTTTTTTCTTTATTCTGGTCTGCAGTTGTTATTTCCACTATTTTATCTTCCAGGTCACTTAGCCGTTCTTCTGCCTCAGTTATTCTGCTATTGATCCCTTCTAGAGTATTTTTAATTTCATTTATTGTGTTGTTCATCACTGTTTGTTTGCTCTTTAGTTCTTCTAGGTCCTTGTTAAATGTTTCTTGCATTTTGTCTATTCTATTTCCAAGATTTTGGATCATCTTTACTATCATTATTCTGAATTCTTTTTCAGGTAGACTGCCTATTTCCTCTTCATTTGTTAGGTCTGGTGTGTTTTTACCTTGCTCCTTCATCTGCTGTGTGTTTTTCTGTCTTCTCATTTTGCTTATCTTACTGTGTTTGGGGTCTCCTTTTCGCAGGCTGCAGGTTCGTTGCTCCTGTTGTTTTTGGTGTCTGTCCCCAGTGGTTAAGGTTCGTTCAGTGGGTTGTGTAGGCTTCCTGGTGGAGGGGACTAGTGCCTGTGTTCTGGTGGATGAGGCTGGATATTGCCTTTCTGGTGGGCACGTCCACGTCTGATGGTGTGTTTTGGGGTGTCTGTGGCCTTATGATTTTAGGCAGCCTCTCTGCTTATGGATGGGGCTGTGTTCCTGTCTTGCTAGTTGTTTGGCATAGCGTGTCCAGCACTGTAGCTTGCTGGTCGTTGAGTGAAGCTGGGTCTTGGTGTTGAGATGGAGATATCTGGGAGATTTTCATCATTTGGTATTTCGTGGAGCTGGGAGGTCTCTTGTGGACCAGTTTCCTGAAGTTTGCTCTACCACCTCAGAGGCACAGCCCTGATGCCTGGCTGGAGCACCAAGAGCCTTTCATCCACACGGCTCAGAATAAAAGGGAGAAAAAATAGAACGGAAAAAAAGAAAGAGGATAAAATAAAATAAAATAAAGTAAGATAAAACAAAATAAAGTTATTAAAATAAAAAAATAAAAAATAATTATTAAGAAAAAAAAGAAATAAAAAAAATTTTAAAGTAAAAAAAGAAAAAACACAAAAACGCACGGTGAGAACCCTAGGACAAATGGTGAAAGCAAAGCTATACAGACAAAATCTCACACAGAAGCATACACATACACACTCACAAAAAAGGAAAAGGGGAAAAAGTAATATATCCTGCTCCCAAAGTCCACCTCCTCAATTTGGGATGATTCGTTGTCTATTCAGGTATTCCACAGATGCAGGTACATCAAGTTGTTTGTCGAGCTTTAATCTGCTGCTTCTGAGGCTGCTGGGAGAAATTTCCCGTTTTCTTCTGTGTTCGCACAGCTCCCGGGTTTCAGCTTTGGATTTGTACCTGCCTCTGCGTGTAGGTCGCCTGAGGGCATCTGTTCTTTGCTCACACAGGACGGGGTTAAAGGAGCAGCTGCTTCTGGGGCTCTGCCTCACTCAGGCCATGGGTAGGGAGGGGTCCGGATGCTGGGTGAGCCTGCAGCGGCAGAGGCCTGCGTGACGTTGCAGCAGCCTGAGGAGTGCCGTGCGTTCTCCCGGGGAAATTGTCCCTGGATCACGGGACCCTGGCAGTGGCGGGCTGCACAGGCTCCCGGGAGGGGCAGTGTGGATAGTGACCTGTGCTCGCACACAGGCTTCTTGGTGGTGGCAGCAGCAACCTTAGCGTTTCATGCCCGTCTCTGGGGTCTAAGCTGATAGCCACGGCTCGCGCCTGTCTCTGGAGCTCATTTAGGCGGAGCTTTGAATCCCCTCTCCTCCCGCACCAGGAAACAAAAGGCAAGAAAAAGTCTCTTGCCTGTTCAGCAGCTTTTCTCGAACTCCCTCCCGGCTAGCTGTGGTGCGCTAACCCCTTCAGGCTGTGTTCACGCCACCAACCCCAGTCCTCTCCCTGCAATCCGACTGAAGCCCGAACCTCAGCTTCCAGCCCCCGCCCGTCACAGCGGGGGAGCAGAGAAGCCTCGCGGGCTGGTGAGTGCTGGTCGGCACTGCTCTTCTGTGCGGGAATCTCTCCGCTTTGCCCTCCGCACCCCTGTTGCTGCACTCTCCTGCGTGGCTCTGAAGCTTCCCCCCTCTGCCACTTGCAGTCTCCCCCCGCGAAGGGGCTTCCTAGTGTGTGGAAACCTTTCCTCCTTCACAGCTTCCTCCCACTGGTGCAGGTCCTTTCCCTATTCTTTTGTCTGTGTTGTTTCTTTTTTCTTTTGCCCTACCCAGGTACGTGGGGAGTTTCTTGCCCTTTGTGAGGTCTGACGTCTTCTGCCAGCGTTCAGTGGGTGTTCTATAGGAGCAGTTCCACGTGTAGATGTATTTCTGATGTATCTGTGGGGAGGAAGGTGATCTCCGCGTCTTACTCTTCCTCCATCTTCTCCTCTCCATCCCCCACATAGTTTTAAGACTAGGCGTTTTAAAGTTTTGTCTTACATTAAGATCTTTGATACATTTTGAGTCAATTTCTCTAAATGAGGTTAGGTAAGAGTCTAGCTTCATTCTTTTGCATGTAGATATCCATTTTTCCCAACATTATTTGTTGAAGAGACTGTCCTTCCCCAATGGAATGATAATGATGTAATCGTGGCACTCTTGTAAAAAATCATTTGACCATGTACACAGGGGTTTATTTCTGGGTTCTTTATTCTGTTCCATTGGTTTGTATATCTGTCTTTATGCTTGTACCCTGCTGTCTTGGTTACTGTTGCTTTGTAGTTGTTTCAAAGTTGAGAAGTGTGAGACTAGTAATTCTATTCTTTTTTTAGAAGATATTTTTCCTCCTCAGGGTTCCTTCAGATGCCATGTCAACTCCAGAATGGGTTTTTCTGTTTCTGCCAAAAATGCCCTTGGTATTTTGATAGGGATTGCATTGAATCTGTAGACCATTTTTGGTAGTATTGACAACTTAAAAATATTAGGTCTTCCCCTCCATGAACCCAAGATGTCTTTTCATTTATTGGTGTCTTCTTTAATTTCAATCAGCAATGTTATGTAGTTTTCAGTGTACAAGTCCTTTGCCCCCTTAGATGAACTTATTTCTAAGTATTTTATTTTTTCTGATTCTATTGTAAATGGAACTTTTCCTTTAATTTCTTTTACAGATTGTTCATTGTTAATGTGTAGAAACACAACAAATTTTCATGACTCTATATCCCAAATCTTTGATGAATTTTTTTATTAGTGATAACACTGTGTGTGTGTGTTCGTGTGGAGAATCTTTGGAGTTCTCTACTTATAAGATAATATTTCTGTAAATGATACTTTTCTTGTATAAATCCATAATTTGCAATTTAGATGCCTTTTATTTCTTTTCAGGTAAGCTGTGGGCTCTTCTTTTATGGCCTTTATTATGGTGAGGTAGTTTCCCTCTGTTGCTAGTTTTTTGAATGTTTTTCATTATGACGGTGTTAAATTCTGTCAAATGGTTTTTTCGAATCAATTGAGATAATCATGTGGGTTTTTTTCTTAATTCTGTTACTGTTGTGTATTATATTAATTGATTTTAATGTGTAGAACCATCTTGCATTCCAAGAGTAAATCCTACTTGGTCATGATGTATAATACTTTTAATTTGCTGTTGAACCCTGTTTGCTAATATTTTGTTGAGGATTTTTCATTAGAATTCATCAGAGATGTTATTGGTCTGTACTTTTCTTTTTGTGTCTTTGTCTAGTGTTAGTATGAGAATAGTGATGCTGACCTCATAGAATGAGTTTGGAAGTGTTTCTTCCTCTTTGATTTTCGGAAGAGTTAGGGGAGGATTGTTGTTAATTCTTCTTTTGGTAGAAATCATCAGTGAAGCTGTCTGGTCCTGGGCTCTTCGGTGTTAGGTTTTTATTACTAATGTGGTCTCCTTACTAGTTAATTGTTCAGATTTTTATTTCTTCATGCTTCAGTCTTAGTAAGTTGTATGTTTCTATGAATTTATCCACTTATTCCAGGTTATCCAATTTGTTGGTATATAATTGTTCATATTAGTCTGTTATCCTTTTTATTTTTGTGACATCAGTTTTAATGTCCCCCTTTCATTTACAATTTTAGTTATATGAGTCTTCTCTCTTTTTCTCTGAGTTAGTCTAGTTCAGGGTTTATCAATTTTGTTGAAATTTTTGAAGAATCAATTCTTGGTTTTGTTGATTTTTTTCTACTGTTTTTCTGTTTTCTATTATGTTTATTCCTGACATAATCATTATTATTTCCTTCCTTTTGCCAACTTTGGGTTTAGGTTGTCCTTTTTCTAGTTCCTTGAGATGTAAAGTTAGGTTGTTGATTTAAGATCTTTCTTTTTTTAAATGTGTTTATTTGGTATCTACTTCCTCCTTAGTATGACTTTCACTGTGTCTCATAAGTTTTAGTATGTTGTGTTTTTGTTTTCTTTTTTTTCCAGATATTTTAAAATTCCCTTGTGATTTCTTCTTTGATCCATTGGTTTAAGAATGAGTTAATTTCAACATATTTGTGCATTATCCTGTTTTCCTTCTCATATTTATTTCTAGTGTCATTCCATTGTAGTCAGGTAAGATACTTTGTATGTATGATTTCAATCTGTGTAAATTTATTAACATTTTTTTAATGGTAAAATATGCAGCCTATCTTGAGGAATGTTCTATGGCATTTGATAAGAATGTGTATTCTGCTGTTGTATCCGAGCTTTTTTTTTTTATGTCTGTTAGGTGCAGTTGGTCTGTAGTGTTTCCACATCCTCTGGCTCCTTATTGATCTGTCTTATTGTTATATCTATAACTGAAAGGGGGTATTGACCTCTGTTAATGTGTTGCTATCTGTTTTTTCCTTCAGTACTGTCATTTTTTGCTACATGTGTTTGGGGGCTCTAATGTTAGGAGCATATATATATATATATATATATATATTTTAATATTTATTTATTTGGTTGTGTTGGGTCTTAGTTGCAGCACACAGGATCTTTCATTGCGGCACACGGGCTGTTCATTGTGGCATGTGGGCTTCTGTCTAGTTGTGGCATGTGGGCTCTAGAACACATGGGCTCAGTAATTGTGGCGTGTGGGCTCTCTAGTTGTGGCACGTGGGCTCTAGAGCGCATGGGCTTAGTTGCCCCACAGCATGTGGGATCTTAGTTCCCTGACCAGGGATCAAACTTCCCTCCCCTGCCTTGGAAGTTGGATTCTTAACCACTAGACCACCAGGGAAGTATCAGGAGCATATATAATTGTTATATCATCCTGGTGAACTGGCCTTTTTATCATTACATAATGACCTTCTTTGTCTCTTGTGACAGTATTTGTCTTAAAGTCTCTTTTGTCTGATAATTTGCCACTCCTGCTCTTTTTAGGTTCCCATGTGCATAAAATATCCTCTTCTATCTTTTCACTTTTAGCTTGTGTGTGTCCTTAGATCTAAGTTGAGTTTCTTGTAGACAGCATATAGTTTGGACCTTGTGTTTTTATTCATTGAGCCAATCTATGTTTTTTAATTGGGGCATTTAATCCGTTTACATTTAAAGTAATTATTGATAAGGAAAGACTTACTATTTTCATTTTATTAATTGTTTTCTGTCTTGCAGCCTTTTTTGTCCCTCTTCTCTTGTTGCATTCTTTTATTTTCATTTTTTAAAAATATTTATTTATTTTTGGTTGTGTTGGGTCTTTGTTACTGTGCACGCTTGTGGGCTTTTCTCTAGTTGCGTCGAGTGGGGGCTACTCTTCATTACAGTGCACAGGCTTCTCATTGCGGTGGCTTCTCTTGTTGCGGAGCATGGGCTCTAGGCACGCAGGCTTCACTGGTTGTGGCACGTGGGCTCAATAGTTGTGGCTTGCAGGCTCTAGAGCGCAGGCTCAGTAGCTGTGGCACATGGGCTTAGTTGCTCTGCGGCATGTGGGATCTTCCCAGACCAAGGCTTGAACCCGTGTCCCCTGCATTGGCAGGTGGATTCTTAACCACTGCACCTCCAGGGAAGTCCCCATTTGTTTTTTTGTAGTGACATATTTTGATTCCCTTCTCATTCACCTTTGTTTATAGTCTATCAGATATTTTCTTTGTGGTTACCAATGCAAGTATTTTAAACATTTCAAAGTTATAGCAATCTGATACCAAAACCAGACAAAGATGTCACAAAAAAAGAAAACTACAGGCCAGCATCATTGATGAACATAGATGCAAAACTCCTCAACAAAATACTAGTAAACAGAATCCAACAGCACATTAAAAGGATCATACACCATGATCAAGTGGGGTTTATCCCAGGAATGCAATGATTCTTCAGTATATGCAGATCAATCAATGTGATACACCATATTAACAAATTGAAGGATAAAAACCATATAATAATCTCAATAGATGAAGAAAAAGCTTTTGACAAAATTCAACCCTGATTTATGATAGAAACTCCCCAGAAAATGGGCATAGAAGGAACCTACTTCAACATAATAAAAGCCATATATGACAAACCCACAGCCAACATCATTCTCAATGTTGAAAAACTGAAAGCATTTCCTCTAAGATCAGGAAAAAGACAGGGGTGCCCACCCTCACCACTGTTATTCAACATAGTTTTAGAAGTTTAACCACGACAATTAAAGAAGAAAAAGAAATAAAAGGAATCCAAATTGGAAAAGAAGTAAAACTGTCAGTTTGCAGATGACATGATACGATACATAGAAAATCCTAAAGATGCCACCAGAAGACTACTAGAGCTAATCAGTGAATTTGGTGAAGTAGCAGGGTACAAAATTAATGCACAGAAATCTCTTGCATTTCTATACACTAACAATGAAAAATCAGAAATTAAGGAAGCACTCCCATTTATCATTGCAAGAAAAATAATAAAATACCTAGGAATAAACCTACCTAAGGAGGCAAAAGACCTGTATGCAGAAAACTATAAGACACTGATGAAAGAATTTAAAGATGATACAAACAGATGGAGAGGTATACCATGTTCTTGGATTGGAAGAATCAATATTGCGAAAATGACTCTACTACCCAATGCAATCTACAGATACAATGCAATCCCTATCAAATTACCAATGGCATTTTTCACAGAATTAGAATAAAAAAATTTACAATTTGTGTGGAAACACAAAAGACCCCAAATAGCCAAGGCAATCTTGGGAAAGAATAATGGAGCTGGAGGAATCAGGCTCCCTGACTTCAAACTATACTACAAAGCTACAGTAATCAAGACAGTATGGTATTGGCACAAAAACAGAAATATAGGTCAGTGGAACAGGATAGAAAGCCCAGAGATAAACCAATGCACATATGTTCTTTGATAAAGGAGGCAAGAATATACAATGGAGAAAAGACAGCCTCTTCAATAAGTGGTGCTGGGAAAACTGGACAGCTATATGCAAAAGAATGAAATTAGAACACTTCCTAACACCATACACAAAAATAAACTCAAAATGGACTAAAGACCCAAATGTAAGGCCAGACACTTTAAAACTCTCAGAGGAAAACTTAGGCAGAACACTTTATGACGTAAATCACAGCAAAATCCTTTTTGACCCACCTCCTAGAGAAATGGAAAGAAAAACAAAAATAAACATATGGGACCTAATGAAAAAGCTTTTGCACAGCAAAGGAAACCATAAACAAGACAAAAAGACAGCCCTCAGAATGGGAGAAAATATTTGCAAATTAAGCAATGGACAAAGGATTAATCTCCAAAATATACAAGCAGCTCAATATCAAAAAACCAAACAACCCAATCCAAAAATGGGCAGAAGACCTAAATAGACATTTCTCCAAAGAAGATATGCAAATTGCCAACAAACACATGAAAGGATGCTCAATATCACTAATCATTAGAGAAATGATAATGAAAACCACAATGAGGTATCACCTCACAGTGGTCAGAATGGCCACCATCAAAAAATCTAGAAACAATAAGTGCTGGAGAGAGTGCAGAGAAAAGGGAACCCTCCTGCACTGTTGGTGGGAATGTAAATTGATACAGCCTCTATGGAGAACAGTATGGGGGTTTCTTTAAAAAACTAAAAATAGAACTACCGTATGACCCAGCAATCCCACTACTGGGCATATACCCTGAGAAAACCATAATTGAAAAAGATACATGTACCCCAGTGTTCACTGCAGCACTATTTACAGTAGCCAGGACTTGGAAGCAACCTAAATGTCCATCGACAGGTGAATGGATAAAGAAGATGTGGCACATATATACAATGGAATATTACTCAACCATAAAAAGGAAAGAAATGGAGTTATTTGTAATGAGGTGGATAGACCTAGAGTCTGTCATACAGAGTGAAGTAAGTCAGAAAGAGAAAAACAAATACCATATGCTGACACACATATGTGGAATCTAAAAAAATGGTATGATGAACCTAGTTGCCCGGCAGGAATAAAGATGCAGACATAGAGAACCAACTTGAGGACATGGGGGAGAAAGGGAAGCTGGGACGAAGTGAGAGAGTAGGATTGACATATATACACTACCAAATGTAAAATGGATGGCTAGTGGGAGCTGCTGCATAGCACAGGGAGATCAGCTTGATGCTTTGTGAAGGCCTGGGCAGGGGGATAGGGAGGGTGGGAGGGAGGCTCAAGAGGGAGGGGATATGAGGATATATGTATACATAAAACTGATTCACTTTGTTGTGCAGCAGCAAAAACTAACACAACATTGTAAAGCAATTATACTCCAATAAAGATATTAAAAAAATAAAGTTACAGCAATCTATGATAAACTGATATGTTATCTTCCATTGCATATAAAACTCCACTTCTTTACATCTCTTTACCCCTTGTGAACTTTATGCTATTGATGACACAAATTATTCCTTTTTACATTGTGTAGCCATTAACACAGATTTAAAATAACTTTTTATGCTTTTGATTTTTAAAAAATTTTGTACCATAATTAAGTGTTTTATGTACATACATTATGATTCTATAGGATTCTATATTTGTTTATATATTTTTACCTGGGAGTTTTACATTTTTAAAAGCATTTTTAAAATTAATTAACTTTTATTTTTGGCTGCATTGGGTCTTCATTGCTGCACAGAATTTTCTCTAGTTGTGGTGAGCTGGTGCTACTTTTCTTTGCAGTGTGCAGGCTTCTCATTGTGGTGGCTTCTCTTGTTGTGGAACACAGGCTCTAGGCACGCGGGCTTCAGTAGTTGTGGTGTGTGGGCTCAGCAGTTGTGGCTTGCGGGCTCTAGAGTGCAGGCTCAGTAGTTGTGGCACACAAGCTTAGTTGTTCTACGGCATGTGGGATCTTCCCAGCCCAGGGTTCGAACCCGGGTCCCCTGCATTGGCAGGTGGATTCTTAACCACTGCGCCACCAGGGAAGTTCTGAGTTTTACAATTTTGTATGGTTTTGTGTTGCTGTTTATTGTTGTTCACTTCAATTTGAAGGATTAACTTCAGCATTTCTTGTAGGACAGGTCTAGTGTTGATGAACTCCCTCATCTTTTATTCAGCTGAGAAAGTCTTAATTTCTCCTTTATTTTCAAAGGGCAGTTTTGCTGGATACAGTATTCTTCATTGGCACTTTGGGTATATCATTTTATTTTTGTCTAGCCTTCAAAGTTTCTGCTGAGAGATCCAATGATGAACTAATAGGAGCTCCCTTATATGTGATGAATCACATTTCTTTTTTGTTTTCAAGATCCTTTATTTGTCTTTGATTTTCCACAACCTGATTATGATGTACTTCTGTGTAGATATCTTTAGACTTATCCTACTTGTAATTTTTTATACTTCCTGAATTTGTATCTCCATTTCTCTTCTCCAGATTGGACATTTGGGACCATTATTTCTTCAAATATGCTTGCTGCCCTTTTCTCTCTTAGTTCGCTTCTGGAACTCCCATATGCATATGTTGTTCTTCTTGATGAACCTTATACCATAGGTCCCTTAAGCTGTCTTCACTTTTCTTCATTCTTTTTTCTTTTAGCTCTTCTATCTTGGTAATTTTGAATGTCCTACCTTTGAGTTCACTGATTCTTTCTTCTGCTCAGTCAAGTCTGATGCTGAGTCCCTCTAGTTAATTTTTCAATTCAGTTATTGTATTCTTCAGCTCCAGAATTTCTGTTTGGTTCTTCTTTATAATTTCTATCTCTCTCTCTTTTTGATATTCTTATTCTGCTCATGCATTGTTTTCTTGATTTCATTTAGTTGTCCATATGTGCTCTTTTCATTCATTGAGCATCCTTATGATGGTTATTTTGAATTCTTTATCTGGTAATTCATATATTTCTGTTTCATCTCCCAGAGATTTAATGTGCTCCTTTGATTGGACCATGTTTCTCTGTTTCTTTGTATGCCTTGTTACCTTCTGTGGGATTTAGGCGTTTAAAGAAATCAGCCACTTCTCCCTGTCTTTGCGATCTGGTTTTGTATATGAAGGACTTTCAGCAGTCTTTTGACTAGAGAGGCTGGTGATCTCTCAAGCCTTGTCTGGGAATGCATCCTCCCTGGGCTTTTGTGTGTAATCTAATTGAAGATGTTTGCCAGTTTCTACCCAGGATCTCCCTTTGGGGTCTGTCTGCTGTACTGCAGACTATGCTGACAGGCCAAACCTATTGATGGCTTTTGTTCTCAGTAGTCCCCAACCTCGTGTCCCCTTCCTGTCAGTGCTTAAATTCAGGCAAGACAGAAACCAGTCTCTTGGGTGTTCCTTCCAAAAATCAGAACATTGGATGTATGTTCCACTTTTCTCTTTCCTTATATGAGCTTCAGAGCATCTACCCACTGGAACTTAGAAGAATTTGTGGTTCTGAACTTTAACCCCAGTGCTCTTTTCATTCTTCTGAGAATGTGAATTCTCAAGCTGTCTACTTTAGTAAAACATTTTATTTGAGTGTATACAAACGTGGAATCTCACCATTTACCTTTTTCCATATTATTATGGAAAAGTAATATTCCATATTACTTTTCCATATTACTGTCAGGTCTGACCCAGATCTGAGGTGATGGCAGTTTTATCTTGATCTTTGTAAACTCTTCTTGGCCCACTTGAGATCATATGCCTAAAGGATGATTGAAGAGAAGTGAGAACTTTAGAGTTGAATCCATAGTTCTGGGACTAGTGGAGATGGGATTAGCTATAACACTATAATCAAAAGTCAGAACTGACCATATAGGAACCCTAAACCTGAAATGGGACCCATAACAGTGACTTCATCATCTAAATGATCTAGCACTAAGCTATTGCAAACATTTTTGCATGGACCTAGGATCTTGGCAGAACTGTAATATTAACTAAGTTTGCCCATTCTATGTACCTCTTACACAAATCTCTTCATCCACCCACCCCACTAACCTAATATTCTCCAAGCTAGAGAAAAACTTTTGAAAGCACATCTCCATTGAGATCATATAGAAGAAGTTAATATAAGCCTCAGAGACAGAGTATTTTCACTTTAAGAAGAGGCTGGAAAGATTATTTGTGGTGATGATGGTGATGGTGGTGGTAAACTCCCACTGAAGTCATTGTTCCCCAGAATCCCTTTAAGCTTCATTGCCAAAGTTAAGTCTCTGGGAGGTTGAGGGTGGAACTCTGGGGGTTTGCTTCTGTGAGGCTGCAGAATCCTAGATAAGTCACCTCCTCAATCGTGTTTTAACTTCCTGTCCTTAAATGGAAATGAAAATGGTATTACATACTAATTAAATGCAACATGCTTATTACAATGCTATTTAATATACATTAACAATACTTTTGTCTGTGGGCATTAGCAGAAAGATGGGAAAAAATACTTAAATGGAAGTTGGTGATGGAATAGGGGAGTTGGTCTACCTCATGCATCATCTTGCCCAGGGGCACTCTTAGTTCAGGTAAAGTAAGGGAGCAATAAGCTGGAGAGGCCAACAGCAGATGAGCCCTCACTCCCTTTCCTCAAAGGCAGGGAAGATTGGAAGGGAGGTTCCTAGTTATGGGAAGAGCCCTTCTATTTAACCCTCATGGGCATGAGAGTTGGTATTATTTATTTCTCTTTTTTCTATTCATTTGTTGCTATGTAAATATTTCTATCAGTATATTTAAACTTTTCATGAAAAAATAAAACTTTAAGTGACCAGGGTGACTTTTAGGTATAAATATTATTTGAAAGAATGACAAATGCAAGATTTTGGCATCCTTTTATGTGTCTAATTCCAGGGGCCTCAGAAGCCATAGCAAAAAAAGTTACTGAGTACCTACTATTTACTTCACAACAGTCCAACTAACCCCTTTCAGCCCCCATCGTGAATTAGGTTCTGTTATGGGCTCATCTTAGGCGTAGGGGGTCTAAGGCACAGAGATGTTAAGAAACTTTTCAGTATTACAGAACTGGTGAGGACAGAGACACTCTTTGCAGCCTGGTGGCCAGGCAACATGCTCCCTTGGCTGTTGCCCACGTAGCACATCTACTCAGCATTCTTTGGGGTCTCCATTCTTCATCCCTACTGCTGCCAGTCTGGGGCAGCTTGTTAGGACTGCCTTCTGTGGACAACTACAGTCACTCCACTTCACAGTTCTGTCCCTGTCAACACTTACCAGCCCTATATTCCATTTATTCTAATCTGTGTGTCTGTCATTGTCTGTTTCTTGCTTACTTATGAGTGAATAGAAATGGTTTCATTTGTTCTCCTAATGTCACCTTCAGTTTTTTCTTCTCTCAGGGAGTTAGTATAATTTCTGTTGTAACAGATGCCTATTTTCAGGAGTATCCTTGTCTTGGACAATTTCTTATCAGCTCTTTGCCTATTTGACCACTTGAGTCAGCCTGTAGTCACCAGCAGGTTCCAGGGAACCTTAAAAAATTATTCCTCCTGTTGCAGTATTTAATCTCATGTGAAAATTTAACATGTAAAGTCCAAGTAACTATAATAACTCAAAACCATAATTTTCTACATATAGAGTACATGATATAATATATAGAAAACCTTAAAGTCTCCACACAAAAACTACTAGAACTGATAAATGAATTCAGCAAGGTAGCAGGATACAAGATAAACATACAGAAACCTGTTGCATTTCTTTTACAACAAAACATCTGAAAGAGAAAGTAAAAAAATAATTCTGTTTAAAATTGCATCAAAAAAGATAAAATACCTAGAATAAACCTAACCAAGGAGGTGAAAGACCTATATGCTCTAAAATATGAAACATTAATAAAGGAAATCAAAGATGATTCAAGGAAATGGAAAGATATCCCATGCTGTTGGATTGGAAAAATTAATATTGTTAAAATGGCCATACTGCACAAAGCAATCTGCAGACTTAGTGCAATCCTTATCAAATTATCTATGACATTTTTCACAGAACTAGAACAAATAAAATCCTAAAATTTATATGGAGCCACAAAAGACCCAGAATTGCCAAAGCAATTCTGAAGAGAAAGAACAATGCTGGCAGCATAACCCTCCCAGACTTCAGACTATACTACAAAGCTACAGTAATCAAAACAATGTGGTATTGTCACAAAAACAGACATATGGATCAATGGAATAGAACAGAGAGCTCAGAAATAAACCCACACACCTTGGTCAATTAATCTTCGACAAAGGAGGCAAGAATATACAATGGGGAAAAGACAGTCCCTTCAGCAAGTGGTGTTGGGAAAGCTGGACAGCCACATGAAAATCAATGAAGTTAGAACACACCCTCACACCATACCCAAAAATAAACTCAAAATGGCTTAAAGACTTAAGTGTAAGACATGACACCACAAAACATTCTCTGACATGAATCGAACCAATGTTTTCTTTGGTCAGTCTCTCAAAGCAAAGAAATAAAAGCAAAAATAAGCAAAGAGGACCTAATCAAACTTCTAAGAAATGTTTTTAGTACCTGTTTTATTCAGGGTTGGCATTTTAGACATGTGCTAGGAAGTACCCCTTTATGACACCCAAATGGGACCCCTTACCAGGTAACTTGTTGGGCATTTTGGAAATAAAAATTGGGTTTTTTTTTCACAAGAGGGGCTGAAGTTTAAAAGGAATTTTGTACTATGTTAAATGTGGTTTTGAATGTCTAGCCCCAAAGATATTGACATCAAGAATTTTTTCCATTAAAATATAATTTATTTACTTTTTACCATGACGGGGTTTCTATATATATTTAAATTTTTCTGTATATTATGATGTTTTGATATCTTAAAAACACTTCCCGATTGGGCAGAAACTGCCTCTTCCAGGGTTAGCCAATTCTTAGAGATGGCAAGGGCCCCAGCCTGGAGCAGGCCTTTGAACATACCGACTGTTCAATCCAGAGTCATACCTCCTCTATACAGCCCTTACACCCCAGCAGGCAATACTCTTCTGTTTTAATCATCCCAGGGCCTGGTACCAGGCCACTGGAGACCACCTGTATAGCTGAAAGCCCACAGGAATTATTCAAGCTAGCCAAACTAGCCAACCCGAGCTGTTTACCCTTCCCTGCTCTGCCTTTCCTTCAGAGACCCCAGTTCAGATCACGGCCTAAGCACCCCCTCCCTTGCCCTGTCTTCTGGCTCCTGACCACCCTTATGTCTTTCCCATGTAGTCGGGCAAAGCGTGCCGTACCTCCTGTCTTTAGGACCTGTGAGTAAATCAATTTTGTTTTCCTGAGCCTCTCCTCTTGTGGCTGCACCTGACTGACCATCACATAAACAAATACAAAAAGGCTGAGTAATATTCCATATGTATATACTATGTTTGGTTTACCCATTTATCCCTCCATGTGCACTTGGCTTGCTTCCTCCTTTTGGCTGTTGTGAATAATGCTGCTGTGAACATGTGTGTACAAATATATGTTTGAGTCCCTGATTTTAATTCTTTTGGGTATATAACCAGAAGTGGAATTGCTGGATTATAGGGTAGTTCTATTTTTTGTTTCTTTGAGGAACCACCATACTGTTTTCCATATTGCCTGCATTATTTTACATTCCCACCAGCAGTGTACAAGGTTTTCATTTTCTCCATGTCATTGCCAACACTTGTTTTTTTTCTGTTTTTTTTTTTAAATAGTAGCCATCATAATGGATGTGAAGTGGTTTTGACTTGCATTTCCCTAATGACTAATAATGTTAAATGTCATTTCATGTGCTTATTGGTTATTTGTATGTCTCTTTAGAGAAATGTCTAAGTCCTTTACCCATTTTTAAATCAGGTTGTTTTGCTTATCTGTTGTTGAGTTGTGGGAGTTCTTTTTATTTTTTGGATATTAACCACTTATCAGACATATGATTTACAGATGTTTTCTCCCATAATGTGGGTTGCCTTTCCACTCTGTTAATTGTGTCCTTTGATGCACAGAAGTTTTTAATTTTGATGTAGTCCAGTTTATTTATTTTTTTCTTTTATTGCCTATGCTTTTGGTGTTATATACAGGAAATCATTTCCAAATCCAGTGTCATGAAGCTTTTCTCCTATGTTTTCTTCTAAGAGTTTTGTAGTTTCAAATCTTACCTTTAGGTTTCTGATCCATTTTGAGTTAATTTTTGTATATTGTGTAAGGGTTCAACTTCAGTTTTTTGCTTGTGGGTATCCAGTTTACCTAACACCATTTGTTGAAAATACTTTTTCCCCTTTGAATGGTCTTGGCATCCTTATTGAAGATCATTTGTCTGGGCTTAATCTGTAATCTTTGAACTGTAAACCTTGAGTCTCCTATGGCCAATCTCTTTCCTGGGTACCACTGTCAGAGCCACTTTCCTAAAGGCTCCTTTTACTTTAGCATGACGATGCTTAAACGAGAATTTACTTAAAACAGTTTATTTCCCCCAAGTTTTGTGTGTGTGTGTGTGTATGTGTGTTTGTGTTTTCCAGACTCTTCTCTTAAAACCTTTATTATACTATTGCACTTAATACTCATTTGACACTTCCCACTTCAAGTTGTTAAGGCTTTACATCTGTAGGTCCTTTTTATTTAATGAGATTAAAAGCCCTGGAAGCCTAAAGTCTAATAAATACCATGAAACAACCAGAAAAATCTCTTGCAAAAAGTAGGTCCTCAACTGATTGACTTAACACAGCCTTTGTATAACATTACCAAAGGTTATGCAGCACAACGTTTGGAGACAGAACACTTACTGAACCCAATTAAGTTGAAGAAAGATGCTACTTACTGTTCAGAGTAGTTAGCAGAGCTCAGCCTAAAATGAAGAATAGTCCTTTTATGAAATTTAAGCACTAGATACATAGTACTTAGAATTGTATTGTGGTGTTTTCCAAAATGCCAGCAGCTCTTTGAAGCTAACGTGGCTTGGTTGCGCTGACAGATGTCAGAGTAGTTGGCTCCAGTTCATTGTCATTATTTTCATTTTCTTGGAGG
Source organism: Balaenoptera acutorostrata (assembly GCF_949987535.1). Lineage (NCBI taxonomy): Eukaryota > Metazoa > Chordata > Mammalia > Artiodactyla > Balaenopteridae > Balaenoptera > Balaenoptera acutorostrata. Next base: position 54,514,226 of record NC_080066.1, on the reverse strand, counting down.
TCCAGACAACATGGCTCAGGCTGCAGACTGCTGGTTACATAATTGAACAACAGACTGTGAGCTTACAGGTGCCACTCATAGTTCCAAAAGTAGAGTGCAGAAGTCCACTTGTGAATGATTAGTTAACAAAACTGGAGGAAGCTCGAAATAATTGCAGATGCGAGCACCCTTGTTTCCATAGAAACACTCTGTGTTTATGTGCAAAGGTTCAGGAGTCTTGTTCATCTTCCTCTGGGGCAGAAATATTCTGAAATTGGTGTTCTTCTCCCCTTTATCAGTTGCTGAGTACTGGGGAAAGAGAGACGCCTCCTTTTCACTGGCACGGACCCCTGACTCAGAGGTGGCTGTCTCAGGAATCTCATTACTTGTCTCCCAAGTTCCATTTCTGCCAAGGAAAGGGAAAATGATTTTCTTTAAGGTTAAATGAGCCAATTTTACCTCTGATGCACGATGTTAGGTATTACAGTTTCTTGTTATATGAATTTTACTCCCTTATAGTTGGAATGGTAATTTCTTGACTTACTAAAGTGTTATTCTTTTTTGAGTTGTATGATTTGAAGTCTGTGATATGTGTGTGTGTGTTTCTTTAGGTAATAATGACACCAATAATCAGTATTTCTTAATCTCCTTTAGTGTATGTACTCTCCAGATCTTTGCTTTGAGTTGCAACCAGGTAATGGATAAATAACTTGAATTGTCCCTGATATTACTCATTACTTGGGTTTGATTTCTTAGCATAACTTTGACATTAAATTTCTTATGCAGTGTCTTATGTTTTATCGTTTTATGTTTTCTCTGCCATATAATCAGCTAAACAAATGTTATAGAGTATCTTTATGGTCATCTATCACTGGCAACTTGCAGTGTATAAATATCCTGTTTTTTTAGAATTTATTAAATATGAGTAAGAATCTTTAATACTTTGAGAATTGTAACTACCTGGCAAGTCCCAAAGAAAAATACACCCCTTTCCCACATGCCATTGAGCTGTTGGTGTGTGACTCAGAGGAAGTTGAGTAGCACTTTCCTCGGTCTCTCTGGCACAGTGTATTAACACACATGTATTTTCTCCACAGTAAAACCTACCGTAATTGATGTTGACATCTATGTTAACAGCATTGGTCCTGTGTCATCAATAAACATGGTAAGAAGCTATTTTCTTTTCTGATCTCACAGTCTTTGCATCAGTTCTTGCTTACATTCTCGTTGTGGGTTTCTGCCCGAGATTTATCATGCAAGTTTCAACTCAAAATTGACTGCTTAAATATGTAGTATTTATTGGAAGTTTAAACACTGAAAATGGTAAAACTCAAGGAGTAGAGATTGTGACACCAGCAGTGAGATGTTGCTCTAATGATTAAACAGTATCTCATCCCCATCTTGTCCACAAGTGTGTTTACTGTGTGTAGATTTCCAGATGATGTTATTTGCAGCTGTGCAGTCATTGGCTATGTCTGACCTCATTTATACTAGGGATGAATATAAATGACAGCTTTTTTACTTTAGTTAATTTTTCAAGATCCAAAAGACCTGCCTTTCAGCATTTCTCAGGAAAGGATCTGAGATTACCTAGTTTATACTTCTGTCTCCCTGAGGGTAAATATCCTGCCTTTTTTTTAAACAGGGGAGAAAGTATAGGATCAAGTATATTTGTGATTTCTCCTAATAGAGGAAGGTGTTTTCACAGACTTACAAGCAAAGTGAGCTCCAGTAGTAACTATTTCTAGTGTAGAAGAAGGCCTTCCCTGTACAAAGTGCTTAGCTCTTAGGAAGGTGCTGGTATGTTGGCATCCACCAGTGTCAGGGTCTTCTCACGGGTGCCTCTGGCCGGGGTGGGCCTCCCTGAGCAGAATGTGGGGGATTCCAGCAAGCAGGCACTTGCTTTGCGGGCCCAGTGATGCAGGAACCCCTAACGCTGGGGACTTCTTTGTGTTTCCCTGCTGCACAACGGCTCCTGGATTTGGGGGATGCTTGAGGCTGAGGGGGATTTGCAAAATGCCAACTTAAGAAGCCTTCCTTTCATTGCAAAGTTCTGTGGATGGAAATAATCCTTCCAAAATTAATAGCAAAATCCTTTCTTTTCATTGCCAGATATTAAAAGTGGTATAAAGGTTCCATGTGGGGCTAAAATTTATGGATCACTCACTTTAAAAAAAATCCCCTATGTCATCCATACACTGGAGATGGACCACTAGCAAAGAGGTGAAGTGAATAAAAGAGGATTCACCCCACACAACCTATGGGCTGCAGATTGTGAAATGTAGACTGTGACTGTAATACTCCCTTTCCCTGATAAATAATTATTCAGTTGACCACACTGAGTAGTCATTTCTCAGTTTGTTTCTTATTTTGGAGTTTTATTTTCTTACACTAGTTCCACCATACTTTATTCAGACACTGATTTATGTCTCACACTAAAACAGAAGTGCCTCCATAGATACACAGTCACAAAATTGTTTTCGGAACAGTTGCTTATATCTGCATATCTAGGGAGTATCATGAACTCCTGTAACCTTGAGATCTCCTTTGTGCCCAGGATTAGGTTTTGCTGTTGGAATTGATAGACTTTTCTGCGTGAAAATCATAGGCTGCAGAGGAGGCTAAAATTAAGTAACAGTCCCCACAGGGTGATAAGGACTCTGCTAATGGCTGGCACCCCCTCAGGAAAGCCCACTGCAGTTGGGATAGATTTCTCTGATGACGTCTTCTCAGTCTGGGATGAGGCCGATAGGCAGGGGTCTGCCAGGTGGGACAGGTAGGAAGGTCCCCAGTAAAAGGCAGGATGGCAGGTATGTGACACAACTGGGGACTGAGGGTCTGATGTGCTGTTTGAAGACCATGTGGGTGGGCGGGGCTGGGGGCACTGTGGACCTGCAGAGACTGAGGCTCTGAGGCCATGTGTGGTGAAGAGTCAGCTTGACCCTCAGCTCTGCCCCAGACAGACCCTGCTCTGGGGAATGTGCAGACCCTTCCATCTGAGTATGTGCAGGTCCGACTTCACGAGAGATTAGTTCACAGCCAGATTCATAAACAAACCATCATGGTACCCAGAGAGCCAGAGCAAAGGTAGATTCATGTTCCCGGAGGAGGGAATGTGCAGCACTCCTGAGAGAGGTTTCAGAGGCCTCAGGGTGTCAAGGGCTTCCGAGTTGCTTTTTTTTTAATTTAAATGTTTATTTGTAAAAACATTTTTTTTAGGTTCACAGCAAAAGTCAGAGGAAGATACAGACATTCCTCATATACTCCATGCCCCGACTCATGCATGGCCTCCCCAACTATCAACACTGCCTCCAAAGGGGAACATTTGTTATAGTCAGTGAACCCATGTTGACATGTCATCGTCACCCAAAGTCCACAGTTTGCACTAGGATTCACTCTTGGTGTTGTACATCTGTGGATTTGGACAAATATGTAACAACGTGTTTCAACCATTACAGAATCATACAGAGTAGTTCCACTGCCCTAAAAATTCTCTCTGCATCTGCTTCCTGAAGGATGAGTAGTTCCAGCCTTTGTGTTCCTAGCACTTTGCTTGAAAGTCAGAATGATAAAGGGCTTCTTCTCCCATTGCTGAGTACATCACACATACCCACTATATCTGTGAAACCAAATGACACAGTTTCAAAAGAATTGTAAAGGGCTCTAAAGTGGACCGCATGAAAAAAAAGCAATTCAAAAGTAGAGAACTGAGTGTTTAAGTGGGAATTGAAGATTGAGTCAGCAATAATAATTTAAAAAATGAGAGACTAAAACAATCAAATTAAAAAACATTATGGGAGAAAGGCACAATTTAGAGATGTGTACAGGATTTAAGGATGTAAATTTTTATTGTGGTTTTGATGATAAGCTAAAGCCTGATAAAGTTATGGCTTTTCCCCCCTAAATAGTCATTTAACAATCAAGGAAAGAGAGAAAACCACAATTTCCTCATCCCCCTCCTCTCCTCCCTCCCACTTTTCTGCTTCTTTTATTGAGATTATTCATACTGAAGTTTCAGTTTCAGACATTCTACCTGAAAAATAAAATGAAGATGCATTTCAATCTCTTGTTTAACAGATTGATTTTCATTGTCTTGTCTCTCTTGGAGTTGTTTGTGCTTTTTCTAGTTATAGAGGAGATTAGAAATGGTTCAGATGGGTTGAAGAGAATCTTTTTTTACAAAGCCTCAATCACATACTCTGTCTTTGTCATTATAACATATCTAAATGTGCACAGTTCCTCACAGAAATTACCCATCATTTGTTTCAGGCCTTGTATGGAAGCTGCATACAAGGGAGCTTGAGAGTTTATTTTTGAGAATATTCACTGTAAGAAAACTTTTAGTAATGGAACAAAGAAAACTAATGCTTTGATACCTATTCTCTGCTATCAGTCTGTCTCATTTGATCTTCATGAGATCATGGTAGAGAAGATACTGCCTTTCCCACTTATTTGTGAGGAGTGAGCTTGAGCTGATGGGGATGGAGACCCCAGAGCAGTGGTTCTGACTCTAGCCCACTGCATTTCTGTGGTCATCAGGAGCACGCAGCAGCAGCACCTATAGAGCTATAGCTCTTACTTGGAACTTGAGATGAAAAGGGCTCAAGGGTGAGTCTAATGCTAGGATCGTTTTCCTTTTATTAAAAAAAAATTAATAAACTTTATTTTTTAGAGCAGTTTAAAATTTTTTCCCAGCTTTGTTGAGATACAGTTGGCATATAACATTATGTAAGTTTAAGGTGATTGGATATATATATCCAGTATACTGCGAAATGATTAAAACAATAGGGTTAGTTAACACTTTCATCGCCCTACATAGTCCTTTTTTGTGTGGGTGTTGAGAACTTTTAAGACCTACTCACTTAGCAACTATCAAGTATATAATACTGTATTGTTAACTATAGTCACCATGCTGTACATTATATCCCTGGAACTTATTTATCTTAATACTAGAAATTTGTACCCTTTGACTAACATTTATGCATAAGTACCCCCGCCCCCCCTCCCTGGAAACCAACAATCTACTCTGTTCCTGTGATTTCTGGTTTTTAAGATTCTACATGTAAGTAAGATCATACAGTATTTGTCTTACTCTTTCTGACTTATTTAATATAGCATAATTTTAAATTTACAGAAAAAGTGAGTAGAAATCACAGAGTTATCATATACCTCTAAACACACACCCACACACACACTCTCTCTCTCTCTCTCTCTTTCTCTCTCTCCTCGTATTATTAACATCTTGCATTAGTGTGGTACATTTGTTATGAGTGATGAACGGATATTGACACATTATTATTAGCTGAAGTTTATAGTTTACATTAGGGTTTACTTTTGGTGTTGTACATTCTATGGGTTTTCACAAATATATTATGACATGTATAATGTACTCACCATTATTTTATCATACAGAGTATTTTCACTGCCCTAAAAATCCTCTGTGCTTTACCTCTTCATCCCTACCCTCCAAGCCCTGGCAACCACTGATCTTTTCACTGTCTTCATAGTTTTGTCTTTTCTAGAAAGTCATATTTGGAATCCTCAGTATGTAGCCTTCTAAGACTGGCTTCTTTCCCTTTGCTTTTAAAAGAACTGGTATAAGTCATCTGAGGATATCTAAGACTTGCAGTGATTGAGTCAACACGATGTGACTGTAACAGCTGGTTGTGATGCTGTGTTACCCAGAAATTAAGGGGGCGGCTGTGTAGATCATAGGGACGGGTTACAAATCATTAGTATATGCTCCATTATATGATCCATAGCCAAAAGTATAAAACTTGTAGTATGGCATGAAGCCAGGAGGGGCATGGGGGAACATGGGGGCCCGTGAAGCTCGCTGTGACATCTGTGAACCTCATCCCTGCTCCTCTCACTTTTGGCTGCAGTTTTGAGACATGAAGTCAACGACCATGTGGAATTACAGAAGGTCAGGAGGGAAGAAAGTAAATTCCATTCCAAGAAATCTATTACCGCTGGAGGATGTCCATTGCTTTGTAAAACTTTTCTGAAGGCACCTAAGCTCAGGAAAGTCCAAAAGAAGTGAAGGCTGGAGCACCGCGGTGCCACCCTTGTTTTGGTCTTCTTTGCATTTATGCTGCTTAAGATTCATCACAGTTTTTGCATCTACAGTTTGATATCCTTCAACAGTTTAGCAATAATATTGGTCATTATTTTTTAAATATTGCTCTGCACCATTCTCTCTCTCTTTTCACGTCCTAGGAGTCCAATCCTGTGAATGTTAAACACTTCTCCCAAGTCCCATTTGTCCCTTATGCTTGTAATTTTATTTACATCCCTTTGCTCTCCATGCTTCAATCAGTGGAAACCTTCCAACCTACTTTGTAGCATCCTAAGTTGCTGCTCATGTGTCTGTTATCTGTTAAAGCCATCTGTTGAATTCTTTTTTTTAAAAAAAATTTATTTTATTTATTTTAAAAAATATTTATTTATTTATTTGGCTGTGCTGGGTCTTAGTTGAGGCATGCAGGATCTTTTTTTAGTTGTGGCATGCGGGATCTTTTTAGTTGCAGCATATGGGATCTAGTTCCCTGACCAGGGATTGAACCCAGGCCCCCTGCATTGGGAGTGCAGAGTCTTAGCCACTGGACCACCTGGGAAGTCCCAGCCATCTGCTGAATTCTTCATTTCAGTTAATGTAGTTTTCGTTTCTACTATTTTAATTTGACAGTTTCTAATAGATGTAGTGTCTCTGGTGACATTCTCCATCTTGCAGTCTTTTTTTTGAACATGTTAATCATTAATTTCTAGGCTGATAGCTGCAGTATCTGGCCATCTGTGGTATCATTTCTATTGTCTCCTTTGTTGCTTGGCCCCATGTTTTGGTCTGCCTGGAATTTTTTTTTTTTTTAGAACTATTTGGTCACATTTTTTTTTTTTTTTTTGGCTGCATCGATTCTTAATTGCGGCATGTGGGATCTTCGTTGAGGCATGTGGGATCTTTCATTGTGGCACGTGGTCTCTTCATCGCGGTGTGCGGGCTTCTCTCTTGTTGTGGCATGCAAGTTTTCTCACTCTAGTTGTGGCACACAGGCTCCAGGGCCCGTGGGCTCTGTAGTTGTCTGCCTGGTAATTTTGATTATGTGCGAAAGTTGTAGAGGCTTCACGCAACGTTCCCTCTTGTGTCTGGGGGTCAGAGCTGGTGTAGGGGCTGCTCTGCTGTCTTGCTGAGGCTCAGCTGGGCTCTGGTCCCCACCACCCCAGTCTTGGGGATAGCTCCGCAGGAGTCCCGCCTGAGGGCTTGAGATGCTTCCCAAGGCAACTCCAAAGTGGTCCAAAACTCTAATTTTTATATTTCGGACAGCATAAAATGGCTGAAAATTCTGCTCTTTTTAAAGCCATTTTTATGACTGCTTTATCACCTCTTCCCTGTGCAGATTAGTCTGTAAATGTGTTGAGGGAAAAACTGTGTGCTGTCTGGCTCATTTCCTCATCATTCTGTCTCTCTAAAGCCTCACCCCTCATGGTAGGGCTCCTTGGCTGCCCCAGACTCTGGTTATGCCTCGGCTCTGCCGGGTCCCTCACTCCTAGCAGCCACTCCCCACCAGCTCCTGCACATGGAGGCCAACAGGAGGTAAATTCTGGGGAGAGAGGGCATGTGCGAAGTGCAGTCTACCTGCTGACCCTGCCTTCTTGGTGTTGGGCCTCTTAAATTAGTTTTTAAATGTGTATTTTATCCAGGTTTTCTATTTGTTCTTAGTGAGAATGTTGATCTAGGACAAGCTTTCCCATCATAGCCATACACCTTTGATTTAAAATTTTAAGTTTAGGCAGAATAAGTTTGATTTCTAACAGTTGGCAAGGAAATAATTTGGAGCCAAGAGTTAAGCCCTATGAAACTTTACTGTGCGATTTTCTTCTTGCTTCAGTAACCTTCCCAGATGTCTTCAGATTAGTAAGAAGGGAGGGCTTTCTGAAGTCCATTCTGTCCAGGTTTTCATATAAATAATGACTCTTTGAGGGAAATTAAAGGGAATTAATGATGTATTTCTTCTGGCAGCATTAGCTTTAGAGGAACAGAGCCATGGTCTGTTTGTTGTTGGTTGTTTAAGAGGATGGTCTTGTACGTAGTTTTAATATCCTTTTAAGAAATGAAAAACAATATTTATATTTATATATATTTATAAAACGTGTGTGTTTGACATTTGGTTCATCACTAGACATAAAGCCCTTTCCAGTGTAACAACAGTAGAAATAATAATGATGGTATATAAAATATACATATTATTAAATAAATCAATAGAATATTGGAAGAGCCACATGGCATAAATGGGAAAGATTTCTGGAATTTTAAAAAAATCTCCAAGAATGAGAAAGAAGATGGCATTTAAAGGCCATACTTTGCTAGTATTTTGTTGAGGATTTTTGCATCTATGTTCATCAGTGATATTGGCCTGTAGTTTTCTTTGTGACATCTTTGTCTGGTTTTGGTATCAGGCTGATGGTGGCCTCATAGAATGAGTTAGGGAGTGTTCCTCCCTCTGCTATATTTTGGAAGAGTTTGAGAAGGATAGGTGTTAGCTCACCTCTAAATGTTTGATAGAATTCACCTGTGAAGCCATCTGGTCCTCAGCTTTTGTTTCTTGGAAGATTTTTAATCAGTTTCAATTTCAGTGCTTGTGGTTGGTCTGTTTATATTTTCTATTTCTTCCTGGTTCAGTCTCGGAAGGTGGTGCTTTTCTAAGAATTTGTCCATTTTATTGGTGTGCAGTTGCTTGTAATAATCTCTCATGATCCTTTGTATTTCTGCAGTGTCAGTTGTTACTTCTCCTTTTTCATTTCTAATTCTATTGATTTGAGTCTTCTCTCTTTTTCTCTGATGAGCCTGGATAATGGTTTATCAATTTTATTTATCTTCTCAAAGAACCAGCTTTTAGTTTTATTGATCTTTGCTATTGTTTCCTTCATTTCTTTTTCATTTATTTCTGATCTGATCTTTATGATTTCTTTCCTTCTACTAACTTTGGGGGTTTTTGCTCTTCTTTCTCTTATTGCTCTAGGTGTAAGGTTAGGTTGTTTATTTGAGATGTTTCTTATTTCTTGAGGTAGGATTGTATTGCTATAAACTTCCTTCTTACAACTACTTTTGCTGCATGCCATAGATTTTGGGTCATCGTGTTTTCATTGTCATTTGATTCTAGGTATTTTTTGATTTCCTCTTTGATTTCTTCAATGATCTCTTGGTTATTTAGTAGTGTATTGTTTAGCCTCCATGTGTTTGTATCTTTTACAGTTTTTATCCTGTAATTGATATTTAGTATCATAGTGTTGTGGTCGGAAAAGATACTTGATACAATTTCAATTTTCTTAAATTAATCGAGGCTTGATTTGTGACCCAAGATATGATCTATCCTGGAGAATGTTCCATGAGCACATGAGAAGAAAGTGTATTCTGTTGTTTTGGGATGGAATGTCCTATAAATATTAATTAAGTCCATCTTGTTTAATGTATCATTTAAAGCTTGTGTTTCCTTATCTATTTTCATTTTGGATGATCTGTCCTTTGGTGAAAAAGGGTGTTAAAGTCCCCTACTATGATTGTGTTACTGTTAATTTCCACTTTTATGGCTCTTAGCATATGTGCTTGCCTTATGTGCTGAGGTGCTCCTATGTTGGGTGCATAAATATTTACAATTGTCATATCTTCTTCTTGGATTGATCCCTTGATCATTATGGAGTGTCCTTCTTTGTCTCTTGTAATAGTCTTTATTTTAAAGTCTATTTTGTCTGATATGAGAATTGCTACTCCAGCTTTCTTTTGATTTCCATTTGCATGGAATATCTTTTTCCATCCCCTCACTTTCAGTCTGTATGTGTCCCTAGGTCTGAAGTGGGTCTCTTGTAGACAGCATATATATGGGTCTGGTTTTTGTTCCCATTCAGGCAGTCTGTGTCTTTTGGTGGGAGCATTTAATCCATTTACATTTAAGGTAATTATCGATATATATGTTCCTATTCCCATTTTCTTAAATGTTTTGGGTTTGTTATTGTAGGTGTTTTCCTTCTCTTGTGTTTCCTGCCTAGAGAAGTTCCTTTAGCATTTGTTATAAAGCTGGTTTGGTGGTGCTGAACTCTCTTAACTTCTGCTGGTCTGTAAAGGTTTTAATTTCTCCATCAAATCTGAATGAGATCCTTGCTGGGTAGAGTAATCGTGGTTGTAGGATTTTCCCTTTCATCACTTTAAATGTGTCCTGCCACTCCCTTCTGGCTTGCAGAGTTTCTGCTGAAAGATCAGATGTTGACCTTATGGGGATTCCCTTGTATGTTATTTGTTGTTTTTCCCTTGCTGCTTTTAATATTTTTTCTTTGTATTTAATTTTTGATAGTTTGATTAATATGTTTCTTGGCATGTTTCTCCTTGGATTTATCCTGTATGGGACTCTCTGTGCTTCCTGGTCTTTAACTATTTCTGTTCCCATATTAGGGAAGTTTTCAACTATAATGTCTTCAAATATTTTCTCAGTCCCTTTCTTTTTCTCTTCCTCTTCTGGGACCCCTGTAATTCGAATATTGTTGTGTTTAATGTTGTATCAGAAGTCTCTGAGACTGTCCTCAATTCTTTTCATTCTTTTTTCTCTATTCTACTCTGCAGTAGTTATTTCCACTATTTTATCTTCCAGGTCACTTATCCATTCTTCTGCCTCAGTTATTCTGCTATTGATCCCTTCTAGAGAATTTTAAATTTCATTTATTGTGTTGTTCATCACTGTTTGTTTGCACTTTAGTTCTTCTAGGTCCTTGTTAAACATTTCTTGTATTTTCTCCATTCTATTTCCAAGATTTTGGATCATCTTTACTATCATTACTCTGAATTCTTTTTCTGGGAGACTGCCTATTTCCTCTTCATTTGTTTTGTCTGGTGGGTTTTTTCCTTGCTCCTTCATCTGCTGTGTGTTTCTCTGTTTTCTCATTTTGCTCATCTTACTGTTTTGGGGGGTCTCTGTTTTGCCCACTGCAAGTTCGTAGTTCCCATTGTTTTTGGGGTCAGCCCCCAGTGGCTAAGGTTGGTTCAGTGGGTTGTTTATGCTTCCTGGTGGAGGGGACTGGTGCCTGTGTTCTGGTGGATGAGGCTGGATCTTGTCTTTCTGGTGGGCAGAACCGCATCCGGTGATGTGTTTTGGGGTGTCTGTGACCTTATTATGATTTTAGGCAGCTTCTTTTCTAATGGGTGGGGTTATGTTCCTGTCTTGCTAGTTGTTTGGCCTATAGTGTCCAGCAGTGTAGCTTGCTGGTCATTGAGTTGAGCTGGGTTGTAGCATTGAGATGGAGATCTCTGGGAGAGCTTTCGCTGTTTGATATTACGTGGAGGCGGTAGGTCTCTGGTGACCAATGTCCTGAACTCGGCTCTCCCACCTCAGAGGCACAGGCCTGATGACTGGCTGGAGTTTTAAGACTCTCTCAGCCACAAGGCTCAGAAGAAAAGGGAGAAAAAAAAGAAAGAAAGAAATAATAATAATAATAAAATAAAAGTTATTAAAATAGGAAATTTTAAAAAATTATTAAAAATAAAAAAAATTAAAAAGTAATAAAAAATTTTAAAAAAGAAAGAAAGAAGAGAGCAACCAAAGCTAAAACCAAATCCACCAGTGATGACAAGCACTAAAAACTATACTTAAAAGAAGAAAAAAAAAAGGACAGAGAGAACCCTAGGATAAATGGTAAAAAGCAAAGCTACACAGACAAAATCACACAATGAAGCATACACATACACACTCACAAAAAGAGAAAAAGGAAAATAATATATATATATCTATATATATAAAAAAAGGAAGAGAGCAACCAAATCAATAAACAAATCTACCAATGATAAACTCTAAATACTCAACTAAGATAAACATAAAAGCAGAAATAAATTAGATACAGAAAGCAAACCCGAACTCTACAGTTGCTCCCAAAGTCCACTGCCTCAATTTTGGGATGATTCTTTGTCTATTCAAGTATTCCAGAGTTGCAGGGTACATGAAGTTGATTGTGGAGTTTTATTCCGCTGCTCCTGAGGCTGCTGGGAGAGATTTCCCTTTCTCCTCTTTGTTTGCACAGCTCCTGGGGTTCAGCTTTGGATTTGGCCCCGCCTCTGTGTGTAGGTTGCCTGAAGGTGTCTGTTCTTCGCTTAGCCAGGACTGGGATAAAATAGCAGCTGATTAGGGGGCTCTGGCTCACTCAGGCCAGGGGGAGGGAGGGGTATGGAATGTGGGGCGACCCTGCGGTGGCAGAGGCCAGCATAACATTGGAATGCCCTGAGGTGCATCGTGTGTTCTCGCGGGGAAGTTGTCCCTGGATCACGGGAACCTGGCAGTGGCGGGCTGCACAGGATCCCAGGAAGGGCAGTGTGAATAGTGACCTGTGCTTGCACACAGGCTTCTGGTGGCTGCAGCAGCAGCCTTAGCATTTCATGCCGTCTTTGGGGTCTGCACTGATAGCCGTGGCTTGTGCCTGTCTCTGGAGCTCATTTAGGCGGTGCTCTGAATCCCCTCTCCTTGCACACCCCAAAATGATGGTCTCTTGCCTCTTAGGCAGTTCCAGACTTTTTCCCGGACTCCCTCCCAGCTAGCTGTGGCACACTAGCCCCCTTCAGGCTGTCTTCACGCAGCCAACCCCAGTCCTCTCCCTGGGGTCTGACCTCCGAAGCCCGACCCTCAGCTCCCAGCCCCCACCTGCCCTAGCTGCTCAGTTGACAAGCCTCTCAGGCTGGTGATTGCTGGTTGGCACTGATCCTCTGTGTGGGAATCTCTCCGCTTTGCCCTCTGCACCCCTTTTGCTGCGCTGTCCTCCATGGCTCTGAAGCTTCCCCCCACGCACCCCCCGTCTCCGCCAGTGAAGGGGCTTCCTAGTGTGTGGAAACTTTTTCTCCTTCACAGCTCCCTCCCAGAGGTGCAGGTCCTGTCCCTATTCTTTTGTCTCTGTTTTTTCTTTTTTCTTTTGCCCTACCCTGGAACGTGGGGAGTTTCTTGCCTTTTGGGAAGTCTGAGGTCTTCTGCCAGCATTCAGTAGGTGTTCTGTAGGAGTTGTTCCACATGTAGATGTATTTCTGATGTATTTGTGGGGAGGAAGGTGATCTCCATGTCTTACTCCTCTGCCATCTTGAAGGTCCCTCCCAAAACCAGTGCATTTTAAACTTATACCATATGTCCTCTTTTCTTTGTCCTCCTGTGTCTTGAAGCTTTTCACTACTTTATACAAAATGTCATTAGATATGCTGACTGGTAGGATGGGGCATTCATGTCCCTTTGCGAATGGATGTGAACTTTTCAGCAATTTAAGAACAGTGAGTCATCTCTAGTAATAAAACTTCTCTCCTTTGTCAGCTGTGATCTTGCACACCAACTCCTTCAAATGTATGAGTAGCTTATATTTCTTTTCATTTTAAACTTTTCCATTTCTGCTGGTTATTTCCCAATTGATATCCCTCATTCTTCAGAGTATGGGCTACATTATGGACCTCTGAAAAGAGCACTGTCTTTAAGTTTAGTGTAAAAACATTTTCTGAAAGGGAGGGCTCCCTGCCCCTGCCAACTCAAATTCATATGTTGAAGTATTTTCCCCAGTACATTAGAATGTGAACTTATTTGGAAATAGAGTCATTGCAGTGTAATTAGTTAAGATGAGGTCATACTGGAGAGGGTGGCCCTAATCCGATATGACTGGTGTCTTTATGAAAAGGGCAAGTTTGGAGGCAGACATGTACACAAGGAGAACACCATGTGAAGATGAAGGCAGAGATCTACAAGTCAAGAAATGCCAAAGATGGCCAGCACACCAGCAGCAGTTGGGAGAGAGGCCAGGACTAGATTCTCCCTCATGGCCCTCAGATGGAGCCAACCCTGCTGACATCTTAATGTTTAGCTTCCAGCCTCCAGGCTGTGAGATAATACATTTCTGTTGTTTGCACCACCCGGTTTGGGGTACTTCATTATGATAGCCCTAGCAACCTAATATAGGGCCTGTCCCCTACTTTGCAGGTTCTGGTCATTTATTTATTGTCACTTTTCATGTGACCCTGACCTGATGCTGGATGCAGTTCACCCTACCACGCTTGCCTTTTCTCAGGACTCAGTGGCATAGCAGGCTCTGCATGCAGGTTGGGGACTCACTCCCTCTTCATCCAGCTGCTCTGCTAGTTAGGTTATGTTTCACACTGTCTCACTAGTCTCAGAACACCCCGACAACTGAGGGATTCCTGTTCTGCTTGAAAGCGAGAACATGAAACCCACTCACAGAGAGTGAATGGAAGCAGAACTTGAATCCAAGTCTGATTCCCAGGGGTGTGAGCGCTGCTTTATGAATTTCCCCCACTATTTACTTGTTCTGAAAGGGCCAAGCTGGATCCTGTAACCAGGCTGGCAGCTGTTCTCAGCTCCTGGACAGTGAGGCTCCCTAAGTGGGTATGGGAGGGTGTCAAGGGGGGACAGTGGACAGGACCCAGGGCTGGGAAGGCCTAATGCAGAAGAGAAAGGGGTGCTCCCTCCCAGCAGGCACCCACTGGGTCATGTCTTTCTGACCAGTGCACCTCATGTCATGACCACGGGTTGTGAATCCCAAAGCAAGATGAGCGCCACGTGCATAAAAAGATGGGTCATCATCACTAATTATTAGAGAAATTTAAATCAAAACTACAATGAGGTATCACCTCACACCAGTCAGAATGACCATCATTAAAAAGTCTACAAATAACAAATGCTGGAGAGGGTGTGGAGAAAAGGGAACACTCCTACACTGTTGGTAGGAATGTATATTGGTATAGCCACTATGGAGAACAGTATAGAGGTTCCTCAAAAAACTAAAAGTAGAGTTGCCATATGATCCAGCAATCTCACTCTTGGGCATATATCCAGACAAAACTCTAATTCAAAAAAATACATGCACCTCTATGTTCATAGCAGCCCTATTTACAAGAGCCAAGACATGGAAGCAACAGATGTCTGTCGACAGATGAATGGATAAAGAAGATGTGGTACATATATACAATGGAATATTACTCAGCCATAAAAAAAGAATGAAGTAATGCCATTTACAGCAACATGGGTGGACCTAGAGATTATCATACTAAGTGAAGTCAGAAAGAGAAAGACAAATACCATATGATATCACTTACATGTGGAATCTAAAATATGACAAAAAAGAACTTATCTACGAAACAGAAATAGACTCACAGACATAAAGAACAGACTTGTGGTTGCCAAGGCGGAGGGGGGATGGGGAGGGTTGAATTGGGAGTTTGGGGTTAGCAGATGCAAACTATTATATATAAAATGGATAAACAACAGGGTCCTACTGTGTAGCACAGGGAAATATATTCAATATCTTGTAATAAACCATAATGAAAAAGAGTATGAAAAAGAATATATATATGAATCATTTTGCTGTACAGCAGAAATTAACAATGTAAATCAACTATACCTCAATAAAACAAATTAAAAAAAAGATGAGCGCCACATATTATGGCACCCCCATAACTGCTGTGGCTGGGACACCTCCTCATGAGTGATAACCACTTGTTTTCAGATCTGTCTCCCCAGTGAGACTCGTGAGTCCCTGAGGGCACAGCTCTGTGTTCTCTCATCCCCCGACCTACCACAGATGTATGACTCAGAGCAGGCTTCCAGTCAAGGCCTGGGGTGGTGAGGACAAATGGGGAGGGAGTGGAGAAATCTGAGAAGCAGCTTAACAGAATTGGGTGGGGAATATTTAGGGATGGGGATCCTGGGGGGCAGGGCCTTTAATATCTTGTTCTCTACCACATCCTAGTGACTGAACAGTGCTGGGCACAGAACATTACATGCCCGTGTTGACTGGACATGCACACTTTTATTCTTTGATTCAGGTTTGAGAGGCCCAGAGTCATAGGATGCTTTCTCAGTTTTGTGCCTATTTTTCCTTCCAGTTTTGTTGAGATATAATTGACATACAGCACTGTATAAGTGTAAGGTGTACAACATAATGATTTGACTTATGTACATCATGGAATGTTTATGACAGTAAGTTTAGTGAACATCCATCTTCTCATACACATACAACATTAAAGGAAAAGAAGCAAAAAGGTTTTCCTGTGATGAGAACTCTTAGAATGTAGTTTCTCAGCAACTTTCATATATAACTTACAGCAGTGTTAATTATATTAATCATGTTGTACATTACATCGCTAATACTTACTTATAACTGGAAGTTTGTACCTTTGATCCAATTCTCCCTTTCCCCATCCCCCCACCTCTAGTAACCAGAGATCTGATCTCTTTTGTATGAGTTTGTTTGTTTCTTTTTGAAGTATAATTGACTTACAATACTATGTTAGTTCCTATTATACAACCTAGTGATTTGATATTTCTATACCTTACAAAATGATCACCACGATAAGTCTAGTTACTGTCACAATACATAAGAATTAAATTATTATTGACTATATTCCCCACACTGTACATTTCATCCCTGTGATTCATTTATCTTGTAAGTGGAAGTTTGTACCTCTCAATCTCCCTCACCTATTTCCCTCATCCCCCCAACCCCCTCCCCTCTGGTAACCACCTGTTTGCTCTCTGTGTCTATGACTCTGCTTCTGTTTTGTTATGTTAGTTCATTTCCTTTGCTTTTTGAATTCCATATATAAGTGAAATCATATTTGTCTTTCTCTCTTTGACTTATTTCATTTAGCATAATATCTTCTAAGTCCATCCATGCTGTCACAAATGGCAAGATTTCATTCTTTTTAGAATAAGAGAAATAAGGTTATTTGGGGTTTTGTGTTTCCATACAAATTGTAGAATCATTTGTTCTAGTTCTGTGAACAATGCCATTGGTATTTTAATAGTGATTGCATTGAATCTGTAGATTGCCTTGGGTAGTATAGTCATTTTAGAAATACTAATTCTTCCAATCCATGAACATGGTATATCTTTTTATTATTTTGTGTCATCTTCAGTTTTTTAAATCAGTGTCTCATAGTTTTCCAAGTACAGGTCTTCTACCTCCTTGGTTATATTTTTTCCTAGATACTTTATTCTTTTTGATGCAGTTGTAAATGGGATTGTTTTCTTAATTTCTCTTTCTGATAGATTGTTGTTAGTGTACAGAAACATGACAGATT
Source organism: Balaenoptera acutorostrata (assembly GCF_949987535.1). Taxonomy (NCBI): domain Eukaryota; kingdom Metazoa; phylum Chordata; class Mammalia; order Artiodactyla; family Balaenopteridae; genus Balaenoptera; species Balaenoptera acutorostrata. The sequence goes on along the minus strand of NC_080066.1, from coordinate 54,497,152 downwards.
TCTGTATACTGCCATTTACTGAATTCATTGTTGAATTTTAATAGTTTTTTGGTGATGTCTTTAGGATTTTCAGTATATAGTATCATGTCCTCTTCAAACAGTGACAGTTTTACTTCTTCCTTTCCAATTTGGATTCCTTTCATTTCTTTTTCCCGTCTGATTGTTGTGGCTAGGACTTCCAGTACTACATTGAATAGAAGTGTGAGACTGGGCATCCTCGTCTTGTTCCTAATCTTAGAGGAAATATTTTCAGCTTTTCACTCCTGAGTACAATGTTGGCTGTAGGTTTGTTATATAGACCTTTATTATGTTGAGGTATGTTCCCTCTATACCCACATTGTTGGGAGTTTTATGGTGAATGGGTGTTGCATTTTGTCAAATGCTTTTCCTGCATCTATTGAGATGATCATATGATTTTTATTCTTCAGTTTGTTAGTGTGGTGTGTTACATTGTTTGATTTAAGGATGTTGTCTCCAGGGGGTTAATCCCACTTGATCATGGTCTGTGATCCCTTTAAAGTAATACTGAATTGGGTTTGCTAATATTTTGTTGAGGAGTTTTGTGTATGTTCATCAGCAGTATTGGCCTGTAATTTTCTTTTTGTGGTTCTTTGTCTGTTTTGGTATCATGGTGATGGCTTGTCTCATAGAAGGAGTTTGGAAGTGTTCCTTCCTCTTAAATTTTGTGGAATAGTTTGAGAAAGCTGTTAACTCTTCTTGAAATATTTGGTAGAATTTACCTGTGAAGCCATCTGGTCCTGGACTTTAGTTTGTTGGGAGTGTTTTTAATTACTGATTCAATATCATTACTGGTAATTGGTCTGTTTATATTTTCTATTTCTTGCTATTCAGTCTTGGGTGATTGTACATTTCTGAGAATTTATCCAATTTTTCCTAGGTTGTCCATTTTATTGGCATATAATTGTTTGTAGTAATTTCTTATGATCCTTTGTATTTCTGTGGTGTCAGTTTTAACTTCTTTTTTATTTTGATTTTATTGATTTGGACCACTTTTTTTCTTGATGAGTCAAGCTAATATCAACTTTGTTTATCAAAATTATCAATTTTGGTCATCTTTTCAAAAGTCAGCTCTTAATTTCATTGATCTTCTGTATTGCTTTTTAGTCTCTCTTTCATTTATTTCTGCTCTGATATTTATGATTTCTTTCCTTTTACTAACTTTGGTTTTTCTTTGTTCTTCTTTTCCTAGTTCCTTTAGGTGTAAGTTTAGATTGTTTGTTTGAGATTTTTCGTATTTTCTGACATGCTCGTATTGCTGTAAACTTCCCTTTTAGAACTGCTTTTGCTGCATCCCATAGATGGTGTTTCTGTTTTCATTAAATTCCAAGTATTTTAAAATTTCCTCTTGATCTCTTCAGTGACCCATGGTTGTTTAGTAGCATATTTTTTTGCCTCCTGTGTTTATTTTTTTGCAGTGTTTTCCTTATAGTTGTTTTCTAATCTTATACTGTTGTGGTCAGAAAAAATGCTTGATATGGTTCAGTCTTTTTCAATTTATTGAGACTTGTTTTGTGGGCTGGCATATGATCTATCCTGTAGAATGTTCCATGTGTGCTTGAAAAGAATGTGTATTTTGCTGTTTTTGGATGGAATGCTCTATTTATATCTATTAAATCTATCTGACCTAATGTGTTGTTTAAGGCCAGGGTTTCCTTATTGATTTTTTGTCTGGATAATCTGTCCATTGATGTAAGTGGGGTGTTAAATTCCCCTGCTATGATTGTGTTACTGTGAATTTCTTCCTTTTTGTCTTTTAATATTTGCTTTTATGTATTTAGGTGTTGGGTAGGGTTGTACATATATATATATATATTTACAATTACTATATCTTCTTGTTGGATCAATCCCTTTATTATTATGTAATGACCTTCTTTGTCTCTTGTGACAGTCTTTATTTTAAGGTCTATTTGGTCTGATATGTCTGTTTTAAAGTCTATGTGGTCTTATATAGCTACCCCAACTTTCTTTTCATTTCTGTTTGCATGGAATAATTTTTTCCATCTCTTCACGTTCAGTCTGTGTGTGTCTTTAGATCTGAGTTGAGTGTTTTATAGACAGCATATATATGGGTGTTGTTTTTTTTAATCCATTCAGCCTCTCCATGATGTTATTTGGAACATTTAGTCCATTTACATTTCAAGTAATTATTAATAGAGATATACTTATTGCTGTTTTGTGAAGTTTTTTCAGGTTGTTTTTGTATTCCTTTTTTGTTCATTTCTTTTTCTTTTGATCTCTTCCCTTGTGATTTGATAGCTATCTTTAGTGTTATGTTTCGATTCCTTTTTTATTTGTATGTGTATGTATAAATTTTTGGTTTCTGGTTACCATGAAGTTCATATATGGCAATTATATATATACATCATCATTTCAAGTTGATGATCCCTTAAGTTAAAATGCATTCTAACAATCCTGCATTTTTACTCCCCCCATTTACTGTTTTTGACATCATATTTTATATCTTTTTGTTTTGCATAACCCTTAACTACTTATTATGGATATAGATGATTTTACTACTTTTGTCTCTTACCCCTCCTAGTAGCTGTACAAGTGGTTGATTAACTACCTTTACTGTGTATTTGATTTTTTCCTTTGATAAGTTTTTCCTTTCATATTTCTAGTTGTGTTCTTTTCTTTTCCACTTAGAGAATTCCCTTTAACATTTCTCATGAAGCTGGTTTGGTAATGCTGCACTCTCTTAGCTTTTGCTTGTCTGTAAAACTCTTTACCTCTTCTTCATATCTGAACGGTAGCCTTGCCATGTACAGTATTTTTTTAAATATATCTTTATTGGAGTATAATTCCTTCACAATGCTGTGCTAGTTTCTGTTGTACAACAAAGTGAATCAGCCATATGCATACATATATCGCCATATCCCCTCCCTCTTGAGCCTCCCTCCCACCCTCCCTATCCCACCCCTCTAGGTCATCACAAAGCACAAAGCCGATCTCCCTGTGCTACACAGCTGCTTCCCACTAGCTATCTGTTTTACGTTTAGTAGTGTATATATGTCAATGCTACTCTCACTTTGCCCCAGCTTCTGCTTTCCCCCCAACGCCCCCATGTCCTCAAGTCCATTCTCTATGTCTGTGTCTTTATTCCTGCCCTGCCACTAGGTTCATAAGTACCATTTTTTTTAAGATACCATATATATGCGTTAGCATACAGTATTTGTTTTTCTTTTTCTGACTTACTTCCCTCTGTATGACGGACTCTATGTCCATCCACCTCACTACAAATAACTCAATTTCGTTTCTTTTTATGCGGTAATATTCCATTGTATATATGTGACACATCTTCTTTATCCATTCATTGGTAGATGGACATTTAGGTTACTTCCATGCCCTGGCTATTGTAAATAGTGCTGCAGTGAACATTGTGGCACATGTCTCTTTTTGAATTATGGTTTTCTCAGGGTATGTGCCCAGAAGTGGGATTGCTGGGTTGTATGGTAGTTCTATTTTTAGTTTTTTAAGGAACCTCCATACTGTTCTCCATAGTGGCTTATCAATTTAGATTCCCACCAACAGTGCAGGAGGGTTCCCTTTTCACCGCACCCTCTCCAGCATTTACTGTTTCTAGATTTTTTGATAATGGCCATTCTGACTGGTCTAGGGTGATACCTCATTGTAGTTTTGATTTGCATTTCTCTAATAATTAATGATGTTGAGCATCTTTTCATGTGCCTCTTGGCCGTCTGTCTGTCTTCTCTGGTGAAGTGTCTATTTAGGTCTTCTGACCATTTTTTAATTGGGTTGTGTTTTCTCTTGGTATTGAGCTCCATGTGTTGTTTGTATATTTTGGAGATTAATCCTTTGTTGGTTGTTTCATTTGCAGAAATTTTCATTCTGAGGGTTGTCTTCATCTTATTTATGTTTTCCTTTGCTGTGAAAAGCTTTTAAGTTTAATTAGGCCCAATTTGTTTATTTTTGTTTTTATTTTCATTACTCTAGGATGTCAGTCAAAAAAGATCTTGCTGTGGTTTACGTCAAAGAGTGTTTTTCCTATGTTTCCCTCTAAGAGTTTCATAGTGTCCAGTCTTATATTTAGGTCTTTAATCCACTTGGAGTTTATTTTTGTGTATGGTGTTAGGTAGTGTTCTAATTTCATCCTTTTATGTGTAGCTGTCTAGTTTTCCCAGCACCACATTTTGAAGAGGCTGTGTTTTCTCCATTGTATGTTCTTGCCTCCTTTGTCATAAATTAAGTGACCATATGTACGTGGGTTTATCTCTGGGCTTTCTATCCTGTACCATTGATCTGTGTTTCTGTATTTGTGCCAGTACCATACTGTCTTGACTACTGTAGCTTTGTAGTATAGTTTGAAGTCAGGGAGCCTGATTCCTCCAGCTCCATTTTCCTTTCTCAAGATTGCTTTGGCTATTCAGGGTCTTTTGTGTTTCCATACAAATTGTAAAATGTTTTGTTCTAATTCTGTGAAGAATACCATTGGTAGTTTGATAGGGATTGCATTGAATGTAGATGGCTTTGGGAAGTATAGTCATTTTCACAATATAGATTCTTCCAATCCAAGAACATGGTATATTTCTCCATCTGTTTATGTCATCTTTGATTTCTGTCATCAGTGTTTTATAGTTTTTTGAGTACAAATCTTTCACCTCCTGAGGTAGATTTATTCCTACATATTTTATTCTTTTTGTTGCAATGGTAAACGAAATTGTTTCCTTAATTTCTCTTTCTGATTTTTTGTTGTTAGTGTATTGGAATGACAGAGATTTCTGTGCATTAATTTTGTACCCTGCAACCTTACCAAATTCATCAATTAGTTCTAGTAGTTTTCTGGTGGCATTGTTAGGATTTTCTATGTAGAGTATCATGTCATTTGCAAACAGTGACAATTTTACTTCTTCTTTTCCAATTTGTATTCCTTTTATTTCTTTTTCTTCTCTGATTGCTGTGACTAGGACTTCCAAAACTATGTTAAATAAGAGTGGCAAGAGTGGACATCCTTGTCTTGTTCCTGATCTTAGTGGAAATGCTTTCAGTTTTTCACCATTGAGTATGATGTTTCCAGTGGATTTGTCATATATGGCCTTTGATGTTGGGGTAGGTTCCCTCTATGCCCATTTTCTGGAGAGTTTTTATCATAAATGTTGTTGAATTTTGTCAAAAGCTTTTTCTGTGTCTATTGAGATGATAATTTGATTTTTTTCCTTAGTTTGTTAATATGGTGTATAATGTTGATTGGTTTGCCTATATTGAAGAACCCTTGCATTCCAGGAGAAATCCCACTTGATCATGGTGTATGATACTTTTAATATGTTGTTGGATTCTTTTTGCTAGTATTTTCTTCAGGATTTTTGCATCTAGTTTTATCAGTGATATTGGTCTATAATTTTCTTTTTTTGTAGTGTCTTTGTCTGGTTTTGGTATCAGGGTGATGGTGGCCTCATAGAACAAATTTGGGAGTGTTCCTCCCTCTGCAATTTTTTGGAAGAGTTTGAGAAGTATCAGTGTTAGCTTAGCTCTTCTCTAAATGTTTGAAAGAATTCGCCTGTGAAACCATCTGGTCCTGGACTTTTGTTTGTTGGAAGATTTTTAATTACAGTTTCAATTTCATTACTTGTGATAGGTCTGTTTATATTTTCTAATTCTTCATATTTCAGTCTTGGAAAATTGTACCTTTCCATGCATTTGTCCATTTCTTCGTGGTTGTCCATTTTTTTGGCATACAGTTGTTTGTAGTAGTCTCTTATAATCCTTTGTATTTCTGCAGTGTCAGTTGTCATTTCTCCTTTTTCATTTCTAATTTTATTGATTTGCATCCTCTCCTTTTTTTTTTTCTTGATGAGTCTGGCTAAGGGTTTATCAATTTTGTTTATCTTCTCAAACAACTGACTTTTAATTTTATTGAGCTTTGCTGTTGTTTTCTTTGTTTCTATTTCATTTATTTCTCCTCTGATCTTTATTATTTCTTTCCTTCTACTGACTGTGGGTTTTCTTTGTTTTTCTTTCTCTAGTTACTTTAGGTGTAGGGTTGGATTATTTCTTTGAGACTTTTCTTGTCTTGAGGTGAGATTGAATTGCTATAAAGTTCCCTCTTAGAACTGCTTTTGCTGCATCCCATAGGTTTTAGGTCGTTGTGTTTTCATTGTCATTTGTTTCTATGTATATTTTTTATTTCTTTGATTCCTTCAGTCATGTCTTGGTTATTTAGTAGCACACTGTTTAGCCTCCATGTATTTGTGTTTTTTACAGTTTTTTTCTTGTAATTGATTTCCAATCTCATAGCGTTGTGGTCAGAAAAGATACTTGATACGATTTCAATTTTCTTAAATTTTCCAAGGTTTGATTTGTGACCCAAGATGTGATCTATCCTGGAGAATGTTCAGCATGCACTTGAGAAGAAAGTGTATTCTGCCACTTTCGGGTGGAATTTTTTATAAATATCAGTCAAATCTATCTGGTCTATTGGGTCATTTAAAGCTTGTGTTTCCTTATTTATTTTCTGTTTGGATGATCTGTCCATTGGTGTAAGTGGGGTGTTAAAGTCCCCTACTATTGTGTTACTGTCAGTTTCCCCTTTCATGGTTGTTAGCATTTGCCTTATGTATTGAGGTGCTCCTATGTTGGGTGCATAAACATTTATAATTGTTCTATTTTCTTGGATTGATCCCTTGATCATTATTTAGTGTCCTTCCTTATCTCTTGTAACAGTCTTTATTTTGAAGTCTATTTTATCTGATATGAGTATTGCTACTGCAGCTTTCTTCTGATTTCCATTTGCATGGAATATCTTTTTCCATCCCTTCACTTTCAGTCTGTATGTGTCCCTAGGTCTGAAGTGGGTCTCTTGTTGACAGCATATATATGGGTCTTGTTTTTGTATCCACTCAGCCAGTCTGTGTCTTTTGGTTGTGGCATTTTATTCACTTACATGCAAGGTTTTTGTTGATATGTATGTTCCTATTACCATTTTCTAATTTGTTTTGGGTTTGCTTTTGTGGGTGTTTTCCTTCTCTTGTGTTTCCTGCCTAGAGAAGTTCCTTTAGCATTTGTTATAAAGCTGGTTTGGTGGTGTTGAATTCTCTTAACTTTTGCTTGCCTGAAAAGCTTTTGATTTCTCCATCGAATCTGAATGAGATCCTTGCTGGGTAGAGTAATCTTGGTTGTAGGTTTTTTTCTTCCGTCACTTTAAATATATTGTGCCATTCCCTTCTTGCCTGCAGAGTTGCTGCTGAAAGATCAGCTGATAACCTTACGGGGACTCCTTTGTATGTTATTTGTTGCTTTTCACTTGCTGCTTTTAATATTTTTTCTTTGAATTATTTTTTGTTAGTTTGCTTAATATATGTCTTGGTGTGTTTCTCCTAGGGTTTATCCTGTATGGGACTCTCTGAGCTTCCTGGACGTGGGTGACTATTTGCTTTCCCATGTTAGGGAAGTTTTCCACTATAATCTCTTCAAATATTTTCTCAGACCCTTTATTTTTTCTTCTTCTTTTGGGACCCCTATAATTCGAATGTTGTTGCATTTAGTGTTGTCCCAGAGGTCTCTGAGATTGTCTTCAATTCTTTTCATTCTTTTTTCTTTTTTCTGCTCCTTGGCAGTTATTTCCACCATTCTGTCTTCCAGCTCACTTATTTCTTCTTCTGCCTCAGTTATCCTGTTATTGATTCCTTCTAGTGTATTTTCTATTTCAGTTATTGTGTTGTTCATCTCTGTTTGTTTGTTCTTTAGTTCTTCTAGATCTTTGTTAATCATTTATTGTATTTTCTTGATCCATGCCTCCATTCTATTTCCGAGATCCTGGATCATCTTTACTATCATTACTCTGAATTCTTTTTCAGGTAGATTGCCTATTTCCTCTTCATTTATTTGGTCTTACACGTTTTTACCTTGCTCCTTCATCTGAGACATATTTTTTTGCTGTCTCACTTTTTTTACTGTTATTTTTTTTGATGGCTGGGATTGTGTTCCTGTCTTACTTGTTGTTTGGCCTGAGGCTTCCAGCACTGGAGTTTGTAGGCTGTTGGGTAGAGCTGTGTCTTGGTGCCAAGATGAGGACCTCTGGGAGACCTCACTCCGATGAATATTCCCTGGGGTGTGAGGTTCTCTGTTAGTCCAGTGGTTCAGACTTGGAGCTCCCACCAGAGGAGCTTTGGCCTGATGCCTGGCTCATGAACCAAGATCCCACAAGCCACACAGGGTGGCAAAAAATAAAATAAAAGTAAAAAGGAGCAGAACAACAACAAAGAGTAAAAAATAAAATTAGACTACGAAACTAACAGATATCTTGGAAAGAATATAAAAATAAAAATATAGATGAAACAATAGCTGGAAGGTAAAATAGAACCACAATAGTAAAAAAGAGGAGTAGGAAAAACAAAAAAAGGTGGAAAAGGCCTCAGCTGTGGGGCATGCGGCTTAGGCAGGGGTGAGGTTTAGGTGGTGGCCGGGACCTATGCTTAGGACCCACAGGTCTGGAAAAGACCCTCGGGGCATGGGGCTTAGGCTCAACATGACAGAAAGGCCCAGGGGTGCCTCTGGTCTTGGAAGGTGGGCAACCCAGCCTGGGAGCCCAGCAGGCTTCCTGGGCCCGAGTAGGCTGGGCAAATGCCCTCCAATCCTCTCTTGCTCCTGTGGTCCTGGAGGGCCTGTCCTGCCTGCCTCTCCCATTCTCCCCTGGCCTCCCTCCTGTGCCCCCAGGGCCATTGCAGCCTGAATGGGGCTTTGGAGGGTGGGGGACTGGCCTGGGAGCTCAGGCAGGCTCCCCAGGGCTGAGTGGGTGGGGAAAATGCCCACCACACCTTCCCCAGTCATGTGGTCCTGGAGGGCTCCCCTCCTACTGTCCGCCTCTCCTGTTCTTCCCCCCTCCTCCCTTCCTCCTACAACTCTAGAACCAGCAGGGCCTGGAGGGGGCCTCTGAGGGCATCGGACCCAGCCTGGGAGCTGGGCAGGCTTCCCAGGCCGATTGGGCAGGGGAAATGCTAGGTGTGTTCCCCCCTGATCCAAGCCCCCAAGGGTCGCCCCAAGGTATGGGAACCCCTCCCCCTTCCCAGCCACCCCTCAGTTGCTCTGGTCCTGTCCAGCCTCCACTTCTCCTCCCCCCTCAGTCCCCCCATGTCCTACCTGGTTGCTTGGGGTTTCCTCCCATCTCCTTGGATGTCGAGTCCTCCACCAGCATCTGGCAGGTGCCCTAATTGTGGGGAGACGCAAATGCTGCATCTTCCCATGCCGCCATATTGACTCCGCCCCATGGAGTATTTTTGGTTGTAGATTTTTTTCCTTTCATCACTTTAAATATATTGTGATACTCTCTTCTGGCCTGTAGAGTTTCTACTGAAAAGTCAGCTGACAGTCTTATGGGAGTTCTCTGTTGCTTTTCCCTTGCTGATTTTAATTTTTTCTCCTTATCTTTAATTTTTGCCATTTTAATTTCATTGTGTCTTGATGTGCTCCTCTTTGGCTTAATCCTGTATGGGACTCTCTTCACTTCCTGGACTTGGGTGACTGTTTCCTTTTCCAGGTTAGGGAAGTTTTCAGCTATTATGTCTTCAAATATGTTCTCTTCCCCTTTCTCTCTCTTGTTCTTTTTGGTCCTCTGTAATGTAATGTTAGTACACTTGATGTTGTCCCAGAGGTCTCTTAAACTGTCCTAAGTTTATAAATTCTTTATTCTATTCAGCATTAGTGATTTCTCGCTGATACGTTCCTCTGTGTCATCCAAGGACCTCTTGATTCCTTCTAGTGTATTTTTATTGCAATTATTGTATTCTTTCACTCTGTTTGGTTTTCTTTGTATTATCTAACTCTGTTAAATGTCTCATTGTGTTCATCCATTCTTCTCCCAAATTCATTGAGCATCTTTATGATTATTACCTTGAACTCTTTATCAGGTGGATTGCTTATCTCTATTTCACTTAGTTCTTCCGGGGTTTTATCTTGTTTCTTTGTTTTGAATGTATTCTTTTGTTGCCTCATTTTGCCTAATTCTGTGACTTTATTTGTGTGTATTAGGTATGTCAGTTACATTTCCCAATCTGGTAAAAGTGGCCTTATGTAGGAGATAGCCTGTAGGGCCCAGCAGCACACTCCCCTCTGGTTCTAAGAGCTGTGTGATCTAAGGATACCCTGTATGTGGGCTGTGTGAGCCCTTCTTTGTGGCAGGGCCGACTGCTCTGGCTGTGGCTGTAGGTGGTGCTGGCCCCTGGCCTGGTTGGCTGCCAGGCCTTGCCTTGTGTGGAGGCTGCCAGCCACTGATAGGTGGGGCTGGGTCTTGGCATGGCTGGCTGTAGGGCCTGGGGCCCCAGGGGTGGTGTCAACCTCCTAGTGGGCAAGGCTGGGTCCTGGCGATCCACTGTTGGATGGGTTCAGATCCTGAGGCAGCTTGGGGGGTGATTGGAGGGTCCTATGGCTAGTGCCAGCCCCCTGGTGGGTGGGAATGGGTCCCTACACAGCTGACTGCTTGGCTCGGGGGTCTCAGGACTGGTGCCAGCCTGCTGTTGGGTGGGTAAGCCCCCAGTGTTAATAAGCTAGAGGGAGGATTCCAAAAGGGCATTTGCCAGCACCAGTGTCCACGTGGTGAAACGAGCTCCCCAAATGGCTGCTGCCAGTGTCTGTGTCCCCAGGATAAGCTCCAGTTGCCTTCTGCCTCTCCAGGAGACTCTCCAAGATCAGCAGGTGAGTCTGACCCAGTCTCCTTTCAAATTACTGCTTCTGCCCTGGGTCCCAGAGCATGTGAGATTCTATGTGCGCTCTTTAAGAGTGAGTCTTTATTTCCCACAGCCCTTCTGAAGTTAAGCCCCACTGGTCTTCAAAGCCAAACGTTCTGGGGGTTCGTCTTCCTGGTGCAGGACCCTGGATATGGGGCTTGGTCCCCTTGCTTCTTGGGGAAAAATTCTGCAATGTAATTATTCTCCTGTGTGGCTTGCCCACCTGGCGGTGTGGGTCTCGACTCTACCACGTCTCTGTCTCTCCTACCTATCTCATTGTGGTTCCTTCTTTATATCTTTAGTTCTAGAAAATCTTTTCTGCTGGTCTTCAGGTCATTCTCATAGACAGTTGCTCTGTAAATAGTTGTAATTCTGGTGTGCCCATGGGAGGAGGTCAGCTCAGGGTTTTCCTACTCCTCCATCTAGGCTACTCCAGTCTGTATTAGGTCTTTTTAACCAGGAAGATATGTGTGTGCCTTGCCTCACTGAACAAGTTAGAAGTGGCGAATCAACAACATGCATAATATAGAATGAAAAGAAATGTGTTAACCTGTAGCTCTGTCCAGTTGCTATTCAGTCAGTTCATACTGCTGGAATGACTTAGGTTTTTGGAAAAGATACAGCAATTCAAAAGCATGTTAGTTGATAGCCTCAACCACCAGAGGGCAGACAGCAGAAGCAAGAAAAACTACAATCCTGCAGCCTGTGGACCAAAAACCACAGTTACAGAAAGATAGACAAGATGAAAAGGCAGAGGGCTATGTACCAGATGAAGGAACAAGAAAAAACCCCAGAAAAACAACTAAATGAAGTGGAGATAGGCAACCTTCCAGAAAAAGAATTCAGAATAATGATAGTGAAGATGATCCAGGACCTCGGAATAAGAATGGAGGCAAAGATTGAGAAGATGCACGAAATGATTAACAAAGACCTAGAAGAATTAAAGAACAAACAAACAGAGATGACCAATACAATAACTGAAATGAAAACTACACTAGAAGGAATCAATAGCAGAATAACTGAGGCAGAAGAACGGATAAGTGACCTGGAAGACAGAATGGTGGAATTCACTGCTGCGGAACAGACTAAAGAAAAAAGAATGAAAAGAAATGAAGACAGCCTAAGAGACATCTGGGACAACATTAAACGCAACAACATTCGCATTATAGGGGTCCCAGAAGAAGAAGAGAGAGAGAAAGGACCAGAGAAAATATTTGAAGAGATTATAGTCAAAAACTTCCCTAACATGGGAAAGGAAATAGCCACCCAAGTCCAGGAAGCACAGAGAGTCCCATACAGAATAAACCCAAGGAGAAACACACCGAGACACATAGCAATCAAAGTGGCAAAAATTAAAGACAAAGAAAAATTATTGAAAGCAGCAAGGGAAAAACGACAAATAACATACAAGGGAACTCCCATAAGGTTAACAGCTGATTTCTCAGCAGAAACTCTGCAAGCCAGAAGGGAGTGGCATGATATACTTAAAGTGATGAAAGGGAAGAACCTACAACCAAGATTACTCTACCCAGCAAGGATCTCATTTAGATTTGATGGAGAAATCAAAAGCTTTACAGACAAGCAAAAGCTAAGAGAATTCAGCACCACCAAACCAGCTCTACAACAAATGCTAAAGGAACTTCTCTAAGTGGGAAACACAAGAGAAGAAAAGGACCTGCAAAAACAAACCCAAAACAATTAAGAAAATGGTCATAGGAACATACATATCGATAATTACCTTAAACGTGAATGGATTAAATGCCCCAACCAAAAGACATAGACTGGCTGAATGGATACAAAAACAAGACCCATATATATGCTGTCTACAAGAGACCCACTTTAGACCTAGGGACACATACAGACTGAAAGTGAGGGGATGGAAAAAGATATTCCATGCAAATGGAAATCAAAAGAAAGCTGGAGTAGCTATACTCATATCAGATAAAATAGACTTTAAAATAAAGAATGTTACAAGAGACAAGGAAGGACACTCCATAATGATCAAGGGATCAATCCAAGAAGAAGATATAACAATTATAAATATATATGCACCCAACATAGGAGCACCTCAATATATAAGGCAACTGCTAACAGTTATAAAAGAGGAAATCGACAGTAACATAGTAATAGTGGGGGACTTTAACACCTCACTTACACCAATGGACAGATCATCCAAAATGAAAATAAATAAGGAAACAGAAGCTTTAAATGTCACAATAGACCAGATAGATTTAATTGATATATATAGGACATTCCATCCAAAAACAGCAGATTACACGTTCTTCTCAAGTGCGCACGGAACATTCTCCAGGATAGATCACATCTTGGGTCACAAACCAAGCCTCAGTAAATTTAAGAAAATTGAAATCATATCAAGCATCTTTTCTGACCACAACGCTATGAGATTAGAAATGAATTACAGGGAAAAAAACGTAAAAAAGACAAACACATGGAGGCTAAACAATACGTTACTAAATAACCAAGAGATCACTGAAGAAATCAAAGACGAAATAAAAAAATACCTAGAGACAAATGACAATGAAAACACGACAACCCAAAACCTATGGGATGCAGCAAAAGCAGTTCTAAGAGGGAAGTTTATAGCTATACAAGCCTACCTAAAGAAACAAGAAAAATCTCAAGTAAACAATCTAACCTTACACCTAGAGAAACTAGAGAAAGAAGAACAAACAAAACCCAAAGTTAGCAGAAGGAAAGAAATCATAAAGATCAGAGCAGAAATAAATGAAATAGAAACAAAGAAAACAATAGCAAAGATCAATAAAACTAAAAGTTGGTTCTTTGAGAAGATAAACAAAATTGATAAGCCATTAGCCAGACTCATCACGAAAAGGAGGGAGAGGACTCAAATCAATAAAATCAGAAATGAAAAAGGAGAAGTAACCACTGGCACTGCAGAAATACAAAGCATCCTAAGAGACTACTACAAGCAACTTTATGCCAATAAAATGGAGAACCTGGAAGAAATGGACAAATTCTTAGAAAGGTATAACCTTCCAAGACTGAACCAGGAAGAAACAGAAAATATGAACAGACCAATCACAAGTAATGAAATTGAAACTGTGATTAAAAATCTTCCAACAAACAAAAGTCCAGGACCAGATGGCTTCACAGGTGAATTCTATCAAACATTTAGAGAGGAGCTAACACCCATCCTTCTCAAACTCTTCCAAAAAATTGCAGAGGAAGGAACACTCCGAAACTCATTCTATGAGGCCACCATCACCCTGATACCAAAACCAGACAACGACACTACAAAAAAAGAAAATTACAGACCAATATCACTGATGAATATAGATGCAAAAATCCTCAACAAAATACTAGCAAACAGAATCCAACAACACATTAAAAGGATCATACACCACAATCAAGTGGCATTTATCCCAGGGATGCAAGGATTCTTCAATATACGCAAATCAATCAATGTGATACACCATATTAACAAATTGAAGAATAAAAACCATATGATCATCTCAATAGATGCAGAAAAAGCTTTTGACAAAATTCAACACCCATTTCTGATAAAAACTCTCCAGAAAGTGGGCATAGAGGGAACCTACCTCAACATAATAAAGGCCATATATGACAAACCCACAGCAAACATCATTCTCAATGGTGAAAAACTGAAAGCATTTCCTCTAAGATCAGGAACGAGACAAGGATGTCCACTCTCACCACTATTATTCAACATAGTTCTGGAAGTCCTAGCCATGGCAATCAGAGAAGAAAAAGAAATAAAAGGAATACAAATTGGAAAAGAAGAAGTAAAACTGTCACTGTTTGCAGATGACATGATACTATACATAGAGAATCCTAAAACTGCCACCAGAAAACTGCTAGAGCTAATCAATGAATATGGTAAAGTTGCAGGATACAAAATTAATGCACAGAAATCTCTTGCATTCCTATACACTAATGATGAAAAATCTGAAAGAGAAATTAAGGAAACACTCCCATTTACCATTGCAACAAAAAGAATAAAATACCTAGGAATAAACCTACCTAGGGAGACAAAATACCTGTATGCAGAAAACTATAAGACACTGATGAAAGAAATTAAAGATGATACCAACAGATGGAGAGACATACCATGTTCTTGGATTGGAAGAATCAACGTTGTGAAAATGAGTATACTACCCAAAGCAATCTACAGATTCAATGCAATCCCTATCAAATTACCAATGGCATTTTTTACAGAGCTAGAACAAATCATCTTAAAATTTGTATGGAGACACAAAAGACCCCGAATAGCCAAAGCAGTCCTGAGGGAAAAAAATGGAGCTGGAGGAATCAGACTCCCTAACTTCAGACTATACTACAAAGCTACAGTAATCAAGACAATATGGTACTGGCACAAAAACAGAAACATAGATCAATGGAACAAGATAGAAAGCCCAGAGATTAACCCACGCACCTATGGTCAACTAATCTATGACAAAGGAGGCAAAGATATACAATGGAGAAAAGACAGTCTCTTCAATAAGTGGTGCTGGGAAAACTGGACAGCTACATGTAAAAGAATGAAATTAGAATACTCCCTAACACCATACACAAAAAGAAACTCAAAATGGATTAGAGACCTAAATATAAGACTGGACACTATAAAACTCTTAGAGGAAAACATAGGAAGAACACTCTTTGACATAAATCACAGCAAGATCTTTTTTGATCCACCTCCTAGAGTAATGGAAATAAAAACAAAAATAAACAAGTGGGACCTAATGAAACTTCAAAGCTTTTGCACAGCAAAGGAAACCATAAACAAGACGAAAAGACAACCCTCAGAATGGGAGAAAATATTTGCAAACGAATCAATGGACAAAGGATTAATCTCCAAAATACATAAACAGCTCATTCAGCTCAATATTAAAGAAACAAACACCCCCATCCAAAAATGGGCAGAAGACCTAAATAGACATTTCTCCAAAGAAGACATACAGGCGGCCACGAAGCACATGAAAAGATGCTCAACATCACTAATTATTAGAGAAATGCAAATCAAAACTACAATGAGGTATCACCTCACTCCTGTTAGAATGGGCATCATCAGAAAATCTACAAACAACAAATGCTGGAGACGGTGTGGAGAAAAGGGAACCCTCTTGCACTGTTGGTGGGAATGTAAATTGATACAGCCACTATGGAGAACAATATGGAGGTTCCTTAAAAAACTAAAATTAGAATTACCATATGACCCAGCAATCCCACTACTGGGCATATACCCAGAGAAAACCGTAATTCAAAAAGACACATGCACCCGAATGTTCATTGCAGCACTATTTACAATAGCCAGGTCATGGAAGCAACCTAAATGCCCATCAACAGACGAATGGATAAAGAAGATGTGGTACATATATACAATGGAATATTACTCAGCCATAAAAGGGAATGAAATTGAGTCATTTGTTGAGACGTGGTTGGATCTAGAGACTGTCATACAGAGTGAAGTAAGTCAGAAAGAGAAAAACAAATATCGTGTATTAATGCATGTATGTGGAACCTAGAAAAATGGTACAGATGAGCCGGTTTGCAGGGCAGAAGTTGAGACACAGATGTAGAGAATGGACATATGGACACCAAGGGGGGAAAACTGCGGTGGGGTGGGGATGGTGGTGTGCTGAATTGGGCGATTGGGATTGACATGTATACACTGATGTGTATAAAATTGATGCCTAATAAGAACCTGCAGTATAAAAAAACAAACAAAACAACTAATACTAAACTTTCATTGGGTTATTTGTATGGAAATATGTTAATATAAATGTTTCAGACATTACATGAAATTTCAAAATAAAAAAAAAAAGCATGTTAGTTAAACACTGTTTTCTTTAGAGCTGCAACACTGTAAGTGGGGATTATTTACCTACACCAATGTCTGATCTTTTGACAATTTATTTTCATGGAAATGATCACAAACATCATTTCAAATCAACTACAATGGAAGTAACTTAGGCTTCAGTGTCTGGGATTTCCCAGGTCAGAGAAACCATGAGGCACGGTGTCAGTAGCACAGCACTTGCTCAGGGCATCCCTCCGTCATGGAGTTCTTCACCAAGGCCTCATCACTCCCCAAATCGAGACGAGGTTTGCGAGGAAGGAGTACCAGGAGTAAGAGCCATCCTCGACCATCCCATGGTTCTGCATCACCACTCTCCCTCTTTCCTTGAGCTTTTGACACCACCAGCTTCCCCTGGTCCCTGTGGTAAGGTAGGTGGAATGGCTGGGATCACAGAAGCTGTGTGAAACCTACCTGTATCTTTCCCATTTTGGGAATGAACACTGTGCTTTCCCCATTTTGGGGTATGAGCAATGCAGCTGACCATTCAGGCATGTGTGTGGCCTCACCCTCTAAAGGACTGAGCACAGGTGCAGAAGGGGGACTAGAAATGTCAGAGCGACCTCAGGAAGGCTGGAGGCTGGCACAGGTATGTTGGCAAGGAATGAGAAAGGGAAACAATGATCATTCAAGAGCAAGAGTGAAAGGTGCATGTATATTCTGTCTCTCATCTGTGAACAGTGAGGAGGCAGGCCTTCAGGGGAGATGCACGTTTTCCCTCTATGCTTCCAGGACTGTGGGTGGCACTGGAGAGCACCTTGTTCTCGTGGGGGCTGTTGGCGACTCATGCTCCCAGGTGCATCCCGGGCTCCACAGCCTCTGTGTGCTTGGCCTCTGTCTTCCAGCCCTCCTCCTTCCAACCAGCCTACCCTGGTGGAGGGGTCTCGTGAGTCCCTCAGCTGCCCCCTGTTCTTTTCCCTTCTGCACTGATGCTTGTCCTCTGCTCCCTGGGAACTTTGCTCCAGGAGCTATTCTCTTTATTTGTATCTTTAATTTTTTCTGCCCTCTCTTCAGGCTTGCACAATATTTTGCCTGATCTGCTTCATAATTTCCTAATTGGCTTTCTTGTGTAAAATATTCTCTCTCTCATATCGCCTTCACACAGGTACCACAACTGTCTTCCTGGAAGTGGGTCTGAGTTCATTGCTCTTCTGCTCATAAACCTTGTGTGGGTCCCAGATGCCTGTAGAACAAGGCTCCCCAGCTAGCACTATGGGTCTTCCAAGGCTTGTCTCCAGCCTCTTTCAGCCTCGCAAACCCACTGTGCTCTCAGAAACGTGATGCTTTGGGTATGCTGGACTAACAGCCCTGCCCCTACGTTCCCTTATAGTCCATGCCTCTGCTCTTCCTGATCCTCTCTTGGGATGACTGTCCAGTTTTTCTTTCTGTAAAGATTATACTCACTTTTCAAGGCTCACATTGACACCTTCCCTCACTCCATAGCACACAACCACCATTCAGTTGATGCCTTTTTTCAGCTAATGTTGCAATAAAAACAGACATGACAAATAAAACCCCTCAGTGGGGGCACACACTTCATATTCTCCACATTCCTATTAGTTTAAAGTACGTCAGACCCCAAACATTTTAAACGGCTCCTGGAGGTCACTGCTCAGGAGCTGTGCTCTTTTTTATTTAACGTTGTACTTTTTTTTATTTACAAAAAAAAAAGATAAAACATTTGAAGGGATGAGAAGATACAATTCTGTAAAACCCTAAAAGCATTTCTGAGATCCTCCTGAGACAGACTTCTGTTCTCCTATGGATAGAAGGAAAAGTAGAGAAAACCAAGGACTACGGTTTTCTTTTTTCTTTTTTGGGGGGAGGGGGTTGGGATGGGGAGGGATGGTGTGCCTATTTAGAAGAAGAATGTGGGATGGAAACAGAAGGCTCCAGAGACAAGAAAACCAGGCAGTTTTCTGAGGGGGGAAATGGGCTGAAGTCCAGCTCCTGAGGAGCTGTGCTCTTTTTGTTTCCTGCCACGATTTCCAGGGGTTCTGTGCACATAGAAGAAGTTGGCGAATCCAGTTGAAAGAAAATAATTTTCAAACTGGAAAGGATGTAATAAATATTAAGAATTAATTCACCTCTGGAGTTGTTTATTTTTAAATATGAGTCCTACTTCAGACCAGTCATGATTCTAGGGTCCTGAAAAAGTTTGTCAGTGTGAGCACAAAGCCAGTATCCATGATGTTTGATAAATTATGGAAAATCTGGATGAGGATAAGTAAATATCGCCTTGCTTTTCAAAAAGGAGAGAGAAGTCAGTAAGAGAAATCAAAGTTTGCCGACTCTCACTGATGCTTCTTATATAATTTGGTAGCTGCTTCAAGATCCATAGATTGGAAGGGAGTGGTCTCAGAAGTCAGCATGGGCTCTGCAATGCTCCTCTTGTTGGAGAGAAAACACTGAGGACAGGAGCTCGACCAAAGGGCTTACCTGTTATAGAAATGTTGAAGTTCTTGTGTTGAATAACAGAGGAAGGTGCAGGAGGGCAGATAGCCCTCAGTGTAAAGATGCACCTGACAGTCCAGCCACTCCTTGCCGGCCAGCACCACGGAGGGGCCCCAGGTGCTTCTTGCTGCTCAGCAGTTAACTGTGAGGGACCACTGCACCAGGTGGGAACCTGATCCCAGCCCACAGGGATGATCGTGGTATGAAGACGTCAAAAGGAGCCCTTCATAGCACTGAGTTTGGTTCTTCCACACCCAAATCAGTTTTATAGCTCAACTGTAAGCAAGGCCCAACATTTAATAGTTCGTTGCATCTGTCAGGAAATAACAGATTTTTCTTTTGTCAGAACCATATTCCTGAGGCCTGTTTCAAAATAATTATCAGACCTCATGGGTGTGAAGGAGTGCCGACCTTCACACACATCTCCCAGGGGCCACCATTGATGATGCGTGGTGGTCCAGTGATGCTGCCACTGCAGCTTAAGCCAGCCCTGAAATCTGGCTGTGGGGTTCCCTTGCACTTAGCCACTCACCTGTGATATTCTGCTTCTTGTTTTATCTCCCTGGGAAGTCCCTCCTCATTAGACACCGTCCTCCCTGCTTCTCCTCTGCATCCTCATTTTGTCCAGCTTGGTTCTCCTTCGCTTGCTTCTGCCACATCCTTGCCTTTGCTTTGGTGGGTCAGCTGCCCCACTCACGTCCCTGCACTTGTGTTGTCCCGTTGTTCACAACAGCAGAGCAGGGCTGGGTGTGTGTGCTGGTGGGATGCAAGTCCCACTGATCCACCACTGTCTGCTGGTCTGCTGTGTTTACTCCTCTGGCTGCCAGGCACCCAGGCTAGGAGGCCCCGAGACACACTTCAGTCTGAACAAACCGCACTGCCCACTGCTTTGTCCACTGAAGAACAGGTGAAGTTCTGCAAGAGGACAGGACTGGAACAAAACAAATGGCTGGGCCTTGGAGGCAGGCACGTTTCACCTTTGCTTCTGTAGGGCAGACTCTCCTGCTCCCAGGTTACTGAGGTGCCCCATGGACACCAAGGTCCTGGGGGCGTGGGACGTTCTCGGGGAGAAAAAACCTGCACACAGTGGCCTCTCTCGTCTCTTCCAGAGCAAATGCCCTATAATTTTAGGACACAACAGGGAAATTTGTTTTTATAAAACTGAAGAAACTCTTTTAAAATTTCCTATGAACAATTAATTTTGCCAATAACTTGCAAGATTTGCAGTCACCTTTTTTTTCTAGATGCTCTAATCTGCCCATCCTTCTCTTTCATTATACTGAAGTCTAAAGATAAACTTGTCCTTGAGCTATGCAAAGAAATGAAAATGAACTGGAATCAAAGAAAACAGTAAAATACTGTTTTCCTTTTTTTTCTTCTTTTTTTTGGCTTCAAAGTTACAAGTTAGATATTTCGAGAAAGACATTGAGTGAGAAAAGCAATTAAGGTTTAAGCATTTGAAAGGAATTTACATGAGATAAAAAAATATGACCCTGTGAATTCAGTTCCCCTTTCTCCTTCTGAAATTGTCCAGCCTTCTCTGAGTCACTCTGTCTTGTTGAAATTGACCGGCAAAACCCCTTCTCTGTGAGGAGCTGGCCTTTCTGTGAGGTGCCCTGGTGGTTGAAAACTCTTCCAGTACGCAGCATTCAAACAGCGTTTATAGACTATTTACTGAAAATCTTTCACTCCCTTGCTCTCTAGCAGTGTTGGACAGACTAAAAGCCACTGAAGAGAGAACTGTACATGTTATATGCACCATACATGATGTTCCTTATTTGAAAATTCTGTAATTTGAGCCTCTTCTGAGTTTTTTTTTTTACCCTAAGCTGAAGACATGATTTCTGATGTTTTCCTAGGTCTTGTGTAGGCTATCCAGTTCCTACTCCTCACTTGGCTAGTTCTTAACTGAACATCCTAGTTGGCCATCCAAACCTCCCCTTCTTGGTTTCCATAAAGGTAGCAACATATTCATTGACAAAATAAGCCAATCAAAACAACCCTACAGACAGTCAGAATCATCTTTGATCTGTGTCTTTTACTTTTTACTTGATCTGTGTCTTGTCCCGAGGTATGCTGGCCAGCTGATTCTAGCACAGTGGAGTTTGAGCTCCATGCTTACCTCTGCACTTGCAGGAGGACATGGCAGGAGGAGCAGTGCTGTCTGCCCCAGGACTTGCGTGCCACAGTCCCTCTGGTAGACTGTCCTGCACCCTGAAGTGGTACAGGAACTCTTCCAATAGGTCTTCATATGGATGGTAGAAGGAATACCTGCAAGGCAGGCCTCCTGTTTGGGGTCTACATTTGTGATGTTTGATTTCTTTAGAGGAAACTAAGGCAGAGCACCAAAGCTGACCTCAGTGAATGAGATTCTTAAGACCAGATCTGTGTATGAGGACATAGCACCCTAATGGCCTCACTTGATGCAAAGGACTTCCCTTCTGGGTCCCCTCGGTGTCCCAACTCTCACCTGCTGATGGAAGAACTCATTGTTCATTGATTTTCATCTGGGCAAAGTGAGCCAGCCAGCCCTCTGCTGAGATATTTTTTTTCCTCTGAGTCTATTTTTGTTTTGTAAATAAGTTCATTTGTGTTATTTTTTTATCCACATATAAGTGATATCATATGATATTTGTCTTACTCTGTCTGACTTACTTCACTTATTATGATAATCTATAGGTCCATCCATGTTGCTGCAAGTGGCATTATTTCATTCTTTTTATGGCTGAGTAGTATTCCATTGTAATATATATATATATATATATATATATATATATATCACATCTTCTTTATCCATTCATCTGTTGATGGACATTTAGTTTACTTCCATGTCTTGGCTATTGTGAATAGTGCTGCTGTGAACATTTGGGTGCATGTATCTTTTCAAATTAGAGTTTTTGTCTTTTCCAGATATATGCCCAGGAGTGGGATTGCTGGATCATATATGGTAGCTCTATTTTTAGTTTTTTTAAGGAAGCTCCATATTGTTTTCCATAGTGGCTGCACCAGTTAACATTACCATCAACAGTGTAGAAGGGTTCCCTTTTCTCCACACCCTCTCCAACATTTATTATTTGTAGACTTTTTGATGATGGCCATTCTGATGGGTGTGAAGTGATACCTCATTGCAGTTTTGATTTGCAGTGTTGAGCATCTTTTCATGTGCTTTCTGGCCATCTGTATGTCTTCTTAGGAGAAACGTCTATTTAGGTCTCCTGCCCATTTCTTGATTGGATTGTTTGTTTTTTTTCTATTGAGCTGTATGAGCTGTTTGTATAGTTTGGAGATTAATCCCTTGTCAGTTGCATTGTTTGTAAATATTTTCTCCCAGTCCATAGGTTGTCTTTTTGTTTATGGTTTCCTTTGCTGTGCAAGAGCTTTTAAGCTTAATTAGGGCCCATTTGTTTATTTTTGCTTTTGTTTTCATTACTCTAGGAGATGATCCAAAAAATATTGCTACAGTTTATGTCAAAGAGTGTTCTGCCTATGTTTTCCTCTAAGAATTTTATCTGGTCTTACATTTAGGTCTTTAATCCACTTCGAGTTTATTTTTATATATGCTGTTAGAGAATGTTCTAACTTCATTCTTTTACATATTTATATCTTTTACATGTTCAGTTTCTCGAGCACCACTTATTGAAGAGGCTGTCTTTTCTCCATTGTATATTGTTGCCTTCTTTGTTGTAGATTAATTGACCATAGGTGCGTGGGTTTATTTCTGGGCTTTCTATCCTGTTCCATTGATCTATAAGATTGTCTTTGTGCCAATACCATACTGTCTTGATTACTGTAGCTCTGTAGTATAGTCTGAAGTCAGGGAGTGTGATTCCTCCATCTGAGTTATTTTTTCTCAAGCTTGTTTTGGCTGTTCCGGGTCTTTTATGTTTCCATACAAATTTTAAAATTTTTTGTTTCAGTTCCAAGAAAAATGCCTTGGTAATTTGATAGGGATTGCATTGAATCTGTAGATTGCCTTGGGTAGTATGGTCATTTTATCAATATTGATTCTTCCAATCCAAGAACACGGTATATCTTTCCATCTGTTTGTGTTGTCTTTGATTTCTTTCATCAGCATCTTATAGTTTTTGGAGTACAGGTCTTTGACCTCCTTAGGTAGGTTTATTCCTAGGTATTTTATTCTCTTTTTTGTGTTGGTTAACGAGACTGTTTCCTTAATTTCTCTTTCTGTTCGTTGTTAGTGTATAGAAATGCAACAGATTCCTGTATATTAATTTTGTATCCTGTGACTTTACCAGATTCATTGATGAGCTCTAGTTTTCTGGTGGCATCTTTAGGATTTTCTTAGTATCAAGTCATTTGCAGTGACAGTTTTACTTCTTCCATCCTAATTTGGATTTCTTTTATTCGTTTTTCTTCTCTGATTGCTGTGGCTAGAACTTCCAAACTATGTTGAATGAGAGTGGTGAGAGTGGGCATCCTTGTCTTGTTCCTCATCTTAGAGGGAATGTTTTCAGCTTTTCACCATTGAGTATGATGTTAGTTGTGGGTTTGTCATATATGGCCTTTATTATGTTGAGGTATTTTCCCTCTAGCCCATTTTCTGGAGAGTTTTTTTTATCATAAATGGATGTTGAATTTTGTCAAAGGCGTTTTCTGCATCTATGGAAATGATCATATGGTTTTTATTCTTTGATTTGTTAATATGATGTACCACACTGGTTGATTTGTGAATATTGAAAAATCCTTGCATTCCTGGGATAAATCCCACTTGAGCATGGTGTATAATCCTTTTAATGTGTTGTTGGATTCAGTTTGCTAGGATTTTGTTGAGGATTTTTATGTCTATGTTCATCAATGATACGGTCTGTAATTTTGTTTTTTTGTGGTATCTTTGTCTGGTTTTGGTATCAGGGTGATGGTGGCCTCATGGAATGAATTTGGAAGTGTTCCCTCCTCTGAAGTTTTTTGGAATAGTTTCAAAAGGATAGGTTTTTTGAACAACTTTTGAGGAAGCCCCCTTGCCCCTTTCATGTGGCTGTGTGATGATGCAGCTCCCCTTCCTTGGCACTGTCCCTGCCCCTCCCCTTCCCCTCCTCCAGGCCCACTGTATCACCACGTATTGCTGGTGTGGTGCTGTGGAAGTTTCCTCGGCATGGGGGCTCCCAGCCCCTCCTCCTGGCCACCTGTTCACACACTGCCAATGCTTCTCACAGCTTCGGGGCTCAGATCCAGACTTCTTGCCATGGATGTCAGGCTGTCCACAAGGTATTTGGGACTTTGTCCCTTGGCTGGTGCCATTGCCTCTACTGGGAATGCTCAGCTCCTTTTGTTTGTATAATTTTTACTGTCCTTCTACTCCTGAGAAGTTTCCTACCCTCACTGCAGGCTGGGCAGAGGCCTTTTCCTGGTGTGTTAGACATTTATCAGATATCATTGTTGATTTTCTCTCTGTAGGTCTATGTGTCGTTCTCAGTCACAGCCATCCAGTGGGGGGGGGGGTGATGTGGTGGCCCTGATTTGTGCCTGATCCTTGCTCAGTAACTGTCTCTTGCTCCATCTGCATCTGATCAGCTTCTGCATGCTCCTCCCCACTGGGTGGACTTTCTGTCCCCAACTCTCATATCTACAGCCTCTTCAGTAAAGCTTTCTGTATCAAAGCCCAGGCAGAATTGCTGACTGAATTGAATTTGGTGGGACATTTCTCTTTCTACAACTCAGAAAAATGCCTCATCTTTTTCCCTGTGGTTTGGCTGTGAAATATGTGTTTCTCCATCAGGTTAGGAGTGTGCAGTGAAGTATAGGTTAGTTATCTATTATCCCAACACTCAGGGGCTTGAAATGACACACTTCTTTTTTTAAAATATTTTATTTTATTTTATTTTTAACCATTAAAATAATTGATGTATATTCAATTTACAATGTTGTGTTAGTTTTAGGTGTACAGCACAGTGATTCAGTTATGTGTGTGTGTGTGTGTGTGTGTGTGTGTGTATATATATATATATTTTCTTTTCCAGATTCTTTTCAATTATAGGTTATTATAGGATATTGAATATAGTTCCCTGTGCTATACAGTAAATCCTTGTTGTTTATTTTATACATAGTAGTGTGTATCTGTTAATCCCAAACTCCTAATTTACCCCTCCCCCCACCGCTTTCCCCTTTATTAACCATAAAATTGTCTTCTATGTCTGTGAGTCTATTTCTGTTTTGTAAATAAGTTCATTTTTATCATTTTTTAGATTCCACATACAAGTGTAAAGTGACACATTTCTTATCTCCCAGTTTGCATGGTCAGAAATCTGGGTGTGGCTGAGCTGGCACCTCTGCTCCAAGGACTCTCACAGGCTGCAGATGAGGCTGGGCCTGCAGTCATCTCACAGCTTGACTGGGGAGAGTCCGATTCCAGGATCCTCATGTGATATTGGCAGGACTCATTTCCTCACTGGCTGTTGGGCTGAGGGTCTTGGTTCCTTGCTGGCCTTTGCCTGGAGCCTCTCTCAGTTCCTGCCACACAGGCCTCTCCAGAGGGCAACTGGTTGTATTAGAGAGAGGCCAGAGACAGACAGACGGAGGGAGAAGGGGGGGAGGGGAGGCCTAAGGGGCAAGGTTTTATAACGTTAATCTGGAATAGATGCCTTGTCACTTCTGCTGTGTTCTACTTGTCAGGAGCACATCACTGGGTCCAACCCACAGGAAAGAGAATCTCCTCAAGGGCTGGAATACCAGGTGGGGGAGATATTTGGCAGCCATTTAGAAGTTTACGACCATACACCTTCTTTATGCCAAATAAGACATAGTTTCTGAAATCAAGGTGATAAAGCCTGGAATATCAAATTGTCATTAATTCACATAACCACCAAAATGTATTACTATACAAGCTGAGACGAATTATTTGAAGAAATGGAATGAGCAGCTTTGGAGTGATGTTATGACAGAGCTCGGCCTGGATCAGAGATCATCAGAGGATTCCTTTGGGCATTTGTGAAGCTAAGGGGGTGAGTTGAAGCTAACCCAGCAGGGGATGGCAGAAGGCTCAGGGTGGCGTTGGGGCATCCTGAATATGAGGTAACGACAAGTGCAAAGACCTCGTGTTGAGTGCTGCACAGCACGTATATTATATAGTCCTAGACATGCAGGAGAGGGCAAATCCCAGCAGCTCTGACCAGGAAACAAACTTTAGAAGGTCAGTGCCTTATGCCCCATCCTTATTGATTTGCCCATCGTCTCTTCATCTGTTTCCTCTTTCTGGATGTACCTAGTGTCTCCTACAAGATAAACTCTCTAAAATGAATGAAATGATACATGTTTGGCAGCAATTAATTTAAGCAGCTTTCAGCTAGAGCACAAAACAACAAATCTGCTGAAATTACTGGATATCAAGGGACATTAGCAACTGCACTACTTTGCTCTATCAGAAGCATGTGTGGGACTTCCCTGATGGCACAGTGGTTAAGAATCCTCCTGCCAATACAGGGGACATGGGTTTGAGCCCTGGTCCAGGAAGATCCCACATGTTGCAAAGCAACTAAGCCAGGGCACCACAACTACTGAGCCTGCGCTCTAGAGCCTGCAAGCCACAACTACTGAGCCCACGTGCCACAACTACTGAAGCCTGTGCACCTAGAGCTCATGCTCCGTAACAAGAGAAGCCACTGTAATGAGAAGCCCGCACGCTACAGTGAAGAGTAGCCCCCGCTCGCAGCAACTAGGGAAAGCCCGTGAGCAGCAACGAAGCCAAAAATAAATAAAATTTTTTTAAAAAAAGCATGTGTGCATTCAGTGAAGGAGAAAAAAAGGAATTGTTACTGAGTCCAAGCTTGCTCTCTGCTCACCACACGACAGGCCAATAAATTGGAGACGAGGTGTTGAGGCAAGAAATATGACTTTACTCGGAAAGCTGGCAGACCAAGAAGATGGCAGACTAAAGTCTCAAAATAACCATCTTATCGGGGTTTGGATGCCAGTTTCTTTTATAGCACAGAGAGGGGGAGGAGATGAGGAAGTAAAGTAAAAAGGCCATAAGTTTTGCAAATACCGTCTGGAATGGCCAGCCTCGGGGAGGAGTTGTGTTAATTTCTTCTTTCTTGTAGCCATCCACAGGTGGACAGGGTCCAGATGTTTGCCTGAACAAAGGTACTTTGGTTTAACATTCAGGCAGAGAGGCAGGGTTCCCCGAGGTAGGCCATTATGTATAGACAGTATCCTTTTAGTGAACAAAAGCAGTGGAAAGCAAAGGTTAAAGTAAAAGAAACAGATCCAACATGTGGTCAGATTTGGCTCTTCCCTGTTACAGAATTAACTTCTACTGAGTTCCCAGCACCCACCAAAGAATTTACCCATGTTATCTCAGTCCTTACAGAACCTTATGAATTCAGTATTCCCAGTGTCTTTACGGACAAGGAACTAAGTGTAGTTAGACATGGCCTGAGACCCATGCCCAGGGCGGTCCATCCCAGAGGCACCATGTGCTCTGCAGGGTGGCCTCCTCTTCACTTTGCAGCAAAACCGAATTCCTGCCAACCAGCCAGTTAATTCTAGATCCACAGAGAAACTCTGACTGACTTTGGAGCAGAGTTTCTGTCTCTCCATCTGCAAAGGATGGTGTTAATTACATTTGCTGTGTCAGAGCAGGTGGTGGATGTTAGCTTGACTTGAGAACTGCAGAGAGTTCAGAGGTCAGAGAAATGAGAGGGAGCAGGCAGGCCCTTACACATTTCTTTAAATCATTTCTTCTTCCTCAGTGTTCCTGGCTCATTCCTGTGTTCTCCACCAGCATGAAAGCTGCTGTGTTTCAGGTCGCCACGTGCTCTGTGTGGTCCTGTAGTCTTATGCATGCCCTAGTTCCTCTTTGTTCTTTGATCTGCAGCTCCATGTTATGGGAAGAACTGGTCCTTCATACTTATTTTGCTCTTTAAAATAGTGATAGGAAGTTCTTTGAACTCCAGTTTCAAAGTCATCTCATGTTCATGTTTCATTGCTCTTGCATATGGGAGGCGTGTTTTTTGGAGGTCTCAAAATAGGCACATGCTTTTAAAATATTATCCCAGCCTGGGAGTGGAAGAGAACACTCATTACAGTTTAGTCTTCCAGCTTTTCTCCTTTTGGGTTTACAATATAATCAGGCACATCTGCAACTCACAAACACTTAGAATAATTTGATGTCTTTGGGAAAAATTGTAGCCAAATGCAACTGCTCTCATGGCTACACCTCTTGTCTTTCTTGTTTTACATATATTGTTATTTATTTAAAATCTTTCCTTAGTGTCTCTTCCCTTTGATACTCTGAGGTTGTGAGAGATGACATAAGGTACTGTTTGCAGTGGGACATATGGTGTCAGTTGCTTACTCAGCTAGTCGTTGCATAATTTTTCATGCTTGCTTCCTTTCCAGAGATAAACCACCATATTAAAATCCAACATGTTGGGCATCGTTAGGTGGTTGTGCTCTGAAGGAACACTCTGGTCAAGTTGTCTTGTCCTCAGTGGGACCTTCCAGTCTTGTGGTTCTTACATCATTGGCATTATTGAGGAATAAAAAGTCCAGGAGTGCACACTATCTTGAGTTGGGTAAGGGGTCCACACCTCTCATAGGTCATTACAGTTGTGTGTAGACTCATTGGAGAACAGTGGGGCCCAGCACTGACACTGTAAGTCTTAGGCACGACTGTCACAACCATGGCCTGGAGCCCTAAAAGCCTATCATAATTAACTGTACAAATCAGATGTTGTTACTGAACCAAGTTTGGGTCTGCTCACCTGTGCACAGTAAAGCCAATCTACTGAGACCAGGTTTGTGGTGAAGCAAAGCATAGCCTTTAGTGTAGGGCACCAAGCAAGGAGAACAGCCATCTCATGCTCAGAAGACCCAAACTCCCCCATGGCTTTCAGGGAAGGGGTTTTAAAGGCAGTGTGAAGGAGGGGAGTTGTGGGGTGTGTGATCAGCTTGTGTTCAATTCTTGGATGGCTGGCATCAAGGTGAGGTTTTAATCATCATCAGCCTTTTGGTTTCAACCAGTCTAGGGTCTACGTGCTTGCAGTCAGCAGTTTCATCTGGTGGAAGTCTGCTTCCTATAAAAACAACTTAGGAATGTGTCAGGCCTTTATCTGTAGCTTTCAGGGAACTGGGAGTTGAGTGATTCTGCCATGTGTGGTCTGAATTGTTACCGGATTCCAGCCCAACAGCTATTCTTAGTTTCTACATCTTCACATTTCCTAATCATTAACTCCTGAACCAGTCTTTTGAGACTCAGGAGAGGCCTGGGAGACTAAAGCAAAAGCCTTTTACTTCAAAGGACAGGGACACAGGGGCTTGTATGCAGCTTCAGTATGCATTCACGATTCTCAGTTCTCATATATCTGTTGCATGTGAAAAAGTTCAGCTAAAAGACAAGAGTAGTTCCCTTTGTATCAACGTTCCATTTATTGAAAAGGAAAAAGGAATTTTCAATACTTGAGACGTATTTGGCAATGCACAGTTTAAAATTTTTTTAAATTTATACTTTTCAGGCATCCTTGTTTTTAGCTTCTGAGAATCTCGGTCAGGCTCTGTTTTAAAAGAAACAAATTGGAAATAATATTATATTTGCTGTCAAGCTGCTGCTACCTACTTTGGTGATCTGGGAGAGGCAGTGTGAATCTGTTTGTGGGCTAAAAATGGAGGCAAGATGGATGAGATCAGTCTAGGAGACAATATTTAATTGTACACTTTATCTTCATTTGGATCTATTAGGTTTTAATCAAGGTCATTTTGCTAAATGTTTTGAACCCAAATAAGAATTTAATCTGTGAAACAACTGAATTACAGAAAAAAGGAGAATCATATGAACAGGGGTTCAAGTAAAGAAATTGAGAATAGCTCATTTATATTTAGTAAACTGAGGGAGGGGCAAGACGACACCCTGGAAGGGCTTCTGTGCCTCAGGGAGGGGATGGACGGAGAGGCTGCATCTGGGGACAAAGGGGGATCCTGCTTCAGCCTTGGAGGAGGCTCTGGCAAAGGGCCCTGCAGGGGACAGGGCAGAAGGGCCTCATGCTCCCCTCATGAGCGCTGCATCCCCACTGCCCCTGGAAGTCGGGTTGTGCCTCTCATGTGCTCATTGCTCTGCTGAGGGCCTGGAGGCCCAGTCTCTCTCTCTGTTCCTGAGAAGGGCTGTCGACACTGTTTCTGGGCCAGGCCACCCTCTGATCCAGAGCTTTTGGACTTGGACCAGGAAAATGTCGGAATCTCCAGGAAAACCCTTGTACATTCCAGGTGCCAGGCCCACAGATGATGTCATAAGCAGACACCTAGACAGGGTGTGTTTAGAAAGGCCACAGGGAGTTGATCTGGCCCTTGGCATCGGAGCCCTGGGGATGTGCACAGGAGAGTGAGGAGCACAGCCCCTCCACAGGGACAGCAGGCAGGGTGCCCAGGGCCTAGGCTGCACCCAGTCTGCTCCTGCACCCAATCACAGTGGTAGTAACACCTGAATTTTAGCTGTTTGAGAAAAACATTTAGATTTCAGTATCCTGGGACTGCCATTTATGCTAACAGCATAAAATCATAAAATCATACCATCAGTCAGCTCCCTCAGAGCTAGCATCATAATTCTCCTTTAAAAAGAAAGATGTCTTCCTCTTAAACAACCATCTGAAATCTTTCCCCAGAGATGTGAGGGGTTGAATACTGTCACCATGATGTGACTTGTGTGCTCAGCCAGGTTGTGGTTCCTGTGGGCTCAGAATCCTCTAGCCAGGTGGAAGCTTGAGGCCTGAGATCGGCCCAGGGTGCTCTTTCTGCTCCCCAACACCGCCTTTGCTGATTGTAAACCTACCCCGTCCCCTCCCCAGGCTCTGCTCTGCCACAGCCAGGCACCTCAGGACTTGTTCCTGTCCCTCTGCCTGGATTGATCCTCTAGAATATGTACAAGGTTTGTATCATCACCTTCTGAAGATCTTTGCTGAAATGGCCCCTAATGCGAGGCCTTCCCTGACCCCCATCTCCCTCCCTCTCTATTTTACTTTAAGACACTTAAGATGCTTCCTTCCAGTGCAGCCAGTCCCTAACTCTCCTCCAGGAGTCCCTGGGCCACCTGCACCCCTTGCTGACCACCGCAGGGGCTCTGTATGTGTGCCTCCTTGGGGCACACAACCTGGTGGAGGAAGTCTGCACTCAGACACCAGAGAAAGGGAGCAGCTCTGAGGTCAGAGACTGATGAGGAAATGCACAGCCGCCTTCAGCAGGGTGGCTGCAAGGGCAAATGTCCAGGCAGCCACGTGGGGCCCCGCAATCACAAGGCCCCCATGGGTTTAATGCTCTGATGCCATTGTTTGTTTTGGGACTCTTGAGTTGTTTTAGAATATTCAAGGAGCATATAGAGAGCCTTGGGTGAATATAGAGAGTCTTAAATTGGTAATTAATGAGCTCAAAAGTCACACTTATGATTCTACAGTCTG
Source organism: Balaenoptera acutorostrata (assembly GCF_949987535.1). NCBI lineage: Eukaryota > Metazoa > Chordata > Mammalia > Artiodactyla > Balaenopteridae > Balaenoptera > Balaenoptera acutorostrata. The sequence goes on along the minus strand of NC_080066.1, from coordinate 54,465,746 downwards.
TACTATTACCTCCAGGAGAACATGATGAAGAAATATTTATAAAAGTTTATGAATTCGTATTTTAAACAGTTTGCTTTTACTTTATTCTTTATAGGATAAGATATGTTTTTTTATTGAGATACAATTGACATATAATATTAGTTTCAGGCATACAACATGATTTGATACTTCTGTATATTTTGAAATGATCACCACAATTATGTCTAGTTAACATCAATCTCCATACAGAGTTAAATATTTTTCCTTATGATGAGAGCTTTTAAGACCTACTCTCTTAGCAACTTTCAAATATGCAATATGGTATTATTAACTATAGTCACCATGCTGTGCATTACATCCCCAAGACATTTATTTTATAACTAGAAGTTGTACCTTTTAACCACCTTTACTCATTTCTACTGGTGTCTGTGGCTTGATATTCTTTTTCATTTAATTTTTAATTTTTTTTGCGATTCCTCCTAATGTCTATTTTTAATTGAAGTGTAATTGACCTGCAACACTACATTGGTTCCAGGTGCACAACATAGTGATTCGATATTTCTATACATTACAAAATGATCAACATGATATGTCTCATTAGCATCTGTCACCATACAAAGATATTGTAATATAAATGTCATCCCTCTGATAGCACCTTAATAAATCATCCCAATGCCCATGAAGTCTCCATGATGGCAGACCACTTCCCTTTCACTTCTTCTGGAAGACAAGAAATCAAATGTTAACTAACAAAATGAATGGGCAAAAAGATTTAACAGACTAGCCAATAATTTCAAAATATTTAATGTACAGTCTTTAAAAAATCTAGATAAAATGAATAACTTGCAGAAAAGATAAATTGTAAAGTGTGAACCAAAGAAGGGAACAAATAGCATTGAAAACAATTGTAAAAATTGTCAAAGAATTTCCTCCAAACAAGATGTCGGCCAAATTCTTGTTTTTCAGATTTTCTCAGAATCAGTATTCCACAAACTATAAAACTTGACTGGGCAGTATAAGGAAGGTGAAAATGCACCCTCCTTGTAATAAAATGTTCATTTTATGGTGCTTCCTTGACTCTAATCCAGAAAGCTAGTAAGGATAAAAGAGTGCTGCAGATCAGTTGAATATAATGAATCTAGCTGAATCTTAATGCAAACAGCAATGCTTGCAAAGGAAACTCCATATTATATTGAAAGGATTTTCTGTGGATCCCAGGGACTTCTTTTTTTATTGAAGTATAGTTGATAAACAATATTAGTTTCAGGTGTACAACATAGTGATGCAGTATTTTTATAGATTATCCTTCATATAAAGTTATTATAAAAAATCATATTATAAAATATTGACAATATTTCCCTGTGCTGTATCCTTGTATCTTATTTTATTATACCTAGTAGTTTGTATGTCTTAATCCCCTACCCTATCTTGCCCCTCCCTTTTCCCTCTCCCCACTGGTAACCACTAGTTTGTTCTCTGTATCTGTGAGTCTGTTTCTGTTTTGTTATGTGTATTTTTTATTTTTTAGATTCCACAAGAAGTGGAAACATACAGTATGTCTCTTTCTTTCTTTTTTTTTAACATCTTTATTGAAGTATAACTGTCTGTCTTTCTTTTTCTGACTTATTTCACAAAGCATAATACCCTCTAAGTCCATGTATATTGTTGCAAATTGCAGTATTTCATTCTTTTTTATGGCTGAGTAGTATTCCACTGTATATATGTACCACATCTTCTTTATCCATTCAGCTGTTGATGGACACTTCTGTTCCTTCAGTATCTTGGCTGTTGTAAATAATGCTGCAGTGAACATTGGAGTGCATGTATCTTTTGAAATTAGTGTTTTGTTTGCTTCAGATATATATCCAGGAGTGGAATTGCTGGATCATATGGTAGTTCTCCTTTCAGTTTTTTGAAGGACCTCCATACTGTTTTCCATAGTGGCTGCACCAATTTTCATTCCCACTAAAAGAGCACAAGGGTTCTCTTTTCTCCACATCCTCACCAATATTTGTTTTTTATGGTCTTTTTGATGATAGCTATTCTGACAGGTATCTCATTGTGGGGTTTTTTTAAACATCTTTATTGGAGTATAATTGCTTTACAATGGTGTGTTAGTTTCTGCTTTATAACAAAGTGAATCAGTTATACATATACATATGTTCCCATATCTCTTCCCTCTTGCGTCTCCCTCCCTCCCACCCTCCCTATCCCACCCCTCTAGGTGGTCACAAAGCACTGAGCTGATCTTGTGCTATGCGGCTGCTTCCCACTAGCTATCTATTTTACATTTGGTAGTGTATATATGTCCATGCCACTCTCTCACCCTGTCACATCATACCCCTCCCCCTCCCCATATCCTCAAGTCCATTCTCTAGTAGGTCTGTGTCTTTATTCCCGTCTTGCCACTAGGTTCTTCATGACCTTTTTTGTTTCTTCTTAGATTCCATATATATGTGTTAGCATACTGTATTTGTTTTTCTCTTTCTGACTTACTTCACTCTGTATGACAGACTCTAACTCCATCCACCTCACTACATATACCTCCATTTCATTTCTTTTTATGGCTGAGTAATATTCCATTGTATATATGTGCCACATCTTCTTTATCCATTCATCCGATGATGGAAACTTAGGTTGCTTCCATGTCCTGGCTATTGTAAATAGAGCTGCAATGAACATTTTGGTACATGACTCTTTTTAAATTATGGTTTTTTCAGGGTATATGCCCAGTAGTGGGATTGCTGGGTCATATGGTAGTTCTATTTTTAGTTTTTTAAGGAACGTCCATACTGTTCTCCATACTGGCTGTATCAATTTACATTCCCACCAACAGTGCAAGAGTGTTCCCCTTTCTCTACACCCTCTCCAGCATTGATTGTTTCTAGATTTTTTGATGTTGGCCATACTGACCGGTGTGAGATGATATCTCATTGTAGTTTTGATTTGCATTTCTCTAATGATTAATGATGTTGAGCATTCTTTCATGTGTCTGTTGGCAATCTGTATATCTTCTTTGGAGAAATGTCTATTTAGGTCTTCTGCCCATTTTTGGATTGGGTTGTTTGTTTTTTTGTTATTGAGCTGCATGAACTGCTTGTAAATCTTGGAGATTGATCCTTTGTCAGTTGCTTCATTTGCAAATATTTTCTCCCATTCTGAGAGTTGTCTTTTGGTCTTGTTTATGGTTTCCTTTGCTGTGCAAAAGCTTTTAAGTTTCATTAGGTCGCATTTGCTTATTTGTGTTTTTATTTCCATTTCTCTAGGAGGTGGGTCAAAAAGGATCTTGCTGTGATTTATGTCATAGAGTGTTCTGCCTATGTTTTCCTCTAAGAGTTTTATAGTGTCTGGCCTTACATTTAGGTCTTTAATCCATTTTGAGTTTATTTTTGTATATGGTGTTAGGGAGTGTTCTAATTTCATACTTTTACATGTACCTGTCCAGTTTTCCCAGCACCACTTATTGAAGAGGTGTTTCGATACAAATTGTTAAATTTTTTGTGCTAGCTCTGTGAAAAATGGGTTGGGTTCAAGGGGTTGCATTGAATCTGTAGATTGCTTTGGGTAATACAGTCATTTTCACAATGTTGATTCTTCCAGTCCAAGAACATGGTATATCTCTCCATCTATTTGTATCATCTTTAATTTCTTTCATCAGTGTCTTATAATTTTCTGCATACAGGTCTTTTGTCTCCTTAGGTAGGTTTATTCCTAGATATTTTATTCTTTTTGTTGCAATGGTAAACGGGAGTGTTTTCTTACTTTCACTTTCAGATTTTTCATCATTAGTGTATAGGAATGCAAGAGATTTCTGTGCATTAATATTGTATCCTGCAACTTTACCATATTCATTAATTAGCTCTAGCAGTTTTCTGGTGGCACTTTTAGGATTCTCTATGTATAGTATCATGTCATCTGCAAACAGTGACAGTTTTACTTCTTCTTTTCCAATTTGTATTCCTTTTATTTCTTTTTCTTCTCTGATTGCCATGGCTAGGACTTCCAGAACTATGTTGAATAATAGTGGTGAGAGTGGACATCCTTGTCTTGTTCCTGATCTTAGAGGAAATGCTTCCAGTTTTTCACCATTGAGAATGATGTTTGCTGTGGGTTTGTCATATATGGCCTTTATTATGTTGAGGTAGGTTCCCTCTATTCCCACTTTCTGGAGAGTTTTTATCATAAATGGGTCTTGAATTTTGTCAAAAGCTTTTTCTGCATCTATTGAGAAGATCATATGGTTTTTATTCTTCAATTTGTTAATGTGGTGTATCACATTGATTGATTTGCGTATATTGAAGAATCCTTGCATCCTTGGGATAAATCCCACTTGATCGTGGTGTATGATCCTTTTAATGTGTTGTTGGATTCTGTTTGCTAGTATTTTGTTGAGGATTTTTGCATCTATATTCATCAGTGATATTGGTCTGTAATTTTCTTTTTTTGTAGTGTCTTTGTCTGGTTTTGGTATCAGGGTGATGGTGGCCTCATAGAAGGAGTTTGGGAGTGTTCCTTCCTCTGCAATTTTTTGGAAGAGTTTGAGAAGGATAGGTGTTAGCTCTTCTCTAAATGTTTGATAGAATTCACCTGTGAAGCCATCTGGTCCTGGACTTTTGTTTGTTGGAAGATTTTTAATCACAGTTTCAATTTCATTACTTGTGATTGGTCTGTTCATATTTTCTGTTTCTTCCTGGTTCAGTCTTGGAAGGTTATACCTTTCTAAGAATTTGTCCATTTCTTCCAGGTTGTCCATTTTATTGGCATAGAGATGCTTGTAGTAGTCTCTTAGGATGCTTTGTATTTCTGCGGTGTCTGTTGTAACTTCTCCTTTTTCATTTCTGATTTTATTGATTTGAGTCTTCTCCCTCTTTTTCTTGATGAGTCTGGCTAATGGCTTATCAATTTTGTTTATCTTCACAAAGAACCAGCTTTTAGTTTTATTGATCTTTACTATTGTTTTCTTTGTTTCTATTTCATTTATTTCTGCTCTGATCTTTATGATTTCTTTCCTTCTGCTAACTTTGGGTTTTGTTTGTTCTTCTTTCTCTAGTTTCTTTAGGTGTAAGGTTAGATTGTTTACTTGAGATTTTTCTTGTTTCTTTAGGTAGGCTTGTATAGCTATAAACTTCCCTCTTAGAACTGCTTTTGCTGCATCCCATAGGTATTGGGTCATCGTGTTCTCATTGTCATTTGTCTCTAGGTATTTTTTGATTTCCTCTTTGATTTCTTCAGTGATCTCTTGGTTATTTAGTAACGTATTCTTTAGCCTCCATGTGTTTGTGTTTTTTACGTTTTTTTCCCTGTGATTCATTTCTAATCTCATAGTGTTGTGGTCAGAAAAGATGCTTGATATGATTTCAATTTTCTTAAATTTACTGAGGCTTGATTTGTGACCCAAGATGTGATCTGTCCTGGAGAATGTTCCATGCGCACTTGAGAAGAACGTGTAATCTGTTTTGGGATGGAATGTCCTATAAATATCAATTAAATCTATCTGGTCTATTGTGTCATTTAAAGCTTCTGTTTCCTTATTTATCTTCATTTTGGATGATCTGTCCATTGGTGTAAGTGAGGTGTTAAAGTCCCCCACTATGATTGTGTTACTGTCAATTTCCTCTTTTATAGCTGTTAGCAGTTGCCTTATGTATTGAGGTGCTCCTGTGTTGGGTGCATATATATTTATAATGGTCATATCTTCTTCTTGGATTGATCCCTTGATCATTATGTAGTGTCCTTCCTTGTCTCTTGTAACATTCTTTATTTTAAAGTCTATTTTATGTGATATGAGTATAGCTACTCCAGCTTTCTTTTGATTTCCATTTGCATGGAATATCTTTTTACATCCCCTCACTTTCAGTCTGTATGTATCCCTAGGTCTAAAGTGGGTCTCTTGTAGACAGCATATATATGGGTCTTGTTTTTGTATCCGTTCAGCAAGCCTGTGTCTTTTGGTTGGAGCATTTAATCCATTCATGTTTAAGGTAATTATTGATATGTAATGTTCCTATGACCATTTTCTTAATTGTTTTGGGTTTGCTTTTGTAGGTCTTTTTCTTCTCTTGTGTTTCTCACTTAGAGAAGTTCCTTTAGGATTTGTTGTAGAGCTGGTTTGTTGGTGCTGAATTCTCTTAGCTTTTGCTTGTCTGTAAAGCTTTTGATTTCTCCATCAAATGTAAATGAGATCCTTGCCGGGTAGAGTAATCTTGGTTGTAGGTTCTTCCCTTTCATCACTTTAAGTAGATCATGCCACTCCCTTCTGGCTTGTAGAGTTTCTGCTGAGAAATCAGCTGTTAACCTTATGGGAGTTCCCTTGTATGTTATTTGTCATTTTTCCCGTGCTGCTTTCAATAATTTTTCTTTGTCTTTAATTTTTGCCAGTTTGAATACTATGTGTCTCAGCGTGTTTCTCCTTGGGTTTATCCTGTATGGGACTCTCTGAGCTTCCTGGACTTGGGTGGCTATTTCCTGTCCCATGTTAGGGAAGTTTTCGACTATAATCTCTTTAAATATTTTCTCTGGTCCTTTCTCTCTCTCTTCTCCTTCTGGGACCCCTATAATGCGAATGTTGTTGCATTTAATGTTGTCCCAAAGGTCTCTTAGGCTGTCTTCATTTCTTTTCATTCTTTTTTCTTTAGTCTGTTCCGCAGCAGTGAAATCCACCATTCTGTCTTCCCGGTCACTTATCTGTTCTTCTGCCTCAGTTATTCTGCTATTGATTCCTTCTAGTGTAGTTTTCATTTCAGTTAGTGTTTTGGTCATCTGTTTGTTTGTTCTTTAATTCTTCTAGGTCTTTGTTAATCATTTCTTGCATCTTCTCAATCTTTGCCTCCATTCTTATTCCAAGGTCCTGGATCATCTTCACTATCATTATTCTTAATTCTTTTTCTGGAAGGTTGCCTATCTCCACTTCATTTAGTTGTTTTTCTGGGGTTTTTTCTTGATCCTTCATGTGGTATATAGCCCTCTGCCTATTCATCTTGTCTGTCTTTCTGTAAATGTGGTTTTTGTTCCCCAGGATGCAGGATTGTAGTTTTTCTTGCTTCTGCTGTCTGTCCTCTGGTGGTTGAGGCTATCTAAGAGGCTTGATGGGAGGCTCTGGTGGTGGGTAGAGCTGACTGTTGCTGTGGCGGTCAGAGCTCTGTAAAACTTTAATCCACTTGACTGTTGATGGGTGGGGCTGGGTTCCCTCCCTGTTGATTGTTTTGCCTGAGGCAACCCAACACTGGAGCCTACCTGGGCTCTTTGGTGTGGCTAGTGGCAGACTCTGGGAGGGCTCACGCCAAGGAGCACTTCCCAGAACCTCCGCTGCCAGTGTCCTTGTCCCCACGGTGAAACAGAGCCACCCCCCGCATCTGCAGGAGACCCCACAACACCAGCAGGTAGGTCTGGTTCAGTCTCCCCCAGGGTCACTGCTCCTTCCCCTGGGTCCCGATGCACACACTACTTTGTGTGTGCCCTCCAAGAGTGGGGTCTTTGTTTCCCCCAGTCCTGTCAAAGTCCTGCAATCAATTCCCACTAGGCTTCAAAGCCTGATTCTCTAGGAATTCCTCCTCCCGTTGCAGGACCCCCAGGTTGGAAAGCCTGATGTGAGGCTCAGAACCTTCACTCCAGTGGGTGGACTTCTGTGGTATAAGTGTTCGCCAGTCTGTGAGTCACCCACCCAGCAGTTATGGGATTTGATTTTACTCTGATTGCGCCCCTCCTACCGTCTCACTGTCGCTTCTCCTCTGTCCTTGGACGTGGGGTATCCTCTTTGGTGAATTCTAGTGTCTTCCTGTCGATGATTGTCCAGCAGCCAGTTGTGATTCTGGTGTTCTCGGAAGAGGGAGTGGGAGCATGTCCTTCTACTCCACCATCTTGGTTAATGTCTTTTTCATTTATTTCTGATCTGATCTTTATGATTTCTTTCCTTCTGCTAGCTTTGGGGTTTTTTTGTTCTTCTTTCTCTGTTTTAGGTGCAAGGTTAGGTTGTTTATTCGAGATGTTTCCTGTTTCTACATGTAGGCTTGTATTGCTATAAACTTCCCTCTTAGAACTGCTTTTGCTGCATCCCATAGCTTTTGGGTCGTCGTGTCCCCATTTTCATTTGTATCTAGGTATTTTTTGATTTCCCCTTTGATTTCTTCAGTGATCACTTCTTTATTAAGTAGTGTATTGTTTAACGTCCACGTGTTTGTATTTTTTACAGATCTTTTCCTGTATTTGATATCTAGTCTCATAGCGTTGTGGTCGGAAAAGATACTTGATACGATTTCAATTTTCTTAAATTTACCAAGGCTTGATTTGTGACCCAAGATATGATCTACCCTGGAGAATGTTCCATGAGCACTTGAGAAAAATGTTTATTCTGTTGTTTGTGGGTGGAATGTCCTATAAATATCAATTAAGTCCATCTCGTTTAATGTATCATTTAAAGCTTGTGTTTCTTTATTTATTTTCATTTTGGATGATCTGTCCATTGGTGAAAGTGGGGTGTTAAAGTCCCCTACTATGATTGTGTTGCTGTCGATTTCCCGTTTTATGGCTGTTAGTATTTGCCTTATGTATTGAGGTGCTCCTATGTTGGGTGCATAAATATTTACAATTGTTATACCTTCTTCTTGGATTGATCCCTTGATCATTATATAGTGTCCTCTTTGTCTCTTGTAATAGTCTTTATTTTAAAGTCTATTTTGTCTGATATGAGAATTGCTACTCCAGCTTTCTTTTGATTTCCATTTGCATGGAATATCTTTTTCCATCCCCTCACTTTCAGTCTGTATGTGTCCCTAGGTCTGAAGTGGGTCTCTTGTAGACAGCATATATATGGGTCTTGTTTTTGTATCCATTCAGGCAGTTTGTGTCTTTTGGTGGGAGCATTTAATCCATTTACATTTAAGGTAATTATCGATATGTATGTTCCTATTCCCATTTTCTTAAATGTTTTGGGTTTGTTATTGTAGGTGTTTTCCTTCTCTTGTGTTTCTTGCCTAGAGAAGTTCCTTTAGCATTTGTTGTAAAGCTGGTTTGGTGGTGCTGAACTCTCTTAGCTTTTGCTTGTCTGTGAAGCTTTTAATTTCTCCATCAAATCTGAATGAGATTATTGCTGGGTAGAGTAATCTTGGTTGTAGGTTTTTCTCCTTCATCACTTTAAGTATATCCTGCCACTCCCTTCTGGCTTGCAGAGTTTCTGCTGAAAGATCTGATGTTGACCTTATGGGGATTCCCTTGTGTGTTATTTGTTGTTTTTCCCTTGCTGCTTTTAATATGTTTTCTTTATATTTAATTTTTGATAGTTTGATTAATATGTGTCTTGGCGTGTTTCTCCTTGGATTTATCCTGTATGGGACTCTCTGTGCTTCCAGGACTTGATTAACTATTTCCTTTCCCGTATTAAGGAAGTTTTCAACTATAATCTCTTCGAATATTTTCTCAGTCTCTTTCTTTTTCTCTTCTTCTTCTGGGACCCCTATAATTCGAATGTTGGTGCGTTTAATGTTGTCCCAGAGGTCTCTGAGACTGTCCTCAGTTCTTTTCATTCTTTTTTCTTTATTCTGCTCAGCAGTAGTTATTTCCACTATTTTATCTTCCAGGTCACTTATCCGTTCTTCTGCCTCAGTTATTCTGCTATTGATCCCTTCTAGAGTATTTTTAATTTCATTAATTGTGTTTTTCATCATTGCTTGGTTCCTCTTTAGTTCTTCTAGGTCCTTGTTAAATGTTTCTTGCATTTTGTCTATTCTATTTCCAAGATTTTGGATCATCTTTACTATCATTATTCTGAATTCTTTTTCAGGTAGAACGCCTATTTCCTCTTCATTTGTTAGGTCTGGTGTGTTTTGACCCTGCTCCTTCCTCTGCTGTGTGTTTTTCTGTCTTCTCATTTTGCTTATCTTACTGTGTTTGGGGTCTCCTTTTCACAGGCTGCAGGTTTGTAGTTCCCGTTGTTTTTGGTATCTGTCCCCAGTGGCTAAGGTTGGTTCAGTGGGTTGTGTAGGCTTCCTGGTGGAGGGGACTAGTGCCTGTGTTCTGGTGGATGAAGCTGGATCTTGTCTTTCTGGTGGGCATGTCCACGTCTGGTGGTGTGTTTTGGGGTGTCTGTGGCCTTATTATGATTTTAAGCAGCCTCTCTGCTAATGGATGGGGCTGTGTTCCTGTCTTGCTAGTTGTTTGGCATAAGGTGTCTAGCACTGTAGCTTGCTGGTCGTTGAGTGAAGCTGGGTCTTGATGTTGAGATGGAGATCTCTTAGAGATTTTTGCCATTTGGTATTACAAGCTGGGAGTATTGGGGGTATTTGGTATTGTGGAGCTGGGAGGTCTCTTGTGGACCAGTGTCCTGAAGTTGGCTCTCCCACTGCAGAGGCACAGCCCTGATGCCTGGCTGGAGCACCAAGAGCCTTTCATCCACACGGCTCAGAATAAAAGGGAGAAAAAATAGAAAGAGGATAAAATAAAATAAAATAAAATAAAGCTATTATAATAAAAAATAAGAAAAAAATTATTAAGAAAATATTATTAAGAAAAAATTTTTTAAAATTTTTTAAAATAAATTTATTAATTTTTTATAATAAAAAGTAAGAAAAAATTATTAAGAAAAAATTTATTAAGAAAAAATTTTTTTTAATTTTTTTTAAATAAAAAATAAGAAAAAAATTTTTTTAAAAAAATTTTATTTTTTAAAATAAAAAATGAGGACAAAATTATTAAGAAAATATTTATTAAGAAAAAAAGTTTTTAAGTAAAAAAAAAAAAAAATACAAAAACGGATGGACCGAACCCTAGGAAAAATGGTGAAAGCAAAGCTATACAGACAAAATCTCACCCAGAAGCATACACATATACACTCACAAAAAAAGGAAAAGGGGAAAAATTAATATATCCTGCTCCCAAAGTCCACCTCCTGAATTTGGGATGATTCGTTGTCTATTCAGGTATTCAACAGATGCAGGTACATCAAGTTGTTTGTGGAGCTTTAAACTGCTCCTTCTGAGGCTGCTGGGAGAAATTTCCCTTTCTCTTCTTTGTTCGCACAGCTCCCAGGGCTCAGCTTTGGATTTGTACCCGCCTCTGCGTGTAGGTCGCCTGAGGGCGTCTGTTCTTCGCTCACACAGGACGGTGTTAAAGGAGCAGCTGCTTTGGGGGCTCTGGCTCACTCAGGCCTGGGGGAGGGAAGGGTACGGATGCAGGGCAAGCCTGCGGCGGCAGAGGCCTACGTGACGTTGCAGCAGCCTGAGGCGCGCCGTTCATTCTCCTGGGAAAGTTGTCCCTGTATCACAGGAGCCTGGCAGTGGCGGGCTGCACAGGCTCCCGGGAGGGGCAGTGTGGATAGTGACCTGTGCTCGCACCCAGACTTCTTGGTGGTGGCAGCAGCAGCCTTAGCATCTCATGCACATCTCTGGGGTCCGTGCTCATAGCCGCGGCTTGCACCCGTCTCTGGAGCTCGTTTAGGCGGCGCTCTGAATCCCCTCTCCTTCTGCACCGCGAAACAAAGAGGCAAGAAAAAGTCTCTTGCCTCTTTGGCAGCTGTAGACTTTTTCCCGGACTCCCTCCTGGCTAGCTGTGGTGCGCTAACCCCTTCAGGCTGTGTTCACGCCACCAACCCCAGTCCTCTCCCTGCAATCTGACTGAAGCCCCGAGCCTCAGCTCCCAGCCCCCGCCCGCCCCGGCAGGTGAGCAGATAAGCCTCTCGGGCTGGTGAGTGCTGGTCAGCACCGATCCTCTGTGCGGGAATCCCTCTGCTTTGCCCTCCGCACCCCTGTTGCTGCGCTCTCCTCTGTGGCTCCGAAGCTTCCCCCCTCTGCCCCCCACAGCCTCAGCCCATGAAGGGGCTTCCTAGTGTGTGGAAACCTTTCCTCCTTCACAGCTCCCTCCCACTGGTGCAGGTCCCATCCCTATTCTTTTGTCTCTGTTATTTCTTCTTTCTTTTGCCCTACCCAAGTACGTGGGGAGTTTCTTGCCTTTTGGGAGGTCTGACGTCTTCTGCCAGCTTTCAGTGGGTGTTCTGTAGGAGCAGTTCCATGTGTAGATGTATTTCTAATGTATCTGTGGGAAGGAAGGTGATCTCCACGTCTTACTCTTCTGCCATCTTGCCCAGACCCCCTCTCATTGTGGTTTTGATGATTATCCATGATGAGCATCTTTTCATGTGCCTGTTAGCCATCTGCATGTCCTCTTTGAAAAAACGGTCTACTCAGGTCTTCTGCCCATTTTTTGATTGGGTTCAATTTTTTTTTGATACTGAATTGTATGAGCTATTTATATGTTTTGGATATTAACTCCTTATATGTCACATCATTTACAAGTATTTTCTCCCATTCCATAGGTTGTCTTTCCATTTTGTTAATGGTTTCCTTTGCTGTGCAAAACTTTTAAGTTTAATTAGGTCCCATTTGTTTATTTTTGCTTTTATTTCCTTTGCCTTAGGAGAGAGATCCAAAAACTATTGCTAAGATTTATGTCAAAGAGTGTTGTGTTCTGCCTATGTTTTCTTCTTGGAGTTTTATGGTTTCTGTTCTTAAACATGTAGGTCTTTAATCCATTTTGAGTTTATTTTTGTAAATGTTGTGAGATATTTCATTTCATTCTTTTACATCTAGCTGTCCAGTTTTCCCAGTGCCACTTATTGAAGAGACTGTCTTTTCTCCATTATATATTCTTGTCTCTTTTGTTGTAGATTAATTGATCATAAGTGCCTGGATTTATTTCTGGGGAGAGCCCATTGATCTCTGTGTCTCTTTTTGTGCCAGTAACATGCTGTTTTCATTTCTGTAGCTTTGTAGTACAGTCTGAAGTCTGAGAGTGTGATACCTCCAGCTCTGTTCTTTTTTCTCAGCATTGCTTTGGCTACTCAGGGTCATGTGGTTCCAAATAAATTTTAGGATTGTTTATTCTAGTTCTGTGAAAAATGTCATGGGTATTTTGATAGGGATTACATTAAGTCTGTAGATTGCTTTGGACAGTACAAATATTTTAACAATATTAATTCTTCCAATCCATGAACACAGGATATCTTTCTGTTCCTTTGTATCACCTTCAGTTTCCTTCATCAGTGTCTTATAGTTTTCAGAGTATAGGTCTTTCACCTCCTTGGTTAAGTTTATTCCTAAATACGTTATTCTTTTAGATGTGATTTTAAATGGGATTGTGTTACTTACCTCTTTTTGATAGTTCATTGTTAGTGTATAGAAATGCTGCAGATTTCTGTTTATTAATCTTGTATCCTAAAACTTTACTGAATTCATTTATCAGTTCTAATACTTTTTTTGGTGGAGCCTTTATGTTTCTCTCTATATAATATTACATCATTTGCCAATAGTGACAGTTTTACTTCTTCCTTTCCAATATGGATGACTTTTCATTCTTTTTCTTGTTAGATTGCTCTAAGTAGGACTTCCTATACTGTGTTAAATAGATGTGTCCAGAGTGGGGAGCTCTGTCTTTTTCATGATTTTAGAGGGAAAGCTTTCAGCTTTTCAGCACTGAGTATGTTAGCTGTCAGTTTTCAGAAATGGCCTTTATCATGTAGGGATTTGTTCCTTCTTACCAACTTCGATGAGAGTTTTTTATCATAATCGTTGTTCAGTTTTGTCAAATGCTTTTTCTGCATCTATTGAGATGATCATCCTTCCTTTTGTTAGTATCGTATATCACATTGATTGATTTGCATCCCTTGTATAAATCACACTTGATCATGATGTATGATCTTTTTTATATATTGTCGGATTCAGTTTGCTTATATTTTGGTGATGATTTTTGAATCTATATCCATCAGAGTTATTTGCCTGTAGTTTTCTTTTTTACAGTGTCTTTGTCTGGTTTTGATATCAGGGTAATGGTGGTTGTAAAATGAATTTGGGAATGTTCCCTTCTCTTCAGTTTTTTGGAATAGTTTGAGAAGGATAGATATTAGCTCTCATTTATGTGTTTGGTAGAAAACCTTGTGAAGTTGTCTGTTCATGGACTTTTATTTACTGGAATTTTTTGGATTACTAATTCAATTTCAGTACTGGTGATTGGTCTGTTCAGATTGTCTATTTCTTCCTAATCCAGCCTTGGAAGATTGTATGTTTCTAGAAATTTATCCATTTCTACTAGGTTGTCCAGTTTGTTGGCATATAACTGTTCATAGTATTCTCTTATGATTTTTTATATTTCTGTGGTATCAGTTGTTATTTCTCCTTTTTCATTTATTTTCTTTATTTGGGTCCTCTCACTTTTCTCCTTGGCGAGCCTGGTTACAGGCTTATAGATTTTGTTTATCTTTTCAAAAAGCTAGCTCTGGGCTTCATTGATCTTTTCTTTTTTTTTTTTTTTTTTGGTATGTATTTTATTTTTCTCTCTGATTTTTATTTTTTCTTTCTCCTGCTGACTTTGAGCTTTGTTTCTTCTTCTTTTTATATTTTGTTTAAGTGGTAGGTTAGGTTGTTTATTTGATTTTTTCTTGTTTCTTAAAAGTAGTCGTGTATCAATATTAACTTCCCTCTTAGAACTGCTTTTGCTGCATCCCAAGGATTTAGAAAGTTGTGTTTTTATTTTCATTTGTCTTGAGGTATTTTCTGATTCCATCTTTGATTTCTTCACTGACCCATTGGTTTTTCTTGTTTTTTGTGTGTGTTTTTAGTAGTGTGTTGTTTAGTTTCCATGTGTTTGTATTTTTTTTCCATTTTTGTTTGTGATTGACTTCTAGTTCATACCATTGTGTTCAGAAAAAAAGCGTGATATAGTTTTTATCCTCTTAAATTTGTTGAGACTTGTTCTGTGGCCTAGCATGTGATCTACATGGAGGACATTCCATGTGCACTTGAATAGAATGTTATTCTGCTGTTTTTGGATGGAATGTCCTGTAGTTATCTATTAATTCCAAGACCAGGGCTGGAACCCATGTCCCCTGCATTGGCAGGCAGATTCTTAACCACTGAGCCACCAGGGAAGCCCCAGTGTCCATTTAGTGTTGATGAACTCTTAGTTTTTGGCTTATCTGAGAAGTTCTTTATCTCTCCTCCAATTCTAAATAACAGTCTTGCTGTAGAGTATTCTCAGTTGTAGGTATTTCCCTTTCACCACTTTACATAAATCATGCCACTTTCTTCTGGCCTGCAAAGTTTCTGCAGAAAAATCAGCTGATAGACTTATGGGGGATTCCCTTCCTTTGTATGTGACTCTTTGTTTTTCTCTTTTTGCTTTTAGAGTTCTCTCTATTTCTTTAACTTTTGCCATTTTAATTACGATATGTCTTGGTGTGGGTCTCATTTGGTTCATCTTGTTTGGGACCCTCTGTGCATCCTGTTTTGGCTATCTGTTTCTTTCTTCAGGTTTAGGAATTTTACAGCCATAATTTTATCAAATGCATTTTCAACTGTTTTCTCTTTGTCTTCTCCTTCTGGAACCCCTATAATGCAAATGTTAGTGTGCTTGGTGTTGTCCAAGACATCCCTTAAACTGTTCTCATTTTTTTTAATTTTTTTTTTTTTTGCTATTCTGATTGGGTGATCTCCATTATTCTATCTTCCAGAGCACTTATGTGTTCTTCTGTTTGACTGCTGTTAATTCCTTCCAGTGTGTCATTCATTTCATTTACTGTATTCTTCAGTTCTGACTGGTTCTTTTTATATTTTTTAGTTCCTTGTTAAACTTCTCACGTGTTTATCTATTCTTTTCTCAAGTTCAGTTAGCATTCTTATTACTAACGCTGTGAACTCTTCATCTGGTAAATTATCTCTGTTTCAGTAGTTGTTTATTTTTTTCTTTCTTTCAGGTTTCTTTCCCCCTTGTTCTTTCATTTGTAACAATTTCCTCTGTCTTCTCATTTTGTTTAACTTTCTCTGTCTTTATGAAATTAGGTGAAATGGTCACCTATTCCAGTCTTGAAGGGGTGTCCTTGTGTGGGAATGTCCCTATGCAGTTTGTGTTGAGTAGCTTTGATGGGAGAGCCAGATCTGAGCGTGTGCTAGCAGCTATCACCATGGTGGGAGGTGGGGCTGTAGATGAAGCAGCCAGAGCCAGTGCCAGATGTGAGCTGAGCTTCTCCTTTGTTCAGTGGCTGTCACTGCCCTATGTGGGGTGGGTCAGCAACTTCTGCTCCCAAGTTGCTGGAGCAGAAGCCCTGAGTGTTGGGTCTGAGCTGATTCCATTCCCTGTAAGTGTGTGCTCTGCCCTCTCCCAGCAATGGCACCTACACCCCAGAGTGGAGTAGCACTGGAGCAAGAGGGTCTGGAGTGTGCACCAGGTATGGGCCAGCATTCACACTGGGTGGTCCTGGCACCAGTCAGAGCTAAGTCTCTGCAAATGCCAGTAATAGCCACTCTCACCCCTTTCAAATGCAGTGCTGGGTCTGATCCCACTCCGTCCCTCCAACTGTGCACCTTCCTTGGCAGCAGCAGCCTCCACCCTAGTGTGGAGCTGCATTGGAGCCAGAAGTGCTCAGCGGTTGCTCAGCCTGGGCCAGGGTGCACTGGAGCAGTCACGGGAAGCTAGACAAAGTCCCAGACAGTTTCAGTCTGCTTCCTCTGTCTTGTTTTGGGAGCAAGCAAGCATCTGTGCATGCCTCATGAGTGGAGTCTAGGTTTTCTCAGCCTTCCTGTTAGTTTTACTGGTTTTCAGACCAGCTAGGGGACTCATCTTCCAGGTGTTGGGCCCCCAGGCTGGGGCCCAATATGTGGTTCAAACCCCTCACTCCTCAGGGAGGATCTCCACCCATGTAATCCCCCTTTACTCTGAGCCCTTCCCAGAGGCACAGGTTCTGACCTGATCACTTCTCCTCCCTTCCTACTTGATTCCGTGTGGGTCTTTCTTACAGTCTTGGTCACAATGGAGTCTTTCTGCCCGTCTCCTGTTAGTTTTCAGTGAGAACTGCTCCACGTGTAGATCCATTTTTAAGGTGTTTTTGGGGGAGGTGAGATCCATGTCCTCCTACTCTGCCATCTTGATCTCTCCCTCCAGAGACTCCTTGACAGGGTGTAAGGTGGTTTCACATTGAAGGAGGAGGTGCAGCTGTGTAAACATCACAGCTTTGAGACCAAGAAGGAAATGCTTGTAATCACTGAGATCAACTGCTGTCCCCATTCTGCAGGGGACCTTGAGATGGACACCTTCTGGAATGAGTGTGGGCCTTAAAGCAAGAGCATCAAATCTGGGCATGAAACTGGTCAAGGTTCAGTAATTTACAGCCCATGGGCCAGATGGGACCAAGACCTGCTTTTCTTTCTTAAAAATTGCTGGTTAACTAAGAAAAATCTGTACACTTTTAAAGTATTGTAAAAAACCAGCAACAATGACAGCAACAGCAAATCCCAAGAAACAAAAGAAGAATGTGTGAGACTCTGTTCCATAAAGCCTGAAATATTTTCTCCCTAGCTCTTCATAGAAGAAAGTTCACCAACACCTGCCCTAGAGGCACCCCAGCTTTCTGCTTTTACAGGCACACCAAGAAGATATTGTGTGTTCAATTCCAGACCACCGTGATAAAACAGATATCACAATAAAGTGAGTCACATGAATATTCTTTTGTTTCCCAGTGTGTGGAAAGTTACGTTTATATTATACTGTAGTCTATGATGTGTGCAATAGCATTGTGTCTGAAAAAACAATATACATACCTTAGTTAAGAAATAGTTTATTGGGGGAAGGCTTCGGCTGGCTAGCCCAGGGCCCTGGCCATCGAGAGCTCCGGCCAGCATGTGGGGATGAGCGGGTCCCTGGGCCGGGCGGCAGTGGCTCTGCTCTGCTGGGGGCACGGCGCGGGCGGCGGCCTGCAGGGCCCGGGCGTGCGGGCGGCGAGCTCGGGCGGCAGCGGCTCGTCGGAGCACCTGGACATGCTGGTGAAGAAGGACAGGGTGGTGGTCTTCCTAAAGGGGACGCCGGAGCAGCCCCAGTGTGGCTTCAGCAACGCCGCGGTGCAGATCCTGCGGCTGCACGGCATCCGCAACTACGTGGTCTACAACGTGCTGGACGACCCCCAGCTCCGGCAAGGCATTAAAGACTATTCCAACTGGCCCACCATCCCGCAAGTGTACCTCAACAGCGAGTTCGTGGGGGGCTGTGACATTCTTCTGCAGATGCACCAGAATGGGGACCTGGTGGAAGAACTGAAAAAGCTGGGGATCCGCTCCACCCTCTTAGATGAAAAGAAAGATCAAGACTCAAAGTGAGGGTGGCCACACAAGGAAGCTGCTGGTATCAGAATCTCACTGCCAGAAAAGCCTTCCCGATTCTAGTTTTTGCTCTTCAGATGACTGTTTGCACTGATTCCTCCAGTTTGTAAGCAGCCTGGTGATTTTAGCATGTCTGGTGTTTGAGCAAGGAATATCCTATCGTGAACATAATTGTAACCACTGCACCGTCATAATCAATGTTGTACGACGAGATTGCTGTAAACACAATTCCTTCTTATGTTGTCCTTTGCTCTTTGCTTGATTCAGGAGTAAACCTAGGAGCTTTTGAATCCTCATTATTATTCATGAGTCCTCTGCAAATATGTCAGTCTGCAAAGATAATATACCCCCCCTCCCCAATTTTTTGTAACTTGTTCTGTTAAGAAAAATGATGGACAAGGAAGAAAATAAGATAACCGGGGTGTTGTTTTTTAAAATAAACTGCCAACCCAGGGAAAAAAAAAAAAAAAGAAAGACTTTATTGCTAAAAAATGCTCATCATCATTGAGCTTTCAGTGAGTTGTAGTGGTAACATCAAAGATCACTAATCACAGATCACTGTAACAAATGTAAGAATGATGAAAAAGTTTGAAATATTGCGAGAATTACCAAAATGTGACACAGAGATGCAAAGGAAGCAAATTCTGTTGGAAAAATGACACCGATAGACTTGCTCAATGCAGGGTTGCCACAAACGTTCAATGGGCAAAGCACAAGAAAGCAAAGTGCAATAAAACAAGATAGCCCTGTGTAACAGTTTTTTGATTGTTAAGATCAACCAATACTGAGTACCATGAACTTAGAGGAGGCATAACTTGGGGTTATTAGTTCTAAAGTTGTTTGCTAATGATATGATTATATATTTAGGAGACTGAAAGGAGACAATGAAAAAGTTAGAACATGATAGAGATTACTAAAGGTTTGAGAGCAAAGATAAAAGTGTTCTCAAAAATGAATAAGAAAAAAAATCCACCATTACCCCAGAAGTACTAGAAAAAATATTTTTAAAAAAGCACAAGAGAAGAATCACGAAGAGAAAATAAAGACACAAAACAATGATTAAATCAGTAATCAAAGAAAGTCACTCATTTAATAAATATACATGAGCATCTTCTTTGGATCAGGCATTGTTTTAGGTCCTGAAATCAAATTTAACACCAAAGATTCACCCTGGGAATTGGCAGAGACATTCTCACAGTGCTGGGAAGGGCTGTGGGAAGAGGTGAGAGGTATCATCCAGTGTTGGTGAGAGAATAAAACTGGGGTTTGTGGAGAGCTTTTTTGAGAAGCCCTGCCTGGAAGCCTGTCACGTCACATCTGCTAGCCCATCTTGCATGGCTGGATGGAAACCCCTGAGCTCCCACCACAGCAGCATCCACTGCAAACAGAAAACCAGTACCTGTGCCAGATGGCAAATGAGGTTTTTAAAATTATATTTGTCATATTTGTTCTGCAATAAATGAAACTCAATTGTACAGTGAACTTTCAAGGATAATTCTAGCACATTCCTCTGTATTCCTGCACTGACTCTTCCTAAGACCCCAGACTTTGATCAGGAAAAAGCAACAGATCACCCAGTTCAGGTGTATACAAGTGATGGAACCTTCATCAGAGAAGCACGTCATTAAAACGTGGTCCATTTCTCCCTTTTTTCCAGACTCTGTACTCTTTCTTATTTCAGAGGGTTGAGGACACAAAGACAGAGTCTAGAGTAGACAGTTCTTCTGTATCCGTTGTCCAGATGGAAAAACAAGACCCTCCAGCATGTGGCCCGAAGACCATAACCCTGGCCCTGCTTTGAAACATTCAGTACTTGATTCCAGTTTTTTGGCCTCCAGATTTTCAGCTTCTGAAAACCCCAAGGGCACTTCCTCCTTCTTACCTGGGAGCACATGGATGTGAGCTGATCTGCAAGAAACGCTTCACCTTTCCGTGTCCCGAAGTAACCGAGAACTTCAAAAAAAGACACTTTCCAATTGGGTTCTTTGCACAAGCTGGGTCAGGACAAGTCATCACACACACAGTTTTTATGGGATTAAACCATTTTTGCTTTTGTAGTTCCAGTAGAGAATGTTTTTTGAATCCAATTAACAAGAAGTCTTCAACGTCTATGGTCATTTATGCTTTTGGTTTTTAAGAGAGAATGGCAAATGATAAACAACTAGAGTGTCTGAGATTTATTAAAACCAAAGGATTCCAGAGGTTGTGTCTTGGAGTCATTTGAGTTTTGCTCCGTTTTCTGTGCCTTACACATCTATAGGGCTGCACAGTCCTAAAGGATGCCTCTGTGCTGCCTGGAAAGATTGGGCAGCAGAGGGCCCTGGTGATGGAGAAAGTGAGTCTTGGTCACCAGGTTATCCTTAGGGCTCCCTCTGCATGCCCTTCATTAGTTCCATATGTGAAGTGTGGTGTTGTTTTAAAGGGATTGTCCCATGTACTTATTCTTTGGAAAGTTACCATCCTGATTGGTAGGTGTAAGACAACATAGTTCAGAACATTTTCCATTTAGTCTAAAAACAGAAAGACCAAATTTACTTGCCTAAAAGAAGTCCCAGGGACAAAGAAATAAAAAAGAAGTGACTGCGTACATGCAGACAGTGTCCATGTACATACAGACAGAAAGTCATTACATCCAGCTTCCGTTGCAGTACCAGGAGGGCTTTTGCCCTGCCCTGTGCAGCCAGGCTTGTTGCATGACATGAGAGTATGTGGGCTCAACTGGGAAGCTGTTTATTTACTCATGTCACAGTGAATCTTTGGGATATTTCCATTGCAGAATTTTACAAACAGTTGCTTGGAGAAGCCATGGACTTTTACTGAAGAGTGTGCTAATCTGCTCTATCTGCAAAGACAGCCTTTGAATTTAAAGTCCTATCTTACTGAATTCTCATGGTGACTCATAATAAGACAGCGGGTTCAGGTTTACCATGCATCTGAGAATGGAGCAGATGGTGACAAGAGTTTATACCCAGCTCTCTCAGCAGAGTTTGGTGTAATTAATAAGTGGCAGAGTCTTACTGAGTAGTTGTGGATAAGGGTAACGATTTTTGTGTATGCTTTTCATTTTAAGTTTTAGATGCACCCTGTGGGGTGAAGAACTCGGCAAGTCTGAATCATTTGATTTCTCAATTTGACTAAATTCTGAGAAACGTACTGAACAGTAAGTGAGCTATGTTATGCTCACCCAAAAGTCACAGTATCTTTGAATTTGGGAAATTAATTTATGTATCCCAAACTTTCTGGCTACACATCCAGTTCTGGTCATTGTTTTGATCTGTTGCTATTTGTCAAAGTACTTCAAAAAAACAAATGGCCATAATGGAAACTAAGAGCTACCATCTCATAAATAATCAGAGTAACTGTAGAGATGTGCTGTCTGAATTCATCCTTGTAGTCCTGAAGACTAATTTAGTCCATTAGATTCCAGTATGTTCTTTGACTTAATCAAAATTGATAAGTGATTAGCACTAAGTCTGAAACTGTGCCACTTTGTCTAAAATAAAATTGATTTTTAACTGCTTTTGTATTGCTAGAGTATGCATTTTCTTTTTTCTTTTTCCAGCTTTATTGAGATATAATTGATGCATAACTGTGTAAGTTTAAGGTTTACAATGGGTTGACTTGATACATTTATAAATTGCAAAATGATTACCACCATAATATTTGCTTCCACCTCCATCCCATCACATATTTACCATTTAATGTTTTTTTTGGAAAGCTCTTAGGCTAAATGCAACCACTGTCACCAGTAAAACCATTTATAAAGTCTACACACAAATGAATTTTGGATCCAATAGCCACTATTAAAATAATTTTAGGCCTCCATTTGTTGGTTAGGGAACACTAAGCTGCTGTAACAAGAAAATCCAAGTAATTCAATGATTTGAAGAGTATAGAAATTTCTTATTAGGAATTCCGAGGAACATTTCAGGCTGGTAGGCTGCTCTGGCCCCTCGGGCATTCAGGGAAGCAGGCTGACAATGAGTGCTCCATCTTTTCCAGCATGTGACTGCAAAGCCTGGAGGGTACTCCCTACTCTGTTCACAAGTCCCTTGGGGAGAACTAAGTTCTGGGGCTACAGCCAGCTGCAGGGGGGTCTGTGAAATGGGTTCTTGTCTGGCACTCTCTTCCCACGTGCAACCCTGTTCTTACTGAAAATTGGGAGAATGGATTTTGGTGGGCAAATAACAAGTAGTCTCTACTTCTATTGGTTTAGTTTATAGGCTAAATCCAAGTTACAAGAACAGTATGTTGACCTGTAATTTCTAAGTTTCTACTGATAACTGGGATAGTTAACTGTAACCTTTATTCCAGTTTGAAAATATGGTTCAATAAATACGGAGTCAAGGATATATTTCCAAATCGAGTCTTTATTACTGTTTTGTAACAATTTCTAAACCCAGACTCCCAGTAGTGTTTCTTTTACTGTCTATGCTCATGATGGCATTGTCGCCACTGTGTAGTGACAGTGCACAGGATGGACTCACCTGGAAGGACTGAGCCCTTTTCATTTCTATTGACCATCAATCTGTTATTTGGATACCAACTACATTCTTCTCTCACCCTGTCAAGAAACCTGAAGTTTGGCAAATATTCTTTTTCATTTCTAACTTAAATGTCCCAGAGAGGAGACATGTGTTCCGAGACTGTATTGAGATGGTATGAAGGTAAATTATGCAAAGCAAAAGGATTTGCAACCATGTGTATAGCTTTCACCAGCCTGATGATAATGCCTTCAGATAGTCTGTTTATAGAACAAACATATGGATACCAAGGGGAGAAGTGAGGGTGGGATGAATTGGGAGATTGGGATTGACACTACTATACATACACTACTATGTATAAAATAGATAACTAATGAGAACCTACTGTATAGCACAGGGAACTCAATGCTCTGTGGTGACCTAAATGGGAAAGAAATCCAAAAAAGAGGGGATATATGTATACGAATAGCTCATTCACTTTGCCGTACAGCAGAAACTAACACAACACTGTAAAGCAACTATAT
Source organism: Balaenoptera acutorostrata (assembly GCF_949987535.1). Classification (NCBI taxonomy): domain Eukaryota; kingdom Metazoa; phylum Chordata; class Mammalia; order Artiodactyla; family Balaenopteridae; genus Balaenoptera; species Balaenoptera acutorostrata. The sequence continues at coordinate 54,442,631 of NC_080066.1, read as the reverse complement.
TCCAATAAAAATTAATAAAAAATTTTTTTAAAAAGATGCAGTTTATTTCTAGTCTAGTTTTTATACAGAAAAACTTATAGCTTCAGGTCTCTGTTACTTCAGATACCCTAATGTTGAGAAAAGTAATATCAAATGATGCCCAACATAACCAAAATTTTAGAAAAAATTATTTAAATCAATTGAACCAGCATCATTTGTTTAAAAAAAATTACCCTTCAATATAAATTTCTCACTTCTAAAACACTTTTGTCCATCAAGAAAAGATAAAACAAGAAACCATAAAAGGAAGACCAAACGCATGTATTAGTATCTTTGCTGCCTTCATTCCCTTTGCTAGTGCTAAAAATCTCTAGTCAAAAGGGACTTGCCAAAGACAAGGATTAGCAAGCAAGCCTGTAGGATACTTACAAACATTTAATAAAATCGTAAAGTATTATACTTCTCAGCTTCTGTGGAGATAGTTCAAAGTTTTGAATTCAAGCCAATGGTAAGAACACTGAAAAATCTGCAGTTTTGTTGCAGATAGTTTATTTGTTGTCATTGGTGGTACGTAAAGTGATGGTGGTAAAAACAAAATATGGAAAAAGCAGTTCAATGTTTGTATCTACACAGGAATACCAGATATAAACAAAACAGATTTCCTGTTTAGGTCAGTCTTTTTTTTTTCTCTCTCTTTGGGGCTATTCAATGTAAAGTTTTCAATAAAAAGTCTGTAAACTGTGGGAAAAAAAGATGCAGTTTAGATGATTGAACCACTAGGTGGCACCACAGAGAACATAAGTATCTGTACCAATCACCAGGTGAAAAAGTTTGTTCTTTGCTTAAGTATCTGTATTTCGTAGCAGCAGAACTTGGTCCTAGAACCTCTGTGTGGCCAAAAGTTACTGAAGAATGAACCATGTTCCCCCTTCTGGTTTTTTCCCTAAAATATGTATGAACAGATACTGTCATTAATTACAACCTTTTATCAATGTTATAAAATTTAATGCTTAGAATATGGGCAATGCATTGTGGTTATAAACCAAGAGATGAAGAACAGTGGAAACTATATGATTTTAAAATATGTACTTTAATTTACATGACATTAAGGAGAATCTAAAATCCTAGTGGTTTTTAAAATTTCCAGTATTGAACTACTTGTGGTCATGAACTTTCATGAGAGGAGAACCTTGTTCAAACATAAACCTTCTTCGTTCCGGAAGGGGCAGGGTGGTTACCTACTTGGAGCATCTCATGGCCTGTCATTGTGCTTCCCCATTGGCTTACTGGGCCTCTGGGCAGGGCTGAAGCCCCACTTGGCTGGTCCTATAAGGTCATGGCATGCTGCTCTGAGAAACAGCTCTCCAGCAAACAGCTGGCAGCTCCCAGGCTCTTAGAACTAACAGACTGTGTCATTGCCACCTGTTGTCAAATAGTCCTTGCCCACAGGACTCAACTCAGCTTCAGAAGGTCCCTGAGATTTCTAGAATGTCAGGATAAAAGTGTGTCAACGAGCAATGCAGTTCACTGAACTCTGTGGAACTACTGTGTTAAGTGTTAGGTGGAGTGAGCATGGTACAGAGGCCATTCCTGGTGAGTTCCTGCCCCAGAGGAGCATCAGATGATGGGAGCACAGAGCCATGCTGAATAGAATCACACGTGCCAGGCTGTGGGGTCTTGAGGACCGAGTCACTGTCTTCCTTTGCCAACTCCACTCTGCCAAGCTCATTGATTACTTTGTGCACTTGAAACTATATTGAACTGATAACCCCCAAGCTCCCTCCTCTCTGTAAAAGGACTGAGACCTTAGGTCTGGTTTTTGTATTTCTCTCTTCAGTTCTTCTGTCTTCTAGAAGTTCTGACTCTAGTTCCATTGTTTCATCTGTGTAGTCCTAGTAGGACTTCGCATTTCTAAGGAAGCCACTAAATGCTGGTAAATATTCTGTGGTTTACTTTAGGTGGCAGTGCCTCAATACAGTTCAAATGAATGAAGCCATAAATAAAGCATTTTGAGTTTAATAGACGGGAAGGTCATAATACAAAGTAGGAATATATTAGGAATGAGGCAACTTGCTATTGCTCTCCTGGGTTTAATATTTTGTTTTCCGTTAAAGGTTAATAACTTACAGACAAGTGTGTCCATGCTGGCAGGAAATGAAAGGCCACATTATGGAGATGTTATTGTGTACTTTTAATGATGATGGGAGCTTTCACCAAACATATGTTCTTATATTTCTGGTGCAGTAAACTCCCCAGCTTCGTGGGTCCTTCAAGGAGGCCCCCGTGTGGTTAAGCCACACAGTTTGGTCTCATACCTTATACTGGGCTGGGTGCATTCTGAACTCCGGCTGTCTGAGTAGGGTTTTTAATAAGTCTATGATAAAACAGTATTCGATTGAGGTAACTACTCTTTTTGTTGTTGTTAAAATTAAACATCAGATTTTACCATGTAACTAGAAAACACTGTTCAGCTGCATAAAAACTTTCAGCTGTATAACAACTCTCTAGAATAATCACATCTCTCCCAAGTTTAAATCATGTGCTTATTGATATCTGTATGTGCCAGTCAGATGCAGCTAAAGATTTATCATCAGTACCAGTTCCAAAGAAAATGCTAGGATTGATTTATGGAGCCAGCCTCCTATCTTCTATCTTCCCACCTTGCACTCCCACCAAAAAATTTAAAAAAGGAAAAAGGAAAAGAGAACTATTTCTCCTGCAAACTAAAACTCCAACTCTGACCCTGGCTTAGTTGATAACCTCAAGTAAATTGCTTTCCAGAAGCAAGCCCACTTTAAAAAGGTAACTGGGACCTGGTGGGGGCTGGGGAATCACTTCTCCTCCCTGGGCACAAAATGTCTGAGAAGATCTACCTACCCCCTGCTTTAGCATTTTCACTGGGAGGCACTTCCATTTTTGAACAATTCTAATTACGGAAAAATTCATCTCATGCAGCTACAATCTGCCCCCTTTACTTCTGTCCTCTAACCCTGTATTTGCCTTCTGGTGTCTTACAGAACAAATCTAATCTATCACCCATGGCTGCTTTTAAACACTGAAGTCTGTCACTGTGCTTCCATGTGTGCATGCTCAGCCACCCCAGACCCTCACCACGTACTGGGGTTTCCCACCCCACCACCCAACTGCCTTCTCTGGACGTTTGTGGGCTTGTGTTCATGGGGGTGTCTGTCATTGAGCCTGGCTGCTTTTATTTTTTTAATTTATTTTTTTAATAGTTATTTAATTATTTTTGTCTGCGCTGGGTCTTTGTTGCTGTGCGCGGGCTTTTTTCTAGTTGTGGTGAGCGGGGGCTACTCTTTGTTGCAGTGTGCGGACTTCTCATTGTGGTAGCTTCTCTTGTTGCAGAGCATGGGCTCTAGGCATGCAGGCTTCAGTAGTAGTGGCTCGTGGGCTCAGTAGTTGTGGCTCATGGGCTTAGTTGCTCCGTGGCACATGGGATCTTCCCAGAGCAGGGTTCGAACCCATGTCCCCTGTATTGGCAGGCGGATTCTCAACCACTGCACCACCAGGGAAGCCTGAGCCTGGCTGCTTTTAAAACACTGGAAATAGTTCAGTCTTTAGCTTGAGAGTAGGAATACATATTCTTGACTAGATTTGGATAAATAGTTTAGATAGTTTATACTCGTTGGTAGGCCCCCTGAGGACCAGATATGTTTAGTTAATATTTAGTAGTTAATGCTTAATTAATGTTTATTGAACTCAAAAAGGACTTTTTAAGGAAACAATAAACACTAAAAAAAGAAATTAACAAATTACTGTCTTATTTGTAAAATAAGTGGATTCAGCTGAATTATATCTGAGATCCCTTTCAACTCTAATACTCGCTGATGACTTACATATAAAAGAAATCGATACATTACAGTTCAGTCTCATGAGGAGTTGCATTTTGCACTGCATAATGTAAACAGCAGATGGCGCATTACTTTTCTCCCTAATGAAGGACAAGCTCAAGGGGTGAGGTCTATACTGTATTTTAATTTCTCACGTGCCTAAGCCTGGCTAAACTGTTGCAAGGCAAAGGCAAAGTTGGAACCCTGGAAAATGGGAACTTAAAAAAAGTTTCATATTTAGTTGTTGTCAATGTTTATGTCATAGCAATGACAGGATGTTAATATGGTGGGAATTGAATTCATAGAAAACATGCTCCTAGACATATATCTCTACTTCTGAAAACTTGAAATGATACCAAGTTGTTTCATTACAATAGGAAGATATTGGAGGCAGAGTTTCAGGAATATGTGAGTTTTCCTCTGGTAGGTCAGTGATGTTTATTAGTGGTAAGAACGTGGGGGCCAACTTCCCTCCTTCCTGTAGATCCCCCAAAATATACTCTGTAGAACATGTGGGTCTCTGTTCCTTCCATTTGTGACATCCCATGGATTTGGAGAGTCAAATTATCTTTTGGTGTTTTTTGTTGCTTTGAGGTGTGGTAGAAGATCTTTTCTTTTCTAGGGAAGTATTGAGAAAAGAGAAGAGGACAAAACAGAACTTCGCTTAGTCTGCTGAGCTATGATCAGGCAATCGCTGGGGCCAAAATACAGCCTGATAGATCTCAGCAGTTTATGTGCTTTTTTTGAGAAACAGTAGAAAAAGAACCTCAGTGTACTTGGAGTTTTATCTCCACTGGAATCCTCTGTGGGGAATTTAACTAGACAGCTATAGCATCGTGTGGACTTCTCCTTTCATACAGGTAAAATCCTGGTCAAGTTAGATATGTCAACTTGGATTTATACTTTTAAAGGGGAAAGCATTCTCTGTGGAAAGGTGGCATTTCCCTGCTACATACATTCCCAGAAAATTACCAATTTTGCATGATCATACTTCTATGATATTGCTCAATAATAGCTGAAATAAATGAACTAAAGTGGTACTGGCTATTTGCAAGAACTAAAGATTAGGTTTCTAGAAAAATCCTTTGGTCATTTACTTATGATAGTTTAGATTTCCCTTTTTTTCCTAACCCCTGATAGACCTAGCAGTTCTTACTGTGATATACATATATTCACAGAAATCTTGCTTAATACTAACCATATATCTTTTGAACATAAAAGATGTAATCTGTTTTATTTATTCCATTCTTTTCTAAATATTCCTGAAATCATGGTGCCCTTTTATTCTGTGTCTCTGGTTTTTGGAGATACAGTAGTGCTTAATAAACCTTGCTGCTGAGTGGTCTGGAAGACCCATGGGCTCAAACTTTAGTCAAGAAAAAGCATCTCACTAACCTTTTGGAATAATTGGTACTGCTTTTAATGAAATGCTGATATGTGTTTTGTGCTATGATTCAAATATTCCTCGTGGAAAAAAAAGAAGAGGTGCCACCAGAAGGGACACATTTAAAAGTAGACTCCAGGCCACTTGAAGGACTTTCAGGAAAGACTAGTGTTGCCCACACTTGCATGGAAAAGCTTCAATTTCTTGGAAAATTTTAAAATAGTTTTCAGTCTAAAGCTCACTCAACCTGAAGCACTTAAGTCTTCCTTAAATGACTTTTCTTAAATAACTATACTGTGTGTTTTCCCAAAGCAATTTTTAAAAAAGTTTATAACTTATCATCAGTTGAAAAGGTGTCTTTTTCCTTTCTGGTAGTCTTTTTTTCTTACCAAAATTCACTAATCTTGAATGTCTGTGAAATTGAATTTCAAATGTAGAATACTTGACTCATTTAAAGTTAAATTTTGTTACTGATTTAATTATAGATTGTTTTTGTAAAGACTTTTTTTTTTTCATCAAAAAAGCCTTATTTCTATCTATGTAGGAAACACAGTGAAACAAATCCTTATTGGAAAAAAAAGGAAAGACCCTTTAACCTCAGAGCAGGTATGGTAGTTATCGCGGATGGAGGAGCAGCTGCTGGGGTGGGGAGAGGGAGGGCCTGCTCAGGACTCAGGAGGTTGCTCCTGGATCACTTTTTCTGGATTCCCACTCCCCCTTGTCTTGGAAAATAGCACCATTTTCATGTGCATGCTTCGAAAATAATCCCTCTTCTGACTTTATCCTGTTAATTTTACACTTCAAGTTCTAGGAGTGAAGGAATTGATAACATTTATTTAAAATATTGCATAGCTAAACTTATGCTGTGTGCTGAAATGTTGGGAAGTAGCATGTCAAGGGTAAATGAAGCAAAATCAAAAACAAGCAATGAAGAAACACAGAGACCTCTTCAATGTGAGTATGACTTTGGGGGATGCAGGGAGCTAATTTGACTACTAGCAGCTTCCAAGCAAAATGAAAGCATTGACATGTGCATGAATATTGCTAGGTTTTTAAATTCCCCAAACACATCAAAACATCTTACAACCCCCACTGCCTTCCCCTCTTCTGCTCTTCTTTCGCAGTCAAGGGAGCATTTTATAATGTGCTCTGCTCCAGTCCTCCCAAGCAAGAGGGTCTGCAGCTTAGTGACATAAGACATGTTTTGGAATCAGATGGAAGGAATTGGGAGGATTCATTTAGATGAAAACAACAAAGAAGGCTTGGAAGTGCTTCCGCTGTTTGCATTTTCCTGCCGTCTCACTCTTGTGTTTCAAGGCTGCTGTGGCAGTTGTGGTAAAGTTTGTCCCCACTCAGAGGTTAATTCCCTGTGTCCACTTGAGGTTCCTGTTTCTTTCCTTCTCTTACGATGTCTTATGGAGGAGGCTGCTGTTGTGTTGCCAGCTGAGCAACTTTCCAGAGAACATCCCTTGGCTGAATGGAGCCACTGTGCCTGGAGTGGGGACAGCAAATGACAGACAGCTGGCACAAGAGGCTGGCCCCTTTGCCACAGTGGAGTAATTCTGTAGTTGTGTCTGTGCTCCAGAGTGCCCCCATGGGGCCAGCTTGCCTCCAGCTAAGACCCCACTTGACTTTCCCTGCTGCCCTGACCTGCTTCCCTGCCTGTCCTGCTCCTGGGCACTCCATCAGTATGTGACCGGCCCACAGCACCTTCCAGGCTCGACTTTCAGGGAGGCTGACCCAGTCAGGTCCTTCCCGTTAGCTTTGGCACCTAGAACCCTCGACCTGCCAGGGTTGCTCTCCTTTCCAAGCCTGGCCTCCGCACCTCCCCTTCATTCTGTGAACTGCTGGACATCCCACACTAAACTCTCTTCTGTTCTCAGTTGAGTCAGTGTATATAGTTTGCAGGCACAGAGCTCTGACAGCTTGATGCCTGTGTCTGTCAGTATCAGCTCAGGAGAGAGAAGCTACAGAGTGGTTTGAACTGGGAAAGTATAGTATAAAGAATTGCTATAACTATAACAGAGGATTGAAGTAAAGGGGGATGGGATAGTAAGAAGTAAAGAGAACACTGAAAAATACAGGCATAGCATACAGAAGGAGATAGCTACCCAAGGAAGGGGCCCTGGTCTGAGATGCAGACATTGTCAAAGGGGCTGTGGCCATGGCTTGCTGGACAACAGAGGAGTCAACTGTGGTCCTGCACCAGTGGAACTTGCCAGAAATCCACCTTCCAAGTTGCTGGGGAAATCCGTTTACCCAAGGAGTCATTCTACTACAAAACCAGGGAGGGTGCTGTGCAGCTGCTGGCCACTGGGTACCACTGAGTTCTGTGCACTGAGGAGCCAGGTGCTGCAGGAGCCGGGCATGGTTGGGGGTGGGCACAGGGTGGGGGACAGCCTTTCCACTGGAGCTGGAAGGGCCGAGTGCACTGAAGCAGCTGGGCCCTGGAGACATGGCCACACTGCAGCGGCCCGCTCAGAGAGCACTCCAGAACCCAGCAGCAAAGCCTTCACAGTGCCTCTCCAGCACCCACTGCTGACAAAACTTACTGCCAATTGGCCAAGGAATCATATTTATAGGACCTAGCTCTATTTTCATGCATCAGGCAATGAAGGAGAAATTCAGAGCTGAGAGGCAGTACATTGATAACTGACACAGTGCCTCATTTCCTCGTGTGATGCATTAGCAGGAGCTCTTTCCTGGTCACAGATAGGATAGGGAGTGTATGATAAATACACAGTGGAATTGCAAAAGGGTGGGACACTGAACAGGATGAATTGTAACCCTTTCAAAATGGAACGTGAAAAACATTGCCCAGAGCTGTAGTGAAGGCTTTGATCTAATCAGAGCCCCTGATCTCTCACTCTACCAGGCTTTCTGAATCTTCTGAGATGGACAGCACTTGGGGTCTGACTGCCATATTGTTACTGAGTCCAAGCTTGTACTGTTCACCACACGACAGGCCAATAATCGAGAGACAAGTTGTTGGGGCAAAGAATAACAACTTTATTTGGAAAGCCAGCTAACCAAGAAGATAGTGGGTTCATGCCCCAAAGAACCATCTTGCCTGAGTAAGAAGTCAGGCTTTTTTAATACTAAAAGAGGAGGAAGTAAAGTCAAAAACTTCCTGGTTCCCATCAGCCTCCAGAGGGGAGGTGTGAATTTCTTCCTCCCTGTAGTCATTCACAGGTGAGCCTGGTCAGGATGTTTCCTGTGAGCTAAACAAAGGTATTTTAGCTTAATGGTCATTACCTGGGAGGCAGGGTTCCCAGAGATGAACCATTATGTGTAATTTAAGCTTATAGGCAACATCCGTTTAGTGATTAACTTGTAACAGGATACAAAAGGTTCTTCCCTATTACAATTCCCCACTGTCAACATCCATTCCACAACCTTGTGGTAAAAGAATGAAGACCATTCTGCTGAACTAAGGTGACAAATATTCCTTAGAATCTTTAGTTAGTCCTTTTTATCCACAACTATTTGAACCCAGTGAAACCTCTTAGCAATTTGTTGTTGTCTAATTCGTAATTGCATTTGGGGTTTTGGTTCGAGTTCCCAATACATATACTAAATTCCTATGCTATTTATTTGGACAAAATTAAACAAATTGGCTGCCCCTTCTCCAGCTACAATGGAATTACCATCTGTTTCAGTTGGATAGGCAGACCTATTGGAGGCAAACTCATGAATAGTATAGTGCCCAAAGTTTTAATATAATTGGCAATTGCTAGGTCTTTTAACATTTATAGATTCTCCTACCCGGGTAGACATCTGGAATGGCCTACCATACAATATTTTAAAGGGGCTTAGTTTAAGCCTGCTTCTGGGAGCCATGGATCCATAGCAGGACAACTGGCAAGGCCTTATCCCAAGTTTAATGTCTCTTGACTTTTTAACACCATTCCTTTTTAATATATGATTCATTTTCTTGTTTTTTCCTGTTGATTGTGGTCTCCAGGATGAATGTTGTTTTAATGCCTTAGTCCAAATCAGGGGATAATTTCCCTAAGGAGGGCTTTAACCATTTCAGAGATTTTCTGTCCAGGCGGGATATCCTGAAAAAGTGTCCACACAAACACTAGCAGGTTATCTGAAATTTTTGCAGCTTGAGGCATTTGAGTAAAGTCTATTTTTCAGTCCTGGGGAAACCAAGATGGTGGAGGAGTAGGAGACGTGGAGTTGATCTCTCTCCACAAATGAATCAAGAATACATCTACAGATGGAAGAATTCTCACAGAACACTGGCTGAACACTAGCAGAAGACCTTGGACACCAGTAAGGACAAGAAAGATCCCCACATAACTGGGTAGAACAAAAGAAAGAAGGGAAAAAAAGAGGAGAGGAAGTGGGATGGGATCTGTGCCCCTTAGGGGGAGCTGAAGCAGAGAAGAGTTTCCCGCATCTGGGGAAGCGCCCTCACCAATGGGGAAATCAGTTGGGACAGAAGGGGAGCATCTTAGGCTGTTCAGAGGAGGGTGAAACAGCCAGTCTGTGGCAGACAGGCCAGAGTGAGACCTACACAGATGGTCCATGCCACAGTCCTGCACGCCCCAGACTGTGACGTGTGTCTGCCGGTGCACACAGGGCTAAGAGCTGGAACATTGGGATTGGAGAGCAAACCGGGGGAGAGGACTGCCATTGCCTGCGAGGAGACAGCCTGAGGGGACGGGAGGGAGGAAATCCGCAAACAGGAATGCTTGTGGAGGAAATCCAGACTGCCATAGAAGAAAGGCACCACTGTTGAGTGATGTGCAGGGGGTGGAGCCGCCACTGCAGCCTCTCTCCCCCCCACGCAATGGCCCCCTGCCCTGCCAGGCACTAGGAAAAGGCCCCACCAGGGCTGACCTCATTCCGGTTCCCACTAGGGCCGGATCTCATGCACCCGTGACTTTCACTGTGCACCTGTCACCGCTGGGGCCCCTATGACCCAGGCTGTCATGCCATCTCCATGCCCTGTCCTCACTGGGGCAGACCTGAGTGCTCTATGGCAGCTGTGGGAACACACTCCTGTGGGTGGCCCACACACAGAAGTGGAGCTAAAACCACAGCTGAGCCCCAGGGGCATGGCGACTAAGGAAGAAGAACAGAAATATTGCCATGCAGCTGCACAAACCACAGATTAAATCCCTGAGACTGGCTTGGTAAACCCTTCATCTATGCAATATCTGAATGGACAAGTGTTCCCACAACTGAAACCACTCTAGCTCTAGCAGCTGTGGACTTTGGGGACTAGTACATGTGGGAGTTGGGCCAGGTCAGAGTCTGAGCTGCCCCCACAGTGTCAAAGAAGGACCAGAGACCTACCTAGAGGTTTTGGAGGGCTTCCTGGGGAGATGGAGGTTGGCTGTGACTCATGGAGGGGGCAAAGACACTGACAGCTGAGTCCCCAGGAAAATATAATTTTTACTATTTTTTATGTTATGTTCTGTTGTTTTTTATTAATATTTGTTTTTATTTTTATTTAGTTTTTAAATTTTTTTATATTTCTGTGTTACTTTTATGTTCTGTGTTTTTTCCTTGTTTTTTTCTTTCCTTTGTTCTATTTTGTTTTTATGTTATTTTATCATTTTTGTGTGTTTTGTTTTCTTTGCCTTTTCTTTCAGTTTGCAATCTACTTTTGTTTTTATTTTTGTTTTTGTTAGTTTGGTTTTTAATGGTTTGATTTCGTTTTGGGTTTATCTGGTTCTCTTGATTTTTGTTTTTCTGTTTTTGTTTCTTATTTTGTATGTGTCTGTGTGTTTGTTTTTGTTTGGTTTTGCTTTTACCATTTGCCTGGGGTTTTGTTTGTTTGTTTTCATTTGTTTTCTTCTCTACCAATTTTTTCTGTTTTCTTTTTTTTTCCTTTTTGCCGAGCCACGTGGCTTGCGGGGTCTTGGTTCCCAGGCCACAGGTCGGGCCTGAGCCTCTGGGATGGCAGTGCCAAGTCCAGGATGCTAGAACGCCAGAGAATTCCTGGCCCCAGGGAATATTATTAGGTGAGAGCTCTTGGAGGTCTCCATCTCAACTCCAAGACCTGGATCCATCCAACTGCCAGCAGGCTCCAGTGCTGAACACCCCACACCATACAACAGGAAAGACAGGAATACAAACCCACCCATCAGTAGACAGGCTGCCTAAAGTCGTACTAAGCACACAGACACCTCAAAACACATCAGCCATTGCCCATCAGAGGTAAAAGAATCCAGCTCCACCCACCAGAATGCAGGCACCAGTCCCTCCCACCAGCAAGCCTACACAAGCCACTGGACCAGCCTCACCCACTGGGGGCAGACACCAGAAGCAAGAGGAACTACAACCCTGCAGCCTGTGGAAAGAAGACCTCAAACACAGTAAGTTAGACAAAATGAGAAGACAGAGAAATATGTTGCAGATGAAGGAGCAAGGTAAAAACCCATGAGACTAAATAAATGAAGATGAAATAGGCAAACTACCTGAAGAAGAATTCAGAGTAATGATAATAAAGGTTATCCAAAATGTCAGAAATAGAATGGAGAAAATACAAGAAACGTTTAACAAGTAACTAGAAGAACTAAAGAACAAACAAACAGTGATTGAAAAACAGAATAACTGAAATTAAAAATACACTAGAAGGAATCAACAGCAGAATAACTGAGGCAGAAGAACGGATAACTGACCTAGAAGATAAAATAGTGGAAATAACTACCTCAGAGCAGAATAAAGAAAAAAGAATGAAAAGAACTGAGGACAGTCTCAGAGACCACTGGGACAACATTAAACACACCAACATTTGAATTATAGGGGTCCCAGAAGAAGAAGAGAAGGAGAAATGGCCTGAGAAAATATTTGAAGAGATTATAGTTGAAAACTTCCCTAACGTGGGAAAGGAAATAGTCAATCAAGTCCAGGAAGTGCAGAGAGTCCCATACAGGATAAACCCAAGGAGAAACATGCTGAGACACATATTAATCAACCTAACAAAAATTAAATTCAAAGAAAAAATATTAAAAGTAGCAAGGGGAAAGCAACAAATAACATACTAGGGAATCCCCATAAGGTTATCAGTTGATCTTTCAGCAGAAACTCTGCAGGCCAGAAGGGAGTGGCAGGATATATTTAAAGTGATGAAAGGGAAAAACCTACAACCAAGAATACTCTACCTGGCAAGGCTCTCATTCACATTTGAAGGAGAAATCAAAAGCTTTATGGACAAGCAAAAGCTAAGAGAATTCAGCACCACCAGACCAGCTTTGCAACAAATGTTGAAAGGATTTCTCTAGGCAGGAAACCCAAGAGAAGAAAAAGATGTACAAAAACAAACCCAAAACAATTAAGAAAATGGTAATAGGAATATACGTCATTGATTATTACCTTCAATACAAATGGATTAAATTCTCCAACCTAAAGACACAGACTGGCTGAATGGATACAAAAACAAGACCCATATATATGCTGTCCTCAAGAGAACCACTTCAGACCTAGGGACACATATAGCCTGAAAGTGAAGGGATGGAAAAAGATATTCCATGCAAATGGAAATCAAAAGAAAGCTGGAGTAGCAATACTCGTATCAGATAAAATAGACTTTAAAGATTGTTACAAGAGATAAGGAAGGACACTAAATAATGATCAAGGGATCAATCCAAGAAGAACATAATAACAATTGTAAATATTTATGCACCCAACATAGGAGCATCTCAATACATAAGGCAAATGCTAACAGCCATAAAAGGGGAAATTGATAGTAACACAATAATAGTGGGGGACTTTAACACTCCACTTACACCAAAACATAGATCATCCAGACAGAAAATTAATAAGGAAACACAAGCCTTAAATGACACATTAGATCAGATAGACTTAATTGATATTTATAGGACATTCCACCTGAAAGCAGCAGAATACAGTTTCTTCTAAAGTGCACATGGAACATTCTCCAGGATAGATCACATCTTGGGTCACAAATCTAGCCTCAGAAATTTATGAAAATTGAAATTGTTTCAAGCATCTTTTCCAACTATAATGCTATGAGATTCAAAATCAATTACAGGAAAAAATTGTAAAAAACACTAACATGGAGGCTAAACAATATGCTACTAAATAACCAAGAAATCACAGAGTAAACCAAAGGTGAACTGAAAAATTCCTAGAAAAAATGACAATGAAAACACGATGACCCAAAACCTATGGGATTCAGCAAAAGCAGTTGTAAGAGGGAAGTTTATAGAAATACAGTCCTACCTCAAGAAACAAGAAGCTCAAATAAACAACCTAACCTTACACCTAAAGCAGCTAGAGAAAGAAGAAACAAAACCCAAAGTTAGTAGAAGGAAAGAAATCAAAGATCAGAGCAGAAATAAATGAAATAGAAAGAAAGAAGGAAAAAAAAACAATAGCAGAGATCAATAAAACTAAAAGCTGATTCTTTGAGAAGATACACAAAATTGATACACTTTTAGCCAGACTCACTAAGAAAAAATGGGAGAGGACTCAAATAAATAGAATTAGAAATGAAAAAGGAGAAGTTACAACAGACACTGCAGAAGTACAAAGGATCAAAAGAAACTACTACAAGCAACTATATGCTAATAAAATGGACAACCTGGACAAAATGGACAAATTCTTAGGAAGGTACAACCTTCCAAGACTGAACCAGGAAGAAATAGAATATATAAACAGACCAATCACAAGTAATGAAATTGAAACAGCAATTTAAAATCTTCCAACAAACAAAAGTCAAGACCAGATGGCTTCACAGGCGAATTGTAGCAAACAATTAGAGAAGAGTTAACAACTATCCTTCTCAAACTCTTCCAAAAATTTTCAAGGGAGGAACACTCCCAAACTCATTCTACAAGGCCACCATCACCCTGATACCAAAACCAGACAAAGGTATCACGAAAAAAGAAAATTACAGGCCAATATCACTGATGAACATAGATGCAAAAATTCTCAACAAAATACTAGAAAACTGAATCCAACAACACATTAAAAGGATCATACACCATGGCCAACTGGGATTTATCCCAAGGATGCAAGGATTGTCCTATACATGTAAATTGATCAATGTGATATACCATATTAACAAATTGAAGGAGAAAAACCATATGATAATCTCAATAGATGCAGAAAAAGCTTGACAAAATTCAACACCCATTTAAGATTAACACTCTCCAGAAAGTGGGCATAGAGGGAACTTACCTCAATATAATAAAATCCATATATGACAAACACACAGCAAACATTATTCTCAGTGGTGAATAACTGAAAGCATTTCCTTTAAAATCAGGAACAAGAAAATGGTGCCCACTTTTGCCACTATTATTCAACATAGTTTTGTAAGCCCTAGCCATGGCAATCAAAGAAGAAAAAGAAATAAAAGGAATCCAAATTTGTAAAGAAAAGTAAAACTGTCACTTTTGGCAGATGACATGATACTATGCATAGAAAATCCTAACGATGTCCCCAGAAAACTACTAGAGCTAATCAATGAATTTAGTAAAGTTACAGGATACAAAATTAATACACATAAATCTCTTGCATTCCTATACACTAACAATGAAAAATCAAAAAGAGAAATTAAGGAAACAATCCCATTTACCATTGCAACAAAAAGAATAAAATACCTAGGAATAATCCTACCTATGGAGGCCAAAGACCTGTACGCAGAAAACTATAAGATACTGATGAAAGAAATCAAAGACGACACAAACAGATGGAGAGATATACCATGTTCTTGGATGGGAAGAATCAATATTGTGAAAATGGCTATACTACCCAAAGCAATTTATAGATTCAATGCAATCCCTGTCAAATTACCAATGGCATTTTTCACCAAACTAGAACAAAAAATTTTACAATTTGTATGGAAACACAAAGGACCTTGGGTAGCAAAAGTAATCTTGAGAAAAACAAAATGAAGCTGGAGGAATCAGGCTCCTTGATTTCAGACTATACTACAGGGCTACAGTAATCAAGATGGTATGGCACTGGCACAAAAACAGAAATGTAGATCAATGGAACAGGATAGAAAGCCCAGAGATAAACCCATGCACATATGGTCACCTAATCTATGACAAAGGAGGCTAGAATATGCAATGGAGCAAAGACAGCCTCTTCAATAAGTGGTGCTGGAAACTGGACAGCTACATGTAGAAGAATGAAATTAGAACACTCCCTAACACCATACACAAAAATAAACTCAAAATGGATTAAAGACCTAAATGTAAGGCCAGACACTATCAAACTCTTAGAGGAAAACATAGGCAGAACACTCTTTGACATAAATTGCAACAATATCATTTTTGATCCACTTCCTAGAGTAATGAGAATAAAAACAAAAATAAACAAATGGGACCTAATTAAACTTAAAAGCTTTTGCACAGCAAAAGAAACCATAAACAAGATGAAAAGACAATCCTCAGAATGGGAGAAATTATTTGCAAATGAAGCAACAGAAAAAGGGTTAATCTCCATAATATACATGCTCATGCAGGTCAATATCAAAAAACCCAAACAACCCAGTCAAAAACTGGGTGGAAGACCTAAATAGACATTTCTCCAAAGAAGACGTACAGATGGCCATCAAACACATGAAAAGATGCTCAACATCACTAATTGTTAGAGAAATGCAAATCAAAACTACAATGAAGTTATCACTTGACACCATTCAGAATGGCCATCACCACAAAATGTACAAACAATAAATGCTGGAGAGGGTGTGGAGAAAAGGTAACCCTCTTACATTGTTGGTGGGTATGTAAATTGATACAGACACTATGGGGAACAATATGGAGGTACCTTAAAAAACTAAAAATAGAATTCCCATATGACCCAGCAATCCCACTCCTGGGCATATACCCAGAGAAAACCATAATTCAAAAAGATACATGCATCCCAATGTTCATTGCAGCACTATTTACAATAGCCCAGACATGGAAACAACTTAAATGTCCATCAACAGAGGAATGGATAAAGAAGATGTGGTACTTATAAACAATGGAATATTATTCAGCCATAAAAAGGGACAAAATTGGGTCATTTGCAGAGACGTGGCTGGACCTAGAGACTGTCATACAGAGTGAAGTAAGTCAGAAGGAGAAAAACAAATATCGTACATTAACATGTATATGTGGAATCTGAAAAAAATTGGTATAGATGATCTTATTTACAAAGCAGAAATAAAGACACAGACATAGAGAACAAAAGTTTGGATACTAAGGGGGAAAGGGGAGAGTGGGATAAATTGGGAGACTGGGAATGACATATATATACTATTGATACTATGTGAAAAATAGATAACTAATGAGAACCTACTGTATAGCACAGGGAACCCTACTCAATGCTCTGTGGTGACTTAAATGGGAAGGAAATCCAAAAAAAGAGGGGATATACGTATAACTATCGCTGATTCACTTTGCTGTACAGTAGAAACTAACACAACATTGTAAAGCAACTATATTCCAATAAATTTTTTTTTAAAAAGAGAGGTATTTTTCAGTCCTTGGTGGGGCAGTTTCCTCTGTTTGATTCCCCATCTGGGGAGGTCTGACAGCAGTCTTTGGGTTATTTTTAAGACCTTGGGGGAAGGAGCTGTGTCTCCTTTTCTGGGATTTTCGTGAGTGCCATCTGTAGGCTTACGGCACTCTGGTGGGACTGATGTCAAGAAATTCTGTGAAAAACTTCAGGGTGTGGTCTATCGGAAAGTTAGTCAGCTCATTTCCTGCTGTCAGTTTTACCCGGGGCTCCTGTGGGGAATTAGGTACCTCAGGTCCAAGGGAGCCCGTGGACCTCTTCATTCAGAGTGTTCCTCTCTCTCTTGTCTTTTATTGTTCTTCTTCTGTTTTAGCCCAGGGCAATCCGTTTTCCAATGTTCCTCCTCCTTTCAGTAAGCACGTTGCTCCTTCCCCAATGGGGGCTTACCTCTCTTCGAGTTACTTGCCGTCTGAGAATCCTATGCCTCTGCCAAAAAAGTGGTGTTTCATTTTGCATTTTCTTTTTTCTGTTGTTGTTCCCTGTTGAATACTTTAAAAACAAAATCTACCAATTGAGAAAGGTTCACTCCAAATGTACCATCTAATTTTTTCAACTTTCTCCTGATATCTGAGGCACTTTGCTCCAAAAGGTCAAAACTACCATTCTAATATTTTCAGGGGCCTAGGGACCTGCATTAGTATGATGTCTGTAGGTCTGATAAATCCTTTCCAAAAATTCAGAGAGGTCTTCATTTGTTTCGCTGAATTTCTTGAATTTCGTTCAAACGCTTTTGCTTTGGTTTCCCTTTTCAAGGCCCTGCCAAGATGCACTAATAAGCAGTGTTCTATTAAGGGCCTTCTTCTCTCACTGGGGCCCCAATTTGGTTCAGCTGTAGATGCTGTCAAGTTGGCTTCAGGTGTAGAGGATCCTCCCTATAAGGTGGGTTGCCATCTTTCCAATTAAAGAAGTCTGAGAAACCTAGCCAGCTGTTCATTTGCACTTAGGCCCCCTACAAGATAATGGCATAAAGGAAATTGCCCTGTCCCTGAAGTGGCTCCTGGCCAAAATTGGGTGCCCTGTTGGGTCTCAGGTGGCAACACCAGACCAGACCCTGTGCTCCAGAAACTAATGCAGGATTCTCTAATTGATCCCTATAAGCAGGGGAAGTCCTGAGCCGCAGTGTCAGGAATTGGGGCTGGATAAGAATGGAAGGTGGAAGGGTGGATATATTGGCATTATGGCCAGAGTGGCTGGGACAGCTGGCTCAGCCAGAGGAGTTAAAATTTGAAGCAACATATCCTAACTCTCATTCTTTTCCTTTTCTTATTTTCTCTGATAATAGTACAAATGCTTGCATGTAAAGGATTTCATCATTCTTCCCTGCTTTTTTCACAGAATAGCTATAGAGTCATTCAAAAGCCACTGTAAAACCATAGATAACAATTGATCATCTAACCATTAAAAGGATGCCTTTTTGCTTTGGCATCAATCAACTGGGATTATGATGCAGTTGAATAGAAACTTGATTACCGCTGTGACAAACAATTTAAGATAATTACTAAAATTATGCCTGATACCATTTACCAAGATATACCAGAATTTTAGGAGTTCTGTAGAATATGTGTATTAATAAGGTTTACCCCTGTGACACAATCTAAGAAGATTTATCATCACTCATTTGACAATGCCTCCACCAAATAAGCCCAATTAGTTTAATATTCCTCTCTGAGATGGAGAGAAAACAAATAATTTGAGGTGTTCCAGGACCCTCTGGAAAACTCCAAAGTTAGCCAGAGTTCAAATGAACCCCACTTTGAACTTGATCTTTGGGAAGTTTGTCAAAAATATCAAAAAGTTTTAACCAGTGATAATGAAAGATCTCAGTGGCAAATAGAGATCACTTAATCAAAGAACCTCACAATCTGTTACCAAAAGCAGTTCAATATTTTAAGAAAACTTTATCCTCTTATAGAACCAAATTCAGGTTTTATATCACTTTACCTTTAAGATTTATTTTCTTAATTAAGTTCAGTCTTATCTTAAAACTTAGTTTAGTTTCGAGTTATGAAAATCTGGAGAGACTATTCTAGGTAGACATTCCCAAAACATTATTCCCATAGAGGTTACCCCAAAACTCTTTACTTCATTTACCTCTATTTTATTTACCTAAAAGCCTTGTCACATTGTTATTTTCCTTGCTAACAAACTTTGTAACAAGTATAAGGTGTTATTTGATTTCTAGTAAACCCAGGTACAATGAAAGTATTATACTTAAAGTTGTTGACTCTAAAGATCTATCTGTATCAAACCCACAAGCTTAAGTTAACTAACACCAGGTATTAATTCAATACTGCGTTTGTCCTAAATCATGTGAACCTGAAATCCAGCCAGTTTCTTTTATATTTGAGTATTTATATGAGCAATTTCCTTAAGCCAATTAAATAGAGCTCTTTTAATTTTGGCAATGCCACACATCTATAACACATGTACAAACACACAAACAAACACAGGGACCTCATAGTTCCTATTCCAAAATTTTAGACATGAGTCAGGTATGACAATATAAAACCCATCAGTTAGAAAAGAGGTTGGATTCAAATTGGGCTCCTGGCAGATGGGACAAATCAAGGTCACCTGTCTACATAGCTAAATCCTTATACCAATGTATATGGAAAAGACTCTTCTATTTCTATTTGTAGCTTTTGGTGATTTTAGGAACCAAGTGGAACCTTTCTCTTCCTTGGATAAGAACAGATTGTTTTTTTCCTGTTCCTTTCCTCCATTTGATATCAGTAAAAGTTTTAAGTATCACAAAACTGATTTGGCTGTAAATGGAGAAGTGTACCACACAAAATGAAACAAAAAACCCAAAGAACAAACAGAAAATGCTAAATAAACCTTCAAGTTTGGTCTTGGGGTTTTACATATACCAACAACACAGGAGACCATAGACAATGTAATTAACACAGCAAGAGTAGCAGTGCACAATGCACAGGGTCCCAAGATAACCCTTTCTAAACCCCCTGTGGAGATCTTAACAGGTACTCTGGCCACATATTGTTACAATAAGATATCATCTTTCTCTCACCCATGGGTTCAGAGCTATAATCAGATCCCTTACCCAAAATGCACCTCAGAGGACTTTCTTTAGGGGTAGTTGAAACATTCTCCCTTTTTCAAGACAAACAAAACACAAAGAAATGCTAGCATCCAAAGAAACAAACAAACTGGTTCACAAATTGGGTGGAAGTCCAACAACTCTTTCTGCTCTCCAACAGGGTACCCCACTCAAATACAAAACAAATTGGCTTATTCTGTAGAAAAGGCCCCAGATGGAGAGGAAATAAAGTTCCTGGCTGTTCACACTGGAGCGACTTACCCTACTATATGGAGCCTGTTGGCTCCCAAAAGTTGATTCCTTGCTCCAACTGGCAAGCACTGGGGCAGCCAGTGCCACTTCAGGGAATTTTGGAGGGCAAATCCTCAGGACAAATGGTCCTGGCAGCTCCTTGTGCCTTACCTGAAAATTCCCCAACTGGGGCTGCCTGGCCATGAGCAGCAAGGCTCCTGGCTAGTTCGCCAAAATTTGTTACTGAGTCTAAGCTTGTACTGCTTGCCACATGACAGGCCAATAATGGAGAGACAAGTTGTTGGGGCAAGGAATAGTGGCTTTATTTGGAAAACCAGCTAATCGAGAAGATGGTGAGCTCGTGTCCCAAAGAGCCATCTTGCCTAAGTTAGAATTCAGGCTCCTTTCATACCAAAAGAGGAGAGAGTAAAGTCAAACACATCCTTGTTGCCATCAGCCTTCAGAGGGGAGGTGTGAATTTCTTCCTCCCTGTAGTCATTCACAGGTGGGCCTGGTCAGGATGTTTCCTGTGAGCTAAACAAAGGTATTTTAGCTTAATGGTCATTACCTGGGAGGCAGGGTTCCCAGAGATGGACCATTATGTATAATTTAAGCTTATAGGCAACATCCCTTTAGTGATTAACTTGTAATAGAATACAAAAGTTTCTTCCCAATTACAATATCTCACTCTTTTCCAGCAAGAACACAACTCAGGCATTATTGCAGAAACTCCCCACTTTCAAAAGGACATTGCTTTCCCCCTGGCAAATGGGATTCCCAATCCCAAGTTAAAGCAGTGTCTGAGAGGAGGCATGCACACTCTGTGGGTCAAATTATTTTGTTTTTGTTCCTCTTCTTACAAGCTTGCAGTCCCATACCTTGGGTGTCACAGGAACAGCTGTATGGATAGTGTTCCCTTGAGCCATAGGTCTGCTCATAGAACCCTTAAGCAGCTCCAGGCTTTTTAGCAATGTGTCATAATTGTGGATTTTTGTATTTGTGATCTTCCCAAGGTCTAGTGGCAAGTTGTTAGGAGACACTTGTCCTAGACTTTCAGGGCATATTGGAGAGATCACTGCACTCAGAGGCAGACTGCTTCTCTCCTGAGGTAGCTGGGTCACTGGGAAAATCCTCTCAGAGTGCCTGTGTCAGTTGCTGCATCCATCAAATGAATGAGTTCTATCAAAAAGCTCTTAATATCATGTATTTCTACAGTTCTACTGTGTATTAAAGATTTGTACTCTGTTAGACAGACTCATGCAGGAACCAAAAGTGTGCACACAACCATGTCTTCCCTTTCACTTCTCTCTATGCTTATATGTGTGTCTGAGTGTGTTTATATGTAAATATGTGAGGGAAAAATTGATAGGGTATAGATGAAAATGTTCACCATAGTTATTCCAGGAGGTAGGATTATGGATAATTTAAATTTTATTCTGCATACTCTACCAAGTCTTCAAAATGCTGCACAATCTGAATGTATCACACTTATAATAGGGAAAAATAAATGTTATTAGAAGTAATATAGCCTCTTCAACAAGTGGTGCTGGGAAAACTGGACAGCTACATGTAAAAGAATGAAATTAGAACACTCCCTAATACCATACACAAAAATAAACTCAAAATGGATTAAAGATATAAATGTAAGGCCAGACATTATAAAACTCTTAGAGGAAAACATAGGCAGAACACTCTATGACATAAATCACAGTAAGATCCTTTTTGACCCACCTCCTAGAGAAATGGAAATAAAAACAAAAATAAACAAATGGGACCTAATGAAACTTAAAAGCTTTTGCACAGCAAAGGAAACCATAAACAAGACAAAAAGACAGCCCTCAGAATGGGAGAAAATATTTGAAAATGAAGCAACTGACAAAGGATTAATCTCCAAAATTTACAAGCAGTTCATGCAGCTCAATATCAAAAAAACAAACAACCCAATCCAAAACTGGGCACAAGACCTACATAGACATTTCTCCAAAGAAGATATGCAGATTGCCAACAAACACATGAAAGGATGCTCAACAGCACTAAGCATTAGAGAAATGCAAATCAAAACTACAATGAGGTATCACCTCACACCAGTCAGAATGGCCAACATCAAAAAACCTAGAAACAATAAATGCTGGAGAGGGCGTGGAGAAAAGGGACCCCTCTTGCACTGTTGGTGGGAATGTAAATTGATACAGCCACTATGGAGAACAGTATGGAGGTTCCCTAAAAAACTAAAAATAGAACTACCATATGACCCAGCAATCCCACTACTGGGCATATACCCTGAGAAAACCATAATTCAAAAAGAGTCATGTACCAAAATGTTCGTTGCAGCTCTATTTACAATAGCCAGGACATGGAAGCAACCTAAGTGTCCATCAACAGATGAATGGATAAAGAAGATGTGGCACATATATACAATGGAATATTACTCAGCCATAAAAAGAAGTGAAATGGTGTTATTTGTAGTGAGGTGGATGGTCTTAGAGTCTGTCATACAGAGTGAAGTAAGTCAGAAAGAGAAAAACAAATACCATATGCTAACACATATATATGGAACCAAAAAAGAGAAAAGGTTCTGAAGAACCTAGGGGCAGGACAGGAATAAAGATGCAGACGTAGAGCATGGACTTGAGGACATGGGGAGGGGGAAGGGTAAGCTGGGACGAAGTAACAGAGTGGCATGGACATATATACACTACCAAATGTAAAATAGATAGCTAGTGGGAAGCAGCTGCATAGCACAGGGAGATCAGCTCGGTGCTTTGTGACCACCTAGAGGGGTGGGATAAGGAGGGTGAGAGGGAGACGCAAAAGGGAGGGGATATGGGGATATATGTATATGTATGGCTGATTCACTTTGTTATACAGCGGAAACTAACAGCATTGTAAAGTAATTATACTCCAATAAAGATGTTAAAAAAAACAAAAAAGAAGTAATATTCACCTCATCATTTTGTAGAGGACATATACCCGTGTTACACACATGCAAAAATAGACTGCCTCTGCAACCCATACTCACTGAAGGAATGAGCGCACAGAGCTTGCATTCTGTGGGTCTGTGCTTTCTTGCAGTGCTCTTCTGTCTGCCGGGAAAATAGAAGCTATTTTCAAACACCCTCAACTGTCTCTGATTACGTTGGTAATTTTATTACTCAAAGACGATTGAAGCTGCCCTTTCCAGAAGAAGAGGGAAGAGGGGCGGGTTAGAAGAGGAAGAGTTTTCCAAGTGTGTTGGGGAAGCAAGAAAGCTAAGAGGCAAAGTCTGGATATCCAGACCCCCTGGGGGTAAATCATCCCCTATTTGAGGAGTGCGGTGTCCAGTTTACACTTATACCACCTCCTCTGCAAAACAAAACATTTTTCAACATCCTGAATGCAGTTTAAACCTTGCTTTTTGTCTTCTGTGCCAACATAAAAAGAGGCAGAAAATCAATTTGGGGTATTGCTTCCCTTTGGTAATTCATCGCTGCATTTGATGTGGCACGGAGGCGTTCTGGGACAGTATCGAGTAGTTATGACCATCTGTCTAGTTGTAAATATCTATTTTTCATCATTGAGAGTGACTGTGGCCCCATATCACCTGTGTCGTCCTTCCCTCTTCTGTTCCATTAGACTGCATCCTTCATGGTGAGTGACACCGGTTTTAAAAGTCTTGTGAATATAAGTTTTGCATCAACAAAATGTCTTCTACTGCATCTTTGGGAATGGAATTGTACTTACCAACAGTCTGAAGAGTTTTTGGTCAGTTCATATCCTTGTCCTTTCTTGTCTTAGAGATGAAAGTAGCGGATTTGATGAAATTTTAAGGCTCATGATAATTGGTGTAAAGGAAGAAGCTGAAACCTGTTTCTGGTTGGCCCTGAACCAGCTGTGACCCTAGTGTCACCCTGGGAAGCCAGGGATGGAGTGAACTGGCAGGATCTGTTTATTTAGTAAATAGGAATCTTTGAAATAAAGCAGTGAAGTAAATGTCTCAATGATAAATGGCCATATTTTATTCTGAGTTTAGAAAAAGAGAACTACCCAATTAAGGTTTCTTTGTGTTCAGATAGTTGCTCAGTCTCCCACTGTCTGGCTGAGACCAGCTTCACTCTGCAAATGCAAATGGAGGCTGCAAGGCCCTTTCCCACCTAAGGACCTCCGGAGGCACTGGAGAATCCACTTGGCTGCTACGTTCTAATTTTTCTTCATCTGACTAACTTGAAAGATGTCTGATCTTGCATTCAGTGTCTGTGTTGTTTTTCAAAATCTGGGCTCCCTTGTATCCTAGGCAACCATTTAGAGCAGAGGTACTCCAAAGTAAGAGGCTGCTTGTGTATTTTTGTCACAATCCCTACTCCCAACTAGTAGTAACTATTTTGGTTTTGTCGTTTTGACCCTTTGGGTCAAAGCTGCCATTAGCAGTGGCATTTGGTGGCACTGCCTTGGGCTTAGAGGCCAGGTAGGGAACAGGTCTGTGCTTTTACCACCTGCACCTTCCCTGGCCTCTTTTCTCTTAGTTCAGTCTGCTTGGACAGAATTGTGGAGAGGCGAGGAATGAGGAGGGACAGTGCTAATTATACAGTTACTAATACATGGCCCAGTCCTGCTTTTTATCTTTGCTGGTGAATGCACTGATGATGCTGCAAACTTGATTGTTCTTAGGGAAGCCTGTTTACCAGTCCTGATTTTGAGCTGTAGCTTAATAAATCTCTAATTTTCAGCACCATGTCCAGAAACAAGATTGCTCTTCATTTACCGGTGTCAACTTAAAAAAAAATGCACAACATGAGAGTTGCGAGTTAAGTTTTATTTGGGGCAAAATGAGGACTATAGTCCAGGAGACAGCATTTCAGATAGCTCTGAGAAACTGCTCCAAAGAGGTAGTGGCGGAGGTCAGTATATATGTGATTTTGGTGAAGGGGGAGTACCTGCAATCAAGCACATATTTTTTGCGGAAGGTTTCTGCTAGTCTTGTGAAGGTTACTGCTAGTCATGAGGAGCAGATGTCACCATGAAGGATTTTAGTGCTTTTCTAGATATGAGGAGATACAAGAATTGGGCTCATAAAATCAGCTCCTGAAAATATCTCACTATCTGAAGGCCTGTTCTGCCAGTTTTTTCCAGAGCACAGAGTGCCTCATTTCTGCTCTCCATCTGAACTCCTTTCAGGGGGATGTTGAAAGTCAGCAGCTTCAGTAGCACATGATTTAATCCTTGTAGAGGTAGATGGCAAGTGCCAATGGCAAGTGCCAGTTTGTAGTTGATACCAGGCAGTGTGCTAACTGTGGGAGTGCCAGGACAAACATATTACACGTCACTGGGATCTCTCTCTTTCTGGGTTTAGTGTGGTGAGAGTGGGTTCTTCCTCTCAGCAGTAAAGCAGTACCCATTCTAAATATGCTGAAGACCTGTTTTCTGGAGATGTCAAAATTATATTTGTAGTCAGATATGGATATTTACTCTGAATTTTAGTTGTTAAGGTGTCACCATGTTAAAGTCTATCTTAGAGCTTGAACATTCTATTCAGGAGCTCTAGAATAAGTTGTTTGTTTTTTTTTTAATATTTATTTATTTATTTATTTTGGCTGTGCTGGGTCTTAGTTGTGGCACGCAGGATCTTCGTTGCAGCATGTGAGATCTTTAGTTGTGGCATGTGGGATCTTTTTTTTTTAAGTTGCGGCATGCATGCAGGATCTAGTTCCTCAACCAGGGTTTGAACCTGGGCACCCTGCATTGAGAGCACAGTCTTACCCACTGGACCACCAGAGAAGTCCCTAGAATAAGTTTTCTGGTGAACTGCAATTACTTTTCTCTTTCAAAGTTGTGGGAATAAGGAAAAATAGTCTTGACACCTCTCAAGCTGTACCAATTCATTCAAATAAAACCTCACAGAGTTTTCTCTGCCCATTGGCCAGCCTCAGGGTGCAGACAAGAAATCGGGTCACATCTAATATCAGGACAATATTTAAGCCATATGCAAAGCTGAATCTCAGTTAATACAACCTTGCTTTTCTCATCCTACCCTTAGAATTGAGAGCCTATTACAGCACCTTGTCTCTAGTTTTTCTGTTTGCGATGACAGAAAAACTCTCCTTGTCTATGTCCTGGAAGGCTAGATACTTTCCTTGTAAGCCTTCTCATGATCTGAAGACTCTTATCTGTAAGAAAATGCATTATTTGTTTTTCATTTTATAAATGGGATTCCTTTCCCCAATCCATTTTCTAATATTGTGAAGTAGATTAAGTTTTTCTTCAGCATCTTATCACCTTCTCTTGAAGCACCGTTAGTATTCTAGAAAACTCATTCACAGCCAGCTAGTGATTCATCTTATTTTAGGATTCTACAAGGCACTCAGTATAGACCAAAGTATCACCTCTCTCAGGGGACATGCTCGTCAATTCCCAGGGAGAGTTTTACCCTGTGGAGTGGAAAATGTGGACTTCTGGTGGGTGGTTAGCCATCTCTGCAACAATCCACCCCTCTAGTCACCAAATAATTTTTGAAACAGAACAAACACATTCACCACTGTCCTAATCAGACAACCACATTCCTATCAAGGACCGCATCCAGCTTAACATGCGAGATGTTTGGGTAGTTTGTCTAGTCTGGTGTGACTCCTTGGGTCCAGAGATTTATGAGCCCTGCAGTGTCCCTACACACAGCCATCCATACATGGTTGAGAAGCAGAGACAGAACCATCTCATAAAAACCTGCTTCAGGAGAAGAGAAGAAACAGTGCACACAACCCACACAACCTTCAAGAATCCAGCCTCAAGAGGTCCCACCTGGAAGATGCAGAATCTCTGCCCTGGCAAAGGAGGAAGCCCGTGACATCTGTTCTGCCTTCTGACATTCTGCCTTGTCCATGGTCCACCAAGGCCTCAAGCCAGGTGGATATCAGCAGGGTGCCTTCCTTGAGGGTAGTACGGCATGTGTTTTTGCTACATGGTGGCTACATTGACCATATGAAACAAACTTGGTTGTTAAGCTTATTTTAAAGACAACAGTGTCACCTGATCATCTATGAAGTCCTGAGTCCCCATGTTTGATTGAAATTTATTATTTTTTTTTTAAAGGGAAAAAGAAGTGAAAAGGTTTTATTTATTTATTTATTAAATTTTTTTCATCTGCTTTTATTAAGATGTAATTGACCTACAGCACTGCATAAATTTAAGGTGTACCGCATAATGATTTGACTTACATACATCATGAAATGATTATCACAGTAAGGTTAGTGAACATCCATCATCTCATTGAGATTCAAAACAAAGAAATAGAAAAAAATTCTTCCTTGTGATGAGAACTCTCTTAGAAACTTTCATATAAAACATACAGCAGTGCTAATTATATTTATGTTGCATATTACATCACTAGTAGTTATCTTTTCTTATAACTGGAAGTTTGTATCTTTTGATCACCTTTATCCAATTCCCTCTCTCCCATCCCCTGCATCTGGTAACTACTAATCTGATCTTTTATTCTATGAGGTTGTTTGTTTGTTTCTTTGGAGTATAACTGACCTACAACACTATGTTCGTTCCTGTTACACAACAGTGATTTGATATTTCTGTACGTTTAATAATGCTCATCATGATACGTCTAGTTATGTCATCATACAAAGGTATTATATAGTTACTGACTATGTTCCCCACACAGTACATACATAGCAATCTATGTATATGTGATTATTTTAAGTTGCTGGTCTCTAAGTTCCAATGCATTTTAATAACACTGCATTTTTTTCTGCCTTCCCATGTTTACTGTTTTCGACATCATATTTTACATCTTTTGTTTTGTGTTTCCCTTAACTACTTACTGTGGACATAGATGATTTTGCTGCTTTTCCCTTTTAACCTTCCTACTAGCTTTATAAATGGCGGATTTACTACCTTTACTGTTTATTTGCTTTTACCAATGAGATTCTTACTTTTGTAGTTTTCATATTTCTTGTTGTGGCCTTTTCTTTTTTGCATAGCGACGTCCCTTTAACATGTCTTGTAAAGCTTGTTAGGTGGTACCGAACTCTTTTAGCTTTTGTTTGTCTGTAAAACTTTTGATTTCTCCATCAAATCTGAATGAAAGCCTTGCCAGGTAGAGTATTGTTGGTTGTAGGTTCTTCCTTTTCATCACTTTAAATATATCATGCCACTCCCTTCTGGTTTGCAGAGTTTCTGCTGAAAAATCAACTTATAGCCTTATGGGAGTTTCCTTGTATGTAATTTCCATTGCTGCTTTTAATATTCTCTCTTTATCTTTAATTTTTGTCATTTTAATTACTCTGTGTCTTGGTGTGGTCCTCTTTGGGTTGATCCTGTTTGAGACTCTCTGTGCTTCCTGGATCTGGATGTCTGTTTCCTTTACCAGTGTAAGGAAGTTTTCAGCAATTATGTCTTCAAATGTGTTCTTTGACCCTTCCCCTCTCTCTCTTTTCCTTCTGGGACCCCTATAATGTGAATGATAGTACACTTGATGTTGTCCTGGAGGTTTCTTAAACTGTCCTCATTTATTTTTATTCTTTTTTCCTCTTTCTGTTCAGCTTGAGTGATTTCCACTACTCTGACTTCCAGCTCACAGGTCCATTCCTCTGCATCATTTAATCTATTGTTGATTTCTTCTGGTATATTTCTCATTTTAGTTATTGTATTCTTCAGCTCTGTTTGGTTCTCCTTTATATTTTCTAACTCTTTGTTAAAAATTTCTGACTTCATCCATTCTTCACCCAAGTTCTTTGATCATCTTTACAATCATTACCTTGAACTCTTTCTTGGGTAGATTGCCTATCTCCACTTCACTTAGTTTTTCTGCTGGATTTTTTTTTCTTGTTTCTTTATTTAGAGCATGTCCCTGGTTCATTACTGGGCGTAGCTGGGTCCTGGGGTCTCTGGCTATAGTGCCCTGGCTGTCCTGCCTGTGACAGCCTGCTGCTGGGTGCTGCTGGATCCCAATATGGTTGGTCTTAGAGCTGCTGTTGGCCTGCTGGTGGGTGGGGCCGTTGCCCAGGAGGTCCTAGGGCTGGTGCTGGCTTGCTGGTGTTTAAGACTGGTCCTAGGGCTAGTGCTGACACACTGCTGTGTGGGGCCAGTTCCTGGGCCCTCTGGTGGGCAGGGCCAGGCCCTGAGGCAGCTTGTGGGCTCAGGGGATCTTAGGGCAGCAGGCCTGCTGATGGGTGGGGCTGTGGCTCTGCCCCACTAGTTGCTTGGCCTGAGGCATCCCAGTACTTGTGCTGAGAGGCTGGTGGGTGGTGCTGGCTACCAGCACTAATAAGCTAGAGGGAGGATTCCAAAATGGCACTTGCCAACATCAGTGTCCATGTGGTAGAATGATCTCCCCACAGTAGCTGTCACCAGTGTCTATGTCCCCAGGATAAGCTCCAGTTGCCTCCTGCCTCTCCTGGAGATTCTGCAAGATCAGCAGGTGGGTCTGACCTAGGCTTCTTTCAAATTACTGCTCTACCCTAGGTCCTAGGGCATGTGAGACTTTGTGTGCAGTCTTTAAGAGTGAGTCTTTATTTCCCACAGCCCTCTGGCTCTTCTGAAGTTAAGCCCCTCTGACCTTCAAAGCCTAATGCTCTGGGGGCCCCTCTTCCTGGCATAGGACCCCAGGCTGGGGAGCCCCATGTGGGGCTTGGACCCCTCACTTCTTGGGGAGAACCTCTGCAATTGTGATTATCCTTCTGTTGGTGGGTCACCCACCTGGGGGTATGGGTCTTGATTATACCCCGATTCCACTCCCCTACCTGTCTTGTTGTGGTTCATTCTATGTATCTTTAGTTGTGGGAAGTCTTTTCTGCTAGTGTTCAGGTTGTTCTCTGTTAATAGCTATAATTTTGATGTGCCTGTGGGAGGAGGTGAGCTCAGGGTCTTCCAACTAATATTATTTCTTGATAGCTTTTTAATTGAGATATAATTGACATATAACATTTTATTAGTTTCAGGTGTACAACATGATGATTTGATATTTGTATATATTGTGTAATGACCACCACAGTAAGTCTAACTAACATTTGTCACCACACATAGTTACAATTTTTTTTTCTTGCAATGAGAACCTTTAAGATCTACTCTCTAATCAACTTTCAAATATACGATACTGTTAACTATAGTCACCTTGCTGTACCTTCCATCCCCAGGGGCTGAGAATTCTGAATGGAATTTTGTTGTTCAACATCTTTTATGGTTTTATTTCATATTATTGACTTCAGAAGCTGTCAATTTCATCTCCATAAAGGCTCTAAATTTCTGGATTCTCTTTCTTTCTACCATTTATTTCTGGTTTTGCACAAGTTAATATTTGACTGAGCTCAGTTTGTTCTTATACCTCGTCAATTAGTTCACTGTATAATTATATTAGCACACACTCAGTTATGAAGAACAATATACATATATATTTTTAAAAAATTTTTTATATTATATACTCTGAGGGACAGGAGTCCAGGCATGACTTGGCTGGGCTGTCTGCAGGGCTTTCTTATCTTGGCCTGAATGAGGAAGGCTCCACTTCCAAGCTCTTGTGGTTATAGTTCATACGCAGTTGAACTGAGGGCCTCAGTTTGTTACGGTGGCCGGAGACTGCCGTCAGCCCCTGCTGCAAAGGACCCATCCAGTGTGGCTGTTTGCTCTATCAGAGCCAGCAAAGGAGAGAGTCTTAGCGAGATGTACATTATGGGAGTGATATCTAGTCACTTTACTGTATGTTCTTTGTTAGAAGCAAGTCACAGATGCTGCTTATACTCTGGGACAAGGGATTACACAAGGGCTTGAGACTAGGAAGTGAGATAATTTGGGGCCATCCTAGAGTCTCTATTGAGAATCTTCCATTTGTGAATGTAACACTTACTCTGTACAACAAAGCTTAAGGCACCTGTTGAAATTCAGATCAATTAGTAACCTGATACTAAGTGGTACAGCAAGGGATGAAATTTAGTGTGTAACACACTTACTGTTGTGTGTGTGTATACATGTGTGCTTGTGGGGGTGGGTGGGTGGGTAAATGGAAGGGACAGGTGGAAGGTGGAAGAGACTAGAAGGTAGAGCTGAAGAGATGGGTTGGAAGTGGTTGGTAAAGGACATGAATGTCACACTGATGCTTCATTCTGAAGTTCCAGGAGGAGCTGTTGTGTTTGAAAGTCTGAAAGGCTATCTGCACCCTTCAAGTAGTTTTCAGTAATAATCATATCATACCTAACAGCTTATGCTCAAAGTTGATATTAGGAAAAGATAATTTTACTGATACCAGTGTGTGAATCTTAAATTATCAACTTCAAGTTAAATCAAACATAATTTTTAAAATAATTTTTGAAACTTTGGTTGCCTATTTTGATTATCATTTCTTCTCATTTGTTTAGAGTAATAACACTGGCTACTAGTAGCACTTGAGGTTATGTGAAAACTATTTAACAGAAAGACTACCTTCTCTTATTGAGCAAAATATCTTAGAAGTATTTAGTGGGATAGGTTATGTTACTTTAAAGGCATATTCAACTTTGAAAACATTTTACTTGCAAATGTAAGTACATGGGTTTTGCCTTGATTGAGCTGCATTATAGATTCCTGAGGAAAGAAACTGAATTTTGTTTTTTTGACTGCCCAGCCCCAAGGATAGTGCCCACCACAGAGTAGGAGCTCAGTGCTGACTTTTAGGAAAAAATGAGTTATATAATTCATCCTCAACCAAGTGCAAAAATGAAGGCAGCTCCTAGGAGATGACAGCTTTGGGCAGCCAGTGGAGAGTTCTTACTATGGTGTTTGTACAAGAAATCCCTTCTACCCTCTTGAGTAATTCATTGCAGATGAAAGAGTCAAACGATTCAAAATGGAGAGGGTAAGCTGGTAGCGATGTTCAAAGTTATATAGTTAGAATAATTTTTTAAAGTCACATGATAGGGAAATGTGATCTTTGCTATTCAAAGAATTTACAAGTCATTTTGTTGACCTTAATTTTCTATGAGAGAGCCAGGTTGGCTTCCTGGTGGAGGTGATATTTGTGCTGGAAAGATAAGTACCTTGTCTGTCAGACAGTGAGAGATGCAAAGGATTCCAGTCTAGGGGAACCATAGTGTGAAGGTCCTGATGCAGGTGATTGTCACCCAGATACATGTGTGTCTTGTCTACCATCTTCCAGTCCCTTCAAGAATGAAATGAAACTCACAGTCTTTTAGTGTTTATTTAGCATGTAGAGTTTCTGCACTGAATGTCATGGGCATTTTTATTTTTAAGGGCTTCTTCCCAGTCCTGAGCTTGCTAGTCTTAAACCCTGGATGCCCTTCTTGTGGGCCCTGTACATGTTTCCTTCTGTTTTGGTTTCACAGGGATGCTGGCACCACAGCACTTTGCATTTATTGGTTCAGAGTGTTAGCATTGGATGGGTCTTGTAGGTGATCTCACCTAGCCCTTCCGTGGGAGACTGAAGAACAGCTCCACAAAAGATATCCACATCCAATCCCTGGGTCCTGTGAATGTCACCTTATTTGTAAAAGGGCCTGTGGCTATGGGATTAATTTATCAATCCTGAGATGAGGTCATCCTGGATTATCGGGGGGGGCTCCTAAATTCAATGAGAAGTGTCCTTATAAAAGAGAAGCAGAGGGAGGTTTGAGACAGACAGAGGGAGAAGATGGTGTGAAGAGGGAAGCAGAGATTGAGGTGTTGTGGCCACAAGCCATGGAATGTGGCAGCTACCAGAAGCTGGAAGAGGCAAGGAAGGATTCTCCCCTAGAGCCTCTGGAGCAAGTGAGGCCCTGCCAACACCTGGATTTCAGACTTCTGACCTCCAGAACTGTGAGAGAAAAAATTTCTGCTGCTTTAAGCCACCAAGTTTGTGGTATTTTGTTAAGTCAGCCACAAGAAGCTTCCTTATTGACAAATGACAAAATTGATTTCAGTGTGTTCAGATGACCTGCCCCCATGGGTAGCCCTTATGTAGAGTTTGTATTCTGGAATTCTACCAGGGTTTTACACCTGTGGTATTTGTCTTCCTCTGCCATTTTCCAGAACAGACTATCCAATGAGGCTGAGCACTGGCAGTTTTAGCCGGATGGTGGCCGGCTGTTAGCAAAACAGCCTCGCCTGAGAGATGCAGTTTCGCGAAAGCACTATGCATTTCCAGCCTCACAGGGCAGTTGCTGTGTTGCCGCTGTGTTTATGGTACACGTTTCATCAGCCATGCAGTTCCAATTGTGCGAGTATTGTGCTATTTCACAAGGGCTTTCTTCTAATGGGAATTGGGACGAAAAGACCCATATGTTCCCAAGGGCTTGCACAGCCACACGCCAGCTCTTTAAACTCCTTCGAGCCCTGCTGGATTTTCCAGGGCAGCTGCTCTCTCATTCTCTCATTTTTCTTCTATTCTGTTCTATTCTGGGGTGCATTAATTTTAGAAATGCGAAGACAAATAGGGACTAATTTGCAGATGCCCCTTATGGCTCAATGGATTGTTTCCTGCGCTGACCTTTGCGGGCAAGTGGCAGCCAGAGGAACACGAGCATCTTCCTTGCCTTCTCCACAAGGCCTCCTCCCTGTAGCCTTGTCAGCTTCCTGAATACTTTGAAGAAATTGGGTAAAGATGAAAGAAATGGCTTCCTGAGATGGCCAGTGATTTTCCAGGCTTTGTTGTGATCAGCTGATCTCTTCTCTTGCTCAGCTGAAGGTGGCTCTGGAAACCAAAGGAAGGGCTTTTTCTCTCTAGTCCTACACAGTGTTTAAGGCTGAGGCCTGTCAGAGGTAAGGCAAGCTCTAAGGTTGGATCTTCCCTGCAGCACAGTTTTGAGCATCACCACAGCCCAGCGCACACTTGTACTGTGCCCTGGCCCACATAGCAGGGGTTTCAGGTCAGGTCACATCAAGGACTTAAACATTTTACTATTTCCCCAGGCTCTCAGAGATGCTGAACACACAGAATGTGGGTTTTCCTTGGGTGATGGTTAATTTTATACATCAACTTGAGTGAGCCAGAGGGTGCACAGACATTTGGTCAAACTTTATTCTAGGTGTGTCTATGAGGGTATTTTTGGATGAGATTAACATTTAAATAGGTAGACAGAGTAAAAGCAGATTGTCCTCCCTAATGTGGGTGGGCTTCACCCAATCACTTGAAGGCCTGAATTAAACAAAAAGGCTGACCCTCCCTGAGTAAGAGAGACTTCGTCCTACCTGGTGGCCTTCAAACGGGAACATCAGCATTTTTCTGCTTTTTTATTCAAACTGAAACACAGGGTCTTGATGCCTCGAGCCTGCAACCTTCAAATGAGAAAGACACCATTGATTCTTCTGATGTTCAGGCCTTCAGACATGGACTGGAGCTGCACCACTGGCCCTCCTGGGTCGGCACCTTGCCTACTCACCCCCCAGATCTTGCGACTTACCAGCCTCCATTATCCCATGAGCCATTTCCTTTTAACAAATCTCACTATGTATACATCCTATTGGTTCTGTGTCTTCGGAGAACTGACGAAAACACCTTGTTTCATCTTATCATTTGGTGTTTTGATCATTTACTCAGTTCTTCTCACAATATTTCTAACTTGGGAAAACCAAGTTCTTAGCTCTTTATGCTGTGGGAAAAAACCCATATTTAGAAAAGGAAAAATATGCTTTGATCAAAACACATTAAGAAATCTGTAGAAGTAAAATAAAACTACAGTAGAGAAATTGGAACATGGGCCATGCGTGGGATATTGATGTGACAAAAGGAAAAGTACCTCTTCTGGAGGATGTAACTTGGCACCAGCATCACTGGGTCATTGTCCAGGGTCTCCTCATCTGGAGCTAAGGATAATCTCTAGATCAGGTGAAATGTGAGGCAATATGTCACATTTCAAAGGAGTCAAACTTATTTGGAAGAAAGGTATGTCCCTAGGAAAGACGTATCCTCTTTTGGGCATCCCAAGCCCCCCAAAGCCACAGGGTCCCTTCTTGCTACAGAAATAGTCCAGGGATAAGCATAGTCTCTCCCTGAGACTGTAATTGTCAGGATGAAATGTCTTTTGCATGATGACCTTAATACAGGTTCAATAAACATCAACTGATCTAATAAAGAGGCCTGTACTGGGTTGGATAGTGTCTCCCCAAGATTCATATCCTTCCTAGAACCTCAGAATGTGACCTTATTTGGAAATAGGATTGTAGCAGATGTAGCTAGTTAAGATGTGGTCATACTGGCATAGTAGAGTGGGCCCTAATCCAATATGACTGTGTCTTTTTATAGCAAGAGGAGAGACACAGAGATAGAGACATAAAGGGAGAAGACCATGTGATGATGGAAGCAGAGACTGGAGTGATGTGTCTATAAGCCAAGAAGCACCAAGGTTGTTAGCAACACTGGAAGCTGTGAAATTCATGGACTGATTCTCCACTAGGGCCCTCAGAAAGAGCATGGCCAGCCAGCACCTTGATATTGGACCGTAGGCAAGATCAGGTGTGAGCACAGCCATGGCACTTTTGAGATTGGCGTGGTGAACGGCGAGGACAGTCATTAATATCCCCCATCAAAGAACTGGCAATTGCTAAAAGAAAATGCAAAGGCAAAGGTAGAGAGGCAACAGGAAAAGGCACACAAAAAACCCTGTTCTTTTACAGAGTTGAAGAACTGTTGGAAGTTAGAATGATACTTTTAAAAAATTAAGTGCAATTTAAAATTGAACGGGAGCAGGGAAGGTGTTCGGAGAAACACCTTCATTATGATTTAAGTACAAAAGCTAGAAATAGAATAAATTCAGAAAATGCTGCGTAGTGTGTGTATATTGTGAGTGGGTGAGATTTCACCCAAAGATGGATTTAAATCTTGGCAAGGGCTAACAATCTATCAAGTGGCTGGGATAAAAGGGGACAAAATGGCAGTACAGCAGTCTCATGAAGAGGCCTTGTGGGAGTTGGCAGCAAACTTGTTTTCTTTGCCTATGGGCCTGCTGTTAATAAACATTATTTTAAAAATAACAAACATTTCCATCACCTTGCTTGAAAGTAAGGTAAATTGAACATACAGCCTCCAACACAGTCCCAAACAGCTCTGAGAACTGGTCCATGCCAGCCCCAGACATAGCATCATCCAAACCTTTAATGGGAAAGGATAGGTTGGGGGAGAATTAAATAAAAATCGACTCTCACCTTCTCAGGCTTACTCTTCTCTTGATTATATTCCTAGCAGAACTGTGTCCTCTCCAAATAATTCCCGGTTCACTTTCTGCATGCAGAGATTGATTTCTTAGGGGCTGGCTTTTAGCCGAGGATAATCTCTAGGAAGCCCCCTGGGGAATGAGTGATACATGATAGTGATTTAAAGTTCAAAAGATATCTTGAACAATTGCTTACAAGCAGTGGTTCTAGTTATGCCCCTCTCTGTGTCCACATCCCTTTGCATCTGCAGTGTGACATTTTAATTGCTGCCATTCAAAGTAGGAGTCTCTTTCTCTGTTCTTTGTATCAGGCCTGGACTTGCTTTGAACAATAGACGGAGATAGGAGTTACCTCTCAGTTCCAAGCCTGTGAGGCAAGAGGCCTTGTTGTTCCCACTTATTTGCTTGAGCCCTTTCCCAGCCACCATGGAAACCAGGTATGCTTGCCAGGAAGGCCAGGCTGCATAGAGTAGAGATGGGCCATTCCAGCTGACGGCGTCTTAGGTAAGACACCTCCTAGTGGGGGCTCATGGCACCCACACCAGTGAGCTCAGCCAAAATGAGCCAAGCTTGGCCCAACTCACCAGGACCACCCAGTTGACTTACAGACTCATGAGCTACAATGAATGATTGTTGTTTTAAGCCACTAAGTATTGGTCATGGTGAAGGCTAACAGTTATAGGTGCTAACCCTGACATTTAGTTTGCAAATTAGAAAACTGAGGTCCTGAAGAATTCTGGATGCATAGTGACAGAACCAGGGTCTACTTATTCTGATGTTAGGTCGAGGGCTTTTCCTACTTAATCAGACTGCTTTGGGTTGGGAAACTTTGGGCTTGGGATAAATTGTAACAAACATTCTGGTGGAGCTGTTGGTTTGTTTAACTATCGCACTTTTATTTAAAAAATCATGTAGAATTCATTAAATATTCACTCATTTGCTGATTCTAAAATAAAAATAAAAGTATAATCAGTAATCAAGAAATACATTTACTAGCATTCTTCACCCCCACAGTCATGCCTTGTATGGACCCTCAAAGCATGTGTGGACCAGAGGGGGCTGGTCCCCAAGTAGGTGCTGGAATACATTGTGTGAAGCATTCCTTGGCTCTGTGAACAGGGAGGGAAGGAACGGGTTGCGAATGCTCAGTGATTGGGCAGAACTGAGGCCCCTGCCATCCTATATGAGTATATAAATGAGTATATATGTATAAGTAGCTCATGCTTCCCAGAGTCAACGTCTAATAGCCTGTAACTGAGCCCATCTGCTTATGGCCGATCCCACTCACTGGGGGAGACATACTTCAAATGTTCATGGCTTGACAGCATGAGTATTAAATAGAGTTTTAATATTATAAAAGGCCTTTGGAGCTATATTTGCTTGTGTGTCAGATCCCTCTAGTGGCTATTAACTGGGCACATTTGCTTGAATTGAGTTTTAATCCTCAGTGAGAGTTCTCTTGGGAACCCAGAATTTGCTTAAGTTATAGCCTTTATGGGAACACATCCTGATGAATTTTTAGTTGTGTGGCAAGGCAAGCAGTCACATCAAATTATAAATAAAATACCTAGCTGTCATCATGAGAAGCTCTGTTTTTCCTCTCATTACGAAGATTCTCGGTGGCCAATTCTGGCTGAATCCAGATATGATCCTTACACCTGCTGCTGTTTTCTCCCCCAGAATGACAGAAGCAATCCGTCTATTCCCTTACAATGGTCAATGGTATCAGGCATGAAAAGACTTCTGAAAAGTAAGTTACAGAGCATTTGGCTTCTGATCTGGCAACCTGCACAGTTCTCTAAGGAGGTCTAAGCCACTATTCTGGTTTAGTCAAAGGAAATGAAGATGCAGGTATAATGATAGCTATAGAAGAATGAACCCAAACACCTTGAATGTATAACCTTTTATTTATCTGGGGGAATACATGAGCTTGTATGACATTCATCAGATTCTTAATTGAATTTTCAAAATAATAGAACAGAAAACTTCTGTCAGCAGGTTTCAGATCAGAAATATTGTTTTTGGAGGAATTCAGATAATAGGTGCACTGCATTCAATGGAACCTGATTCAGAATCACTAACTCAAGGACTAGGCCTGCCTCTCATTCCTGCAACTGAAGAAGGATGGCACAGAGAATTTAAGATCACAGGAAAACCACAGCATCATTAGACAGTTGGCAGAAAATGTGATTCATGTGGAAAGGATAAAGAAAGCTTACTTAGCTTGCAAACAGAAGGATGAGGAATAACTGTCAGAAACCAGAAGATGCCTTTTAAAGTCCCCTGAAATAAAAGCTGCTGTAGATCCCTGGCTTGGTGAATGAAGACCAGTAGGGACTGCAGTGAGCTCGGTGGAGCCCCACCGTTGGCAGCACTGGCTGCCAGCACTCCCTGCCTCCTCATCAGCCAGAGTCCCACTGAGCGCCCTGAATCTCTGCGCCTCCTGCAGGGTTCTCAGTGCTGCAAGTTTTCTCCATTAACCATTTTCTATGCTTGAGAAAGCGTTTGTGTATATGTGTAGTGTAATTTAGGTTTTATCATTATACTTTATAATATAAGGAAATGGTCAAACGAATTGAAATTATATAAAATATATTTTTCATGTTTTTAATGGGAACTTACAAGCTGGGCTTGTTAGCATGACATAAATGAGGCAGGGAAAAATAAAAGACAGTTCTCATTACTAAAATAGCACTTGCAGGCAAGCAAGCTAACTCCCATCAACAAAGGCTAACATCATTTTTTTCCGACTTTTATTCACAAAGCAAGCTATATAAAAATTTTTGTCATCTGAACTGACTGATGGCAAAATTTGATGACTGAAAGAAAGAACTATTGACTATTTTTTTAAGAAACTTTTTTCACTTCCAAATGCTTTCAGTTAAATGCAAACGCAAACAAACATGGCCTCAGCAAGGGTGAGTCTCTCCCCAACACATGTCAAAGCCTACACATGGATTTTTTCCAAATGACATCACAAAGCCCCAGGCCCTGTCTGCAGTATCATTTTATTGTATATGTGGAGCGTGGGTGCTATAAAGCTCCATAAATGGAGTTTAAGTAAATGTTTGCTTTCCAGACTTCTTTTTCATTGTATTTATTCAACAAGCCTAATTTTTTAAAAACATGGGTGAAAGTAAACTGCTGACATTTTTCTGTCTACACCATCACAAGTCCACTTACTAATGGTTTGTACATTACACTGTCCACAGGCAAAGAGGCTGCGGGGGAGCCTGACTTGATTTCTGGGCTGGGGGAACAGTGGAGAGACTCAGCTTCTACCCCCAAGCCCCTGAGGACCCTGGATCCCATTAGGACCACGTTTTGCCTAACCCACTCTGTCTTACCTCAACCACTCTATTGATGCTCCCTCCAAAACTCATCCAAGCAAACCAGTCTCCCTGAATATGCTCATTCTTTCGTCCAAATGCATATGCTATTTTGTCCTTGAGCCTGTCTGCATTATCCCAGATGTCTCTCGATTCATGCAGTCCTTTGTATCTCTCCTAGACCATTTGTTGCAACCTCTTTTTTTTTTTCTTAGTTCCCCATGAACGTTTCTCAACTTCTCTCTAGATAACACAAAATTCAGGGAAAAACCCTGAATGTCTGTGTCTCCACTGCACCCAGTAGGATGCCTTCTACAGTCCCTTCAGAATGGGAAACCATGTCTGTTCTGCCCTGGCACTGGCATAGGACATTGGCATGTAATAAAGATTACTACCATCTTTAACCCAAGGAGCTTTTGTAGTGAGAAAAATTAGGAGACACTTAGAAGACAGGACCCCAGTACAACAGTGAAGGTGAACACAGGCCCTTTAGGTTAGCCTGGGGCTGGGGGTGCCAGAGTCAGGGAGACTTCTGGGAAGTTTAAGGTATACTGATAAATGCTTATCAGTCAATCCGTTTACTGGGTTTGTTTTATACCATGGAAGTCAAAGAATTAGTTAACAAATTTGGATACACATGGGCCAAAAACCCTCAGTTTTATGGAACAGACACTATAAGCAGCTCTATCCATCACTGGTGAAATCATGAAGCCTGAGCATCTTCAAGGAGAGGGCCCCACTCTGAAGAACTCCTTCCTTTGCTTCCTGAGCAGATACGATCACTGTAAAATATGATTCTTGCTTTGATATTGGTGTTTTCTAATTGTCTGTCTGACTACTCAGCACTTGGGCCTCTTTCACAGGAAAGGGTGTCTCTAATCTCAGCAATTCACAGAAGTGCTGTATGTTGAGAACTACTTCAAGGTTATTGCATACTTTATAGGTGCAGTTTTGAATGAGAGCAGGACACACTGCATGAGAGGGCAAATAAAGACTATTTCCAGGCTGATTTGAGTGGTTGGTATCACATGATTCTGAGAATCCTGAAGGAAAAGTTGGAGATGAGTGGGATGCCACACCTCTAGGCTGTAATTTTGTTTTCTGTGAATTTTTTGCACCAAGTAATTTTTAAGGCTCATTTGGTTCTGAAAACAATTAGATCACCTTTTACATAAAGTTAATAGATATTCTCCATTCTATTTAATTGGTGAAAAGTATTCTGCAGTGTGGCTCCATGGCCTGTTTTTTGGTTGTTGTTTTTTTTTTTTAACATCTTTATTGGAGTATAATTGCTTTACAATGGTGTGTCAGTTTCTGCTTTATAACAAAGTGAATCAGCTATACATATGTCCCCATATCTCTTCCCTCTTGCGTCTCCTTCCCTCCCACCTTCCTTATCCCACCCCTCTAGGTGGTCACAAAGCATGAGCTGATCTCACTGTGCTACGCGGCTGCTTCCCACTAGCTATCTATTTTACATTTGGTAATGTATGTATGTCCATGCCACTCTCTCACTTTGTCCCAGCTTACCCTTCCCCCTCCCCGTATCCTCAAGTCCATTCCCTAGTAGGTCTGTCTCTTTATTCCCGTCTTGACCCTAGGTTCTTCATGACCTTTTTTTTTTTTTAGATTCCATATATATGTGTTAGCATACGGTATTTGTTTTTCTCTTTCTGACTTACTTCACTCTGTATGACAGACTCTAGGTCCATCCACCTCACTACAAATAACTCAATTTTGTTTCTTTTTATGGCTGAGTAATATTCCATTGTATATATGTGCCACATCTTCTTTATCCATTCATCTGTTGATGGACACTTAGGTTGCTTCCATGTCCTGGCTATTGTAAATAGAGCTGCAATGAACATTTTGGTATATGACTCTTTTTGAATTATGGTTTTCTCAGGGTATATGCCCAGTAGTGGGATTGCTGGGTCGTATGGTACTTCTATTTTTAGTTTTTAAGGAACCTCCATACTGTTCTCCATACTGGCTGTATCAATTTACATTCCCACCAACAGTGCAACAGGGTTCCCTTTTCTCCACATCTTCTCCAGCATTTATTGTTTGTAGATTTTTTGATGATGGCCATTCTGACCAGTATGAGGTGATATCTCATTGTAGGTTTGATTTACATTTCTCTAATGATTAATGATGTTGAGCATTCTTTCATGTGTTTGTTGACAATCTGTATATCTTCTTTGGAGAAATGTCTATTTAGGTCTTCTGCACATTTTTGGATTGGGTTGTTTGTTTTTTTGATATTGAGCTGTATGAGCTGCTTGTAAATTTTGGAGATTAATCCTTTGTCAGTTTCTTCATTGACAAATATTTTCTCCCATTCTGAGGGTTGTCTTTTCATCTTGTTTATGTTTTCCTTTGCTGTGCAAAAGCTTTGAAGTTTCATTAGGTCCCATTTGTTTATTTTTGTTTTTATTTCCATTTCTCTAGGAGGTGGGTCAAAAAGGATCTTGCTGTGGTTTATGTCATAGAGTGTTCTGCCTATGTTTTCCTCTAAGAGTTTTATAGTGTCTGGCCTTACATTTAGGTCTTTAATCCATTTTGAGTTACTTTTTGTGTACGGTGTTAGGGAGTGTTCTAATTTCATACTTTACATGTAGCAGTCCAGTTTTCCCACTGCCACTTATTGAAGAGGCTGTCTTTTCTCCACTGTATATGCTTGCCTCCTTTATCAAAGATAAGGTGACCATATGTGCGTGGGTTTATCTCTGGGCTTTCTATCCTGTTCCATTGATCTATATTTCTGTTTTTGTGCTAGTACCATACTGTCTTGATTACTGTAGCTTTGTAGTATAGTCAGAAGTCAGAGAGCCTGATTCCTCCAGCTCTGTTTTTCTTTCTCAAGATTGCTTTTGCTATTCGGGGTCTTTTGTGTTTCCATACAAATTGTGAAATTTTTTGTTCTAGTTCTATGAAAAATGCCAGTGGTAGTTTCATAGGAATTGAATTGAATCTGTAGATTGCTTTGGGTAGTAGAGTCATTTTCACAGTGTTGATTCTTCCAATCCAAGAACATGGTATATCTCTCCATCTGTTTGTATCATCTTTAATTTCTTTAATCAGTGTCTTATAATTTTCTGCATACAGGTCTTTTGTCTCCTTAGGTAGGTTTATTCCTAGATATTTTATTCTTTTTGTTGCGATGGTAAATGAGAGTGGTTTCTGAATTTCACTATCAGATTTTTCATCATTAGTGTATAGGAATGCAAGAGATTTCTGTGCATTAATTTTGTATCCTGCTACTTTACCAAATTCATTGATTAGCTCTAGTAGTTTTCTGGTAGCATCTTTAGGATTCTCTATGTATAGTATCATGTCATCTGCAACAGTGACATCTTTACTTCTTCTTTTTCTGATTTAGACTCCTTTTATCTCTCTTTCTTCTCTGATTGCTGTGGCTAAAACTTCCAAAACTATGTTGAATAAGAGTGGTGAGAGTGGACAACCTTGTCTTGTTCCTGATCTTAGTGGAACTGGTTTCAGTTTTTCACCATTGAGGACGATGTTTGCTGTGGGTTTGTCATATATGGCCTTTATTATGTTGAGGTAAGTTCCCTGTATGCCTACTTTCTGGAGGGTTTTTACCATAAATTGGTGTTGAATTTTGTTGAAAGGTTTCTCTGCATCTATTGAGATGATCATATGGTTTTTCTCCTTCAATTTGTTAATATGGTGTATCACATTGATTGATTTGCATATATTGAAGAATCCTTGCATTCCTGGGATAAACCCCACTTGATCAGGGTGTATGATCCTTTTAATATGCTGTTGGATTCTGTTTGCTAGTATTTTGTTGAGGATTTCTGCATCTATGTTTGTCAGTGATATCGGCCTGTAGTTTCCTTTCTTTGTGACATCTTTGTCTGGTTTTGATATCAGGGTGATGGTGGCCTCGTAGAATGAGTTTGGGAGTGTTCCTCCCTCTGCTATATTTTGGAAGAGTTTCAGAAGGGTAGGTGTTAGCTCTTCTCTAAATGTTTGATAGAATTCACCTGTGAAGCCATCTGGTCCTGGACTTTTGTTTGTTGGAAGATTTTTAATCACAGTTTCAATTTCAGTGCTTGTGATTGGTCTCTTCATATTTTCTGTTTCTTCCTGGTTCATTCTCAGAAGGTTGTGAATTTCTAAGAATTCCATTTCTTCCAGGTTGTCCATTTTATTGGCATATAGTTGCTTGTAATAATCTCTCATGATCCTTTGTATTTCTGCAGTGTCAGTTGTTACTTCTCCTTTTTCATTTCTAATTCTATTGATTTCAGTATTCTCCTTTTTTTTCTTGATGAGTCTGGCTAATGGCTTATCAATTTTGTTTATCTTCTCAAGGAACCAGCTCTTAGTTTTACTGATCTTTGCTATCATTTCCTTCATTTCTTTTTCATTTATTTCTGACCTGATCTTTATGATTTCTTTCCTTCTTCTAACTTTGGGGGTTTTTTGTTCTTCTTTCTCTTATTGCTTTAGGTGTAAGATTAGGTTGTTTATTTGAGATGTTTCTTGTTTCTTGAGGTAGGATTGTATTGCTATAAACTTCCCTCTTAGAACTGCTTTTGCTGCATCCCATAGGTTTTGGGTTGTCCTGTTCTCATTGTCATTTGTTTCTAGGTATTTTTTTTATTTCCTCTTTGATTTCTTCAGTGATCTCCTGGTTAAGTAGTGTATTGTTTAGCCTCCATGTGTTTCTTTTTTTTTACAGATTTTTTCCTGTAATTGATATCTAGTCTCATAGCGTTGTGGTCCGAAAAGATACTTGATACGATTTCAATTTTCTTAAGTTTACCAAGGCTTGATTTGTCACCCAAGATATGATCTATCCTGCAGAATGTTCCATGAGCACTTGAGAGGAATGTGTATTCTGTTGTTTTTGGATGGTATGTCCTATAAATATCAATTAAGTCCATCTTGTTTAATGTATCATTTAAAGCTTGTGTTTCCTTATTTATTTTCATTTTGGATGATCTGTCCATTGGTGAAAGTGGGGTGTTAAAGTCCCCTACTATGATTGTGTTACTGTCGATTTCCCCTTTTATGGCTGTTAGCTTTTCCCTTATGTATTGAGGTGCTCCTGTGTTGGGTGCATAAATATTTACAATTGTCATATCTTCTTCTTGGATTGATCCCTTGATCATTATGGAGTGTCCTTTTTGTCTCTTGTAATAGTCTTTATTTTAAAGTCTATTTTTTCTGATATGAGAATTGCTACTCCAGCCTTCTTTTGATTTCCATTTGCATGGAATATCTTTTTCCATCCCCTCACTTTCTGTCTGTATGTGTCCCTAGGTCTGAAGTGGGTCTCTTGTAGACAGCATATATATGGGTCTTGTTTTTGTATCCATTCAGCCAGTCTATGTCTTTTGGTTGGAGAATT
The DNA here is from genome assembly GCF_949987535.1 of Balaenoptera acutorostrata. Taxonomy (NCBI): domain Eukaryota; kingdom Metazoa; phylum Chordata; class Mammalia; order Artiodactyla; family Balaenopteridae; genus Balaenoptera; species Balaenoptera acutorostrata. The sequence goes on along the minus strand of NC_080066.1, from coordinate 54,397,823 downwards.
TAATCCATTTACATTTAAGGTAATTATCGATATGTATGTTCCTATTACCATTTTCTTAACTGTTTTGGGTTTGTTATTGTAGGTGTTTTCCTTCTCTTGTGTTTCTTGCCTAGAGAAGTTCCTTTAGCATTTGTTGTAAAGCTGGTTTGGTGGTGCTGAATTCTCTTAGCTTTTGCTTGTCTGTAAAGTTTTTAATTTCTCCGCCAAATCTGAATGAAATCCTTGCTGGGTAGAGTAATCTTGGTTGTAGGTTTTTCTCCTTCATCACTTTAAGTATATCCTGCCACTCCCTTCTGGCTTACAGAGTTTCTGCTGAAAGATCAGCTGTTGTCCTTATGGGGATTCCCTTGTGTGTTATTTTTTGTTTTTCACTTGCTGCTTTTAATAATTTTTCTTAGCATTTAATTTTTGATAGTTTGATTAATATGTGTCTTGGCATGTTTCTCCTTGGATTTATCCTGTATGGGACTCTCTGCGCTTCCAGGACTTGATTAACTATTTCCTTTCCCATATTAGGGAAGTTTTCAACTATAATCTCTTCAAATATTTTCTCAGTCTCTTTCTTTTTCTCTTCTTCTTCTTGGACCCCTATAATTTGAACGTTGGTGCATTTAGCGTCCCAGAGGTCTCTGAGACTGTCCTCAATTCTTTTCATTCTTTTTTCTTTATTCTGCTCTGCAGTAGTTATTTCCACTATTTTAGCTTCCAGGTCACTTAACCATTCTTCTGCCTCAGTTATTCTGCCATTGTTCTCTTCTAGAGAATTTTAAATTTCATTTATTGTGTTGTTCATCACTGTTTGTTTGCTCTTTAATTCTTCTTGGTCCTTGTTAAACGTTTCTTGTATTTTCTCCATTCTATTTCCAAGATTTTGGATCATCTTTACTATCATTATTCTGAATTCTTTTTCAGGTAGACTGCGTATTTCCTCTTCATTTGTTGGGTCTGGTGGTTTTTTGCCTTGCTCCTTCATCTGCTGTGTGTTTCTCTGTCTTCTCATTTTGCTTAACTTACTGTGTTTAGGGTCTCTTTTTTGCAGGCTGCAGGTTCATAGTTCCCGTTGTTTTTGGTGTCTGTCCCCAGTGGCTAAGGTTGGTTCAGTGGGTTGTGTAGGCTTCCTGGTGGAGGGGACTAGTGCCTGTGTTCTGGTGGATGAGGCTGGATCTTGTCTTTCTGGTGGGCAGGTCCATGACTGGTGGTGTGTTTTGGGGTGTCTGTGGCCTTATTATGATTTTAGCCAGTCTCTCTGCTAATGGATTCAGTTGTGTTCCTGTCTTGCTAGTTGTTTGGCATATGGTGTCCAGCACTGTAGCTTGCTGGTCGTTGAGTGGAGCTGGGTCTTTGTGTTGAGGTGGAGACCTCTTGAAGATTTTTGCCATTTGATATTAGGTGGAACTGGGAGGTCTCTTGTGGACCAGTGTCCTGAACCTGGCTCTCCCACGTCAGAGGCACAGCCCTGACACCTGGCTCGAGCACCAAGAGCCTGTCATCCACACGGCTCAGCATAAAAGGGAGAAAAGAAAGAAAGAAAGAAAGAAGATTAAATAAAATAAAGTTATTAAAATAAAAAATAATTATTAAGAAAAATTTTTTGAAAAGTAATTTAAAAAACCAAAAAAACCAGACAGAACCCTAGGACAAATGGTAAAAGCAAAGCTATAGAGATAAAGTCACACACAGAAGCATACCCATACACACTCAGAAAAAGAGAAAAAGGGGAAATATATATATATATATCATTGGTCCCAAAGTCCACCTCCTCAATTTGGGATGATTCGTTGTCTATTCAGGTATTCCACAGATGCAGGGTACAGCAAGTTGATTGTGGAGATTTAATTAGCTGCTCCTGAGGCTGTTGGGAGACATTTCCCTTTCTCTTCTTTGTTCACACAGCTCCCGGGTTCAGCTTTGGATTTGGACCCGCCTCTGTGTGTAGGTCACCTGAGGGCGTCTGTTCTTCACTCAGACAGGACGGGGTTAAAGTAGCAGCTGATTCGGGGGCACTGGCTCACTCAGCCTGGGGGGAGGGAGGGATACAATATGCGAGGCGAGCCTGCGGCAGCAGAGGCCAGCATGACATTGCAACAGCCTGAGGTGTGCTGTGTGTTCTCCCGGGGAAATTGTCCCTGTATCACAGGACCCTGGCAGTGGCGGGCTGCACAGGCTCCCGGGCAGGGAGGTGTGCATAGTGACCTGACCTGTGCTTGCATACAGGCTTCTTGGTGGCTGCAACAGCAGCCTTAGCATCCCATGCCCGTCTCTGGTGTCCGCGCTGATAGCTGTGTCTTGCGCCTGTCTCTGGAGTTCCTTTAAGCAGCGCTCTTAATCCCCTCTCCTTTCGCACCAGGAAACAGGCAAGAAGTCTCTTGCCTCTTCGGCAGCTCCAGACTTTTTCCCGGACTCTCTCCCGGCTAGCTGTGGCACACTAACCCCTTCAGGCTGTGTTCACGCACCCAACCCCAGTTCTCTCCCTGGGATCTGACCTCCGATGCCCGAGCCTCAGCTCCCAGCCCTCACCCGCCCCAGCGTGTGAGCAGACAAACCTCTCAGGCTGGTGACCTGGTCGTCACCGATCCTTTGTGCGGGAATCTCTCCGCCTTGCCCTGCGGACCCCTGTTGCTGTGCTCTCCTCCTTAGCCCCGAAGCTTCACCCCTCCACCACCCGCAATCTCCGCCTGTGAAGGGGCTTCCTAGTGTGTGGAAACCTTTCCTCCTTCACAGCTCCCTCCCACTGGTGCAGGTCCCATCCCTATTCTTTTGTCTTTGTTTTTTCATTTTTCTTTTGCCCTACCCAGGTACGTGGGGAGTTTCTTGCTTTTTGGGAGGTCTGACGTCTTTTGCCAGCATTCAGTAGGTGTTCTGTAGGAGTTGTTCCACATGTAGATGTATTTCTGATGTATTTGTGGGGAGGAAGTTGATCTCCACGTCTTACTCTTCCAACATCTTGAAGCTCCCCATGGCCTGTTTTTTAACCAGTATGCTGGTGATGGTGTCCCTAGTTTTTCTCTAAGCAAATTAGTTGGAAATAAGTTTATTTATACATTCACTCTTACATACATGTTGGGGTACTTTTGGTTCTCCTTGTGCTTCCAGATCTTACATTCTAAGGTGTGGGATGAGACATTTCTAAAGAAAAACAAATGTATAATCTGACAAATGGTGATAAATTCTGTGTGGAAAAGTAAAGCAGGGAAAGGGAATAAGGAGGGTCTGGTGTATCTGTGTGTGATTGTGTTTGTTCGTGCATGTGTTTGTGAGTATATGTGTGTGTGTGCCTGTGTCTGTGTGTGTGTGTGTGTGTGAGTGGAGAGACTTGAAGTGGCTGAGGGACAGCTGTGTGACTCTGGAGAAATGACATTCCAGTTGGGAACAGGTTTCTGGGGCAGGAGCACTCTGGAGACTTCTAGAACAACAAGGGGACTCATGCACATGGAGGAGAGGAGCAAGGGAACAGGATAGACATGGTTAGAGGAGCCACCCTCATCCTGGGGCCTCCAGGGCCCTGGTGAAGACTTGGGAGAAGAGACAGTGTGCACCATCTAGGAGGAAAGATGTTCTGTGGGCAGGCAGGTAGGGGTTCTGCTGACTGAGGGGTTTTCCTCTGGCCATGCAGGGTGCAGTGTGCAGGGCAGGAGAGGAACAGACATTGTTGTATTCAGCAGTACAGGATGAAGGGGGTTCAGGTGGTTAATGAGAACGCAAGGGAAGGGGCACCGAATTCCACTGCACTGGGAGGGAAATGAGGTCGTGGCAGGTCTGAGGCAGTAAAGGCCAATGAGCAGACTAGAGGGTTTGTGGGGTGTCTCAGCCTGGTTGACTGTCCTTTCCGCACTTATGGTCTTGGCACCCTTGTCAAAAATAATTTGACAATATATATGTGGGTTTATTTCTAGGCTCTCTATTCTATTCCATTAGTCTGTGTGTCTGTTGTCTATATGTCTGTCTTTGTGTCTATTCCATTAGTCTTCATGCCCATACCCTACTGTTTTTGCTTACTGTAACTTTGTAGTAAGTTTGGAAATCAGGAATGTGAAACCTCCAAATTTGTTCTTCTCTTTCAAGGTTTTGGCTCTTCAGGGTCCCTTGAGATTCCATATGAGTTTTAGAATGAGCTTTTCTATTTCTGCAAAAAAAAAAAAAAGTCATTGAGATTTTGAGAGGGATTGCATTGAGTCTATATATATATATATAGCACACTTTGGGTAGTGTGGACATTTTAACAAGAGACTATCTTCCACTCCATGAACATGGGTTGAGTTTCCATTTATTTACATCTTCTTTGATTTCTTTCAGCAGTGTTTTGTAGTTGTCAGTGTTGAAGTCTTTCACCTCGTTGGTTAAGTAATTACTAAGTGTTTTATTCTTTTTGATTCTACTGAAAGTAGTTTTGTTTGCTTAATTTCCTTTACAGATTGTTCATTGTTGTGTAGAAATGCAACTGATTTTTGTCTGTTGACTTTGTATTCTGCTACTTTGCTGAATTCATTTATTAATTCTAACTTTTTGGGAAATCTTTAAGGTTTTCTATGTATAATCAGATCATATCACCTGCAAGTAGAAATAATTTTACTTCCTCCTCTCCAATTTGGATGCCTTTTGCTTCTTTTTCTTGCCTAAGTACTCTGGCTAGAACTTCAAGTACTATGTTCAGTGGAAGTAGTGAAAGCAGGCATCCTTGCCTTGTTCCTGATATTAGAGGAAAAGTTTTCTGTTTTTCACCATTGAGTATGATGTTTGCTGTGGGTTTTTCATATATGGCTCTTATTATGTTGAGATGGTTTCCTTCTAGTCCTAGTTTTGGAGTTTTGTTTTTTGTTTTTTGTTTTTTTTTGCCATGAAAAGGTGTTGAATTTTGTCAAATGCTTTTTCTGCATGAATTGAGATGATCATATTTTCCCCCTCTTCATTCTCTTAATGTGGTATATTACATTGATCAATTTTCTTACATTCAACCATCTTTGCATTCCAGGAATAAATCCCACTTGGTAATGATGTATAAACCTTTTACTCTGCTTCTGAATTTGTTTTGTTAGTATTTTGTTGAGGAGTTTCACACTAATGTTCATAAGGGATATTGGTCTGTAATTTTTTTTTTCTTGTAATATCTTTGTCTGGGTTTGGTATCAGGATAATGCTGGCCTTATAAAATGAGTTAGGAAGTGTCCCGCCTCTTCAGTTTTGGGGAAATATATAAGAAGGATTGGTGTTAATTTTTTAAATCTTTGATAAAATTCACCAATGAAGCCATCAGGCCTACGCTCTTTTTTTTTGTGGGGGGGGGGGTTGGTCAGGAGTTTTTTGATTACTGATTCAATCTCTTTACTAGTTTTAGGTCTATTCAGGTTTTCTGTTTCTTTTTGATTTAGTCGTTGTAGGTTTTGTAGTTCTAGGAATTTTTCCACCTTCTTTAGGTTATCCAATTTGTTGCAGTAGAGTTGTTCATAGTATTCTCTTATAATACATTTTATTTCTGTAGAATCAGTAATAATGTCACCACTTTGATTTCTGATTTTAGATATTTGTCCTTTCAAAGGACCAACTCTTCATTTCAGTGACTTTCCTCTATTGTGTTTTTATTCTCTATTTTATTTCTCTCTGCTGTAATTTTTATTGTTACCTTCCTTCTGTTAGCTTTGGTTGTAGGTTGTTCTTTTTCTACTTTCTCAAGTTGTAAAGTTAGGTTGTTGATTTGAGATCTCTCTTGGTTTTGAATGTAAGTGTTTATAGCTATAAAATTTCCTCCTAACACTGCTTTCAGTGTCCCATAAGTTTTGGTATGTTGTGTTTTTGTTTTCATTTGTCCCTAAGTATTTTCTAACATCCCTTGTGGTTTCCTTTTGATCTATTGGTTGTTTAAAAGTGTGTTGTTTAATTTCCACAATTTTTTTTATTTTTCAGTTTTCTTTCTGTTATTGATTTCTAATTTCATCCCATTGTGGTTGGAGATGATAAAAGTATCATATGATATCTATCTTTTAAAATCTACTGATACTTCATTTGTGGCCTAACATCAAGTTTATTCTTGGAAATGTCCTATGTGCTCTTGACAAGAATGTGTATGCTGTTGTTATCATTGTGTATAGTGTTCTGTATATGTCTGTTAGATCTAGGTGGATTAATGTGTTTCTTAAGTCCTCTATTCTGTTTCCTTACTTATCTTCTCTCTGGTTGTTCTATCCATTACTGTGAGTGGGGTTGAAGTCTACAACTATTATTTTAAAACTCTATTTCTCTCTTTAGTTCTATCAGTTTTTGTTTTATGTATTTTCATGGTCTGTCATTAGGTGCATAAATGGTTATATTGTCTTGCTTTATTAAAATTTTTATTAATATATAATGTCCTTCTTTGCCTCTTATAATCTTTTTTGATTTAAAGTCTGCTCTGATATTAGAATAGCCACTTCTACCCTCTTTTGTTTATTATTTGTACAGAATATCTTTTTCTTTCTTTTCACTTTCAATCTATTTGTGCCTTTGTGCAAGTGCATCTCTTATAGACAGCGTATAGTTGAGTCATGTGTTTACTCATTCTCTCAATTTCTGTCTTTTGATTGAGTTTAACCATTTGCATTTAAAGTAATTATTGATAGGAGGAACTTACTTCTGTCACTTCACCTCTTGTTTTCTGTATGCTTTACAACTCTTTTGTCCCTCATTTCCTTCATTACTGTCTTCTTCTGTGTTTTTAGTTGATTTTTTTGTAGTGACATGTTTAAATTACTTTCTCATCTCCTTTTGTGTATATTCTATAACTATTTTCTATACAGTTACCCTGGTGATTACATTTAACTCCTAATGTTATAACACTAACTCGAATTTGTATCTGCTTACCTTCAATAATATACAAAAACTCTCCTCCTTTACAGTTTTGTTCCCAACACTTTTATTCTTTATATCACAAAATTACCTCTTTATACATTGTGTCCTCCAAAACATAAACTATTAATTTTTAAAAATACTTTATTCTCTTAAGTTATGCAGGAAACAAGATTTAGAGTTACAGATCAAATGTACAGTGATACTAACTTTTAGACTAATAATTATTTTCCTTAAATGTATTAACCTATTAAATTATGTATAAAACAGAAGTGCAGTTACAAACCATTGTTAAGATAACACTAGCTTCTATAATTGCCCATATATTTACCTTTATTGAGATCTTTATTTCTTCATACAGCTTCAAGTTACTGTGTACTGTCTTTTCATTTCACCTGTGGGACTCCCTTGAGCATTTCCTGTAGCCGGGTCTAGAGGTAACAAACTCCCTCAACTTTTGTTTATTTGGGAATGTTTTAATTTCTCCCTCACCTTTCCTTCCCAGTTTATTGAGATATAACTGACATATAACATTGTATTAGTTTTAAGTGTATTCTCCTTCACTTTTGAGAGACAATTTTGCTGGTTATAGAATTCTTTGTTGACAGTTGTTTTTTTTTTTTTCTTTTAGCACTTTGACTGTATTAGCACACTGCCTCTGGCCTCCGAAGTTTCTGATAAGAAATCTTCTGATAATCTCATATAGGATGCCTTGTATGTGATGATACACACTTCTCTCTTGCTGCTTTCAATATTCTCTCTTTGTCTTTGTCTTTTGAAAGTTTCATTATAATGTGTCTCAGTGTGGGTCTCTTTGAGTTCACCTTACTTGGAATTCGCTGAGTTTCTTGGAAGTTTAAATTCATGTCTTTCATCAAATTTGGGAGGTTTCAACGATTATTTCTTCATATATTCTCTCTGCCCCTCTCTGTCTCTCTTCTTCTGGTAAATGGTGTTGAAAGGTCATTTAGGCTCTGTTCACGTTTTTTTGCAAATTTTTCTTTCTGTTGCTCAGACTTAATAATTTCTACTGTTCTATCTTCAATTTTCCTGATTCTTTCTTCTGCTTGCTTAAATTTGCCTTTCACTCTCTCTATTAAATATTTTATTTCAGTTAATGTACTTTTTGGCTCCAGAGTTCATTTTGGATTCTGTTTAGGTTTTCTATCTCTTTAGTGATATTTCCACCTTGCTCACATATTGTTTTCTTGACTTTCTCCACATTTTCCTTTAGTTTTTTGAGCATCTTTATGACAGTTATTTTAAAGCTTTTGTCTAGTATATCTGCCATAGGTCTTTCAGGGACAGTTTCTGTTGATTAACTTTTTTCCTTTGAATGGACCATAGTTTCCTGTTTCTTTGTATGCCTTTTGATTCTGAAACTGTATACAAGCCCCTGTGTCCCTGTCCTTTGAAGTATAAGGTTTTTGCTTTAGTCTTCCAGGCCTCCCCTAATTCTCAAAAGGCTGACTCAAGAGTTAATGATTACGAAACATGAAGATGTAGAAACAAACAACAGCTGTTGGGCCTGGAATCTGGTAACAATTTAGGCTATAAATCTGCCACATAGCAGAGTCACCAAACTCCAGTTCCCTGAAAGATATAGATAAAGGCCTGACACACATTCCTAAGTTGTCTTTATAGGAAGCAGTCCCCCACCAGATGAAACTGCTGACTGCAAGCACATAGACCCCAGACCAGTTGAAGCCAGAAGATCGGTGATACTCAAAACATCACCTTGATGCCAGCCAATCTGAGAATTGTGCACAAGCTACTCATACACCCTGCAGCCCCATCCTTCACACTGCCTTTAAAAAACCTTTCCTGAAAGCCATCAGGGAGTTTGGATCTTTTGAGTGTGACCTGATCATTTGCCTTGCTTGGCCCTGCAATAAATGCTGTACTTTCCTTGACCACTACCTGGTGTCACTAGATTGGCTTTGCTGTGTGTCAGGTGAGTGGACCCAAGTTTGGTTCAGTAACAATTTCTTGGTTGTTGAGGAATGGACGTTTGAATATAATAATATAGTTACTCTGGAAAAAAGATTCTTCTCTTTCCCCAGGGTTTGCTGCTTTTGTTATTGGTATTATTTGTTGTCAATTGTTGTAGGCATCAAACTGTATGCTGGGGATCAGTTTGATGTGTAAATGTAAGGTCTTCTCTGTTCTTTTCTCATTCTTTACCCTGGGTATGCACAGTCACTTTCTAATTTCCCTCATACATGCAGTTGTTTTTGAATGTTCTAGGTTTCAATGTCTGGCTCCCACAAGGGGAAAAAGAGAAAAATAAAAGTTGTAAATAAAAGGTTGCTGGCCCTTTCAGTCCCCTTGAAAGCATTTCAGCCGGTGGGGGGGGGGGGAGCTTGCAACAGTGAGGGGAAGTACAACAACAATGCCTGCCCACCTTTTCCTCTGTACGTCTGTGGTCAGAAGCAGCAATCAGTGATCAGAGCACAGATCCCCAATATTTGGAGGACAGAGTCCTTTTTGCCCATCCTGGCTCCAACCAGCTACATGCAGGCTGCTCCAGAAACATGTGCACAGCTGCCTGCCATGAGGCTGGGGTAGAGGATGTGTACTTGCTCCTGTGCTAAGAGCAGAAGTTGACTGAAACGAACTGCAAGTTAGCATCCAAGTCTTTGCTTGGAAGTTGCAAATCATTAGTAGACCCTAGAGTGCCAAAATAATTACATCAGACAGATTCTGACAGTGCAGTTGTTTTCTAGCTGAGGAAAGATTCCTATTGCTTCCTACTCTGCCATCTTCCCAGAATCCTTGCTCTTACTGTTTTATTTATTTATTTAGGCTGTGCTGGGTCTTAGTTGCGACACGTGGGATCTTCCTTGTGTCGTGTGGACTTCTTAGTTGTAGCACGTGGACTTCTTAGTTGTGGCATGTGGACTCTTAGTTGCAGTATGCAGACTTCTTCTTAGTTGCGGCACGCGGACTTCTTAGTTGCGGCATGTGAACTCTTAGTTGCGGCATGCATGCAGGATCTAGTTCCCCAACCAGGGATCGAACCCGGGCTCCCTGCATTGGGAGCATGGAGTCTTACACACTGGACCACCAGGGAAATCCCTTCTCACTCTTATTGTGTTTTCTACTGGTATTTTCTTAATGACTAATGATACTGAGCATCTTTTCATGTGCTTTTTGTCTATTCATCTATCTTCTTTGGAGAAATATCTATTTAAATTCTTTGACCATTTTAAAAATTGGACCGTCTTTGAATTGTGAGAGTTTTTTTTTTTTTAATATATATATTCTGGATACTAGACCCTTATCAAAATCATGATTTGAAAATATTTTCTTCCATTCTGTGTCTTTTCTTTTAACTCTCTTGGTAAATGTCCTTTGATGCACAAAAGTTTTTCATTTGATAAAGCCAGATTTATATATTTTTCTTTTCTTGCTTGTGCTTTTGATATTATATTTAAGAATCTATTGCTGAATCCAAGGTCATGAAAATACACTTCTATATTTTCTTCTAAAAGTTTGATAGTTATGGATCTTAAATTTAGAATTTGATTCATTTGAGTTAATTTTTATATGTGGTTTGAGGTAGGGGTAAAACTTCATTCTTTCACCTGTGTATCCAGTCATCTTAGCACCATTTGTTGAAGACTGTTCTTTCCCCATTGAATGGTCTTGGCACACTTGTTTAAAACCAATTGACCATAGATATATGGGTTTACTTCCGAACTCTCAGTTCTATTCTGTTGATCTGTATGTCTATCCTTATGCCAATAATGATACTGGCATATACACTCTTTAAATTACTGTACTTTGTAGTAAGTTTTCAAATCAGGAAGTGTGAGACCTCCAAATTTGTTCTTCTTTTACAAGATTGTTTTGGCTATTTGGGATCCCTTGAAATTTCATATGTATTTCTGGGTCACATTTTGTAATTTTGCAGAAAAAGCTCTTGGGATTTTGGTAAGGATTGCATTGACTCTGTAGATTGTTTTGGATAATATTGCCATCGTAACAATATTTAGTGTTTCAATACATGCACATAGGATGCCTTTCCATTTCTGGTGTCTTTATTTCAGCAATGTTTTGTAGTTTTCAGTATACAATACTTGCATCTCCTTGGTTAAATTTACTCCTATGTATTTTATTTTTATGCTATCAAGTGGAATTCTCTTTTTAATTTCCTCTTCAGATTGTTTATTGCTAGTGTAGAGAAATACACTAATTTTTCCTGAGTTGGTCTCATATCCTGAAACATTGTTTTTGAAATTGTTTATTAGCTCTAACATTTTGTGTGTGTGTGTGTGTGTGCGTGTGTGTATTCTTTAGAATTTTCTACATGTAAAATCAGGTCATCTGTAAATAGAGATAGTTTTACTTCTTTCTTTCTAATTTGGGTGCCTTTTACTTATTTTGTTGCTTAATTGGTCTAACTAGAACTTCCATTACAGTATTGATTGAAGTGGCAAAATTGGGCATCCTTGATCTTAGTGGGTTCCTGATTTTAGGGAGCAAGCTTTCAGTGTTTTGTCATTCAATTTGATGTTAGCTGTGGGTTTTTCATATATGCCTTTTATAATTTTGAGGAAAGTCTCTTCTATTTGTAGTTTATTGAGTGGTTTTATTATTAAAAGCTACTGCATTTTGGCAATTGCTTTTGCTGCATTGAGATGCTTGTGTAGATTTTTTTCTCCCAATCTGGTATATTACACTAAGTTTTGTATGTTGAACTTCCATTGCATTCCTGTGATAAATCCCACTTAGTCATGAGATATAATCCCTTTAATATGCTATTGCATTCAGTCTTCTAGTATTTTGTTAAGGATTTTTGCCCATATATTCATAAGGGATATTGTTCTATAGTTTTATTTTCCTGTGATGTCTTTGTCTGACTTTGTAATGAAGACCATATAGAATGATTGAGGAAGTAAGTATCCCCTCCTCTTTTATTTTTGGAAAAGCTTGAAAAAGAGTGATGTTAATTCTTTAAATATTTGGTGGAATTCGCCAGTGAAACCATCTGCTCATGGTTTTCTTTGCTGGAAGGTTTTGACTGTTGATTCAACCTCTTTACTTGTTATGAGTCTATTCACATTTTCTAACTTCCTTTGTGAATCAGTCCCTTGTAACAGCTCCTGTCAGGTCGAAACCAACAAACACAATTTCCTGGAAACAAGGTCTGCTCTGCTCTCTCCAGAACCAGGTATCCATAATGGGAACATGGGCTACTGTCTTCAAGACTGATGGTGCACTGGGTGGGAGGGTTGGCCTAGATAAGTTAAAATGCCACAACGCTCTCCTGCCCTATTTCTATGGACTTTCTCCTGGCTCACTTGGTTACTGCAAACCTTTCACCACCTTTGAGAATTTTGATAAGGTTGATTCTGGCAATTATTGGCAAGTTTTTCTATGTTTTTTTGAAAAGATGCTCCAACAGTCTGTACTCTGCCATTTTTGGTGATGTCAATACTGTCAATAAACTTTTGATGCATAGTCACGTTTTCTCAAACATTAGTTCTTTTAATCTGGAATTTTAAACATTCTCATCATTTTTCTGTCTTATGTAAAGCCCTCTACTACATTCATTAACCCATGGCTTCTGTCAGGGTCACACTATATCAGCTAATAAACCAGCCATTATATCTTCATGACTTGGTTTACCAGCTTTTCATTTCTTTTATGATAGAAATGGGGACACTTTACTTTAGGGAACTCTGTCCCTCAGATTTGAGCCTTATTAAGGATGCTTTTGTGTGTGCAAGTTTTCAGTATATGTGCAGGTGTGGCACAGAATGTCTTTCTCACTTGATTTCTCTATTATCATATTTTCACAAGATCCTGGAGCATCTGTGTACATGTCTTCTGCTTTCCCCTTCCAGTTTCTGAGACCTTTTTCTGCCCTGACATGCCTGCCTTTGGCAACTGTTACTAACCTATAACCACTGTGTAAGGATTCATGACACTCTCACTTCATGGTTTTTCTTGTCTCACCAGAAACCAGCTGGTGTTCTGGAGGCTCAGAATAGTGCATCCCAGTCCACGTGGGCTGGTTGTACTCAGTCTCCAAAGATTTAATGCTGGCGAGAACAACAGACAGGGCTGCGATCGAAAGAGAGATGTGCTCATTAAATATTTGTTTCCCTTGCCTGCAGGTTGAATTACAGAATTTTCAGAACAGAAAGTGACCTTTGAAATGATCTGTTCAGTGTCCTCATTTTACAGATTAGGGAAAGAATTCACAAAAGTTCATCAGTTAGCAGAACCCTCCCCTCCAGAGTGTACCCACTGCTGTACCACACAGTTGTTCATGTCTGTATCTAGAGGGTCCTTCTCCATGGGTTATTGCTAGGCCTGTCTGGTAGCTGGAATTTCAGATTCCTGCGTGGTACAATTTAAAGGCAACTGAGAAAGTACCTCCCCTCCTAGCATGTTTCCTCATATCTTTCCCCAGTCCTGGAGTGGTCCGTGTGAATGAGGGTATGCCCTCAGGAGGGGTGGCTGACCCGGTGCATCAGTGCCGGAGTACAAGGCCCTGGCACTGAGGCCTGAAACAGGAGAGGATGGGACTGCACAAATAAAGAGGGAACAAACCAAAGGCAAGCGCAGCCAGGTTGGTGAGCCAGAAGCAGAAGAGCAGTGATCAAGTGGGAGGAGCGCGACCAGGCCGACTCGGGTCACATCCTGGCTTTGCCGCTACTAGTGTGTGACTTTGGGCAGAACACCCACATGAGTTGCACCTCAGTTTCCCCATTGGTACAATGGAAATAATAAGTAATAGAAAGGATTAATGAGAAAAATGTATGAAGCACTTAAGACGGTAGAGTAAGTATCTTGAGTGTGAGCTGTGATTGCTTTATAATTGCCTTACATGAGCCTGTGTTGAATGCTGCAGCTCCCTGGCAGGTTGGGGGATTCTGCTTTTCAGTGTGCACACATTCCAGTACAGGGTGCCTTCCCTTTAGCTCTACTGTTGACTCCTCTATTAGATGTACAGAAAGATTACACACCCAGGATGTTTTTTTGAGAAGAAATTCCTTTAGAATTTTTAATTTTTTAAATTTAAAAAAGATACCAGGTTGGAGAATTTTGGCACAGTGCTTGGGCACTCAGTTTAGAAACCCAATTTTCCATATTATAGAAGCTCAAAATGTCAGAGCATGAAGAGCCCTAAGAAGGAACTCCAACAGGTATTGACACTACTGTACCTTTTGAAGGTGGAGGTCCCCTCAGTGTGTTAGTGAGTTTGTTAATCTCTTATTTTATGTGGGGAGGGGACAGAATATAGTGACTCAAATTTGGTCACATTACTTGGTTCCAAGGCTAACTCCATGGAATTATGAACAAGTGTGTAGCCTTGCTCATTTAAAACATGCCTCATTTAAAAAGTGAAGATAACAATACATTCCTCCTACAATGTTCTGACAACTACAGTGGGTTTCATGAATGCAAATCACATAGCAAATTGCCTGGCACATAGTAAACATATACAATTAGCATTAGTGGTGGCAGATATTTACTGAGTACAGTCCTCAGACCTTTGTTAAGCAGGTTGTTTTCATGTGCCCCACCCTGGGCTCTGAGCCAAGCACTCAGGCACTTGCCCTTCCCATTTCAACTGGGTTATCAATTATTCAGAGGCTGCAAGGGTTACTGCTGTTTCCTTGTTGTTCCTTTGGAAACCAGGACTCACAGAAACTGAGAGCATTGCTCAAAGCATGTAGGGGGGTAGAGGATTCCAAATGAGGACTGTCAGACTCCAAAGCTTTTCATAGCACCACATCGCCTTCTTGAAAAGTTGTTTGCCCTGATATTTGTAACTTGCTTAGTCCAGAAAGCAGTGTCCCCCAATCTCAACCAAGGAAAATAGAGATTGGGTTGTAGTCATATGTGATTGCCCTTCCTGGGTTCTAAGAAAAGCCTCTGGCCATGGGGAGAGGATGCCCAGATTCTGGGTACCAGATCACATAGGTAGGTGGCAGTAGTTCTGCAGTAGTTGAGCAGGGAGTGACAGATGCCTTGTTATCTTGATGCAGTAGGGCCTAAGAGCATTTCTATTCCTTGTGTTTATTATACACTCAAAAGGTAATTTGGAAAAAATCTACCATGAGGATTTTTCTCTGATCACAGAAGTATTAGATATTTACTGTTGAAATTCAAAAATATAGAAAATCACAGAGAAGAAAAAAATCCTAAATATTTACATTTTAGAATATAGTTTTCCAAATATATACATGATGACAACACATACACACACATATACATGCACAATTTATACTGAAAATAGCATTTTACAGCCTGCTTTTTACAAAAACACATCATAAATACCTGTGTCATTAACTTCTACACCATGGCTTCTTACAGCCATGAGTCAACTTTTTGACCTCTATATAGGACCTTAACACAGTCTCAGCCGAGAGGCAGGGATCTCTGCAAACAAGCAATATAATACTGGCTTTTCTGTCATGTCGATGTCTCCCATTGTAAATTAAAAAAAAAAAAAAATGAAATGTCAAAAAAAGAAATGAAATGTCAGTTAACAAGTTCCACCTGGACCAGAGTTAGCCTGTCTTTTCACCATCATAATCAAGAGTGTCTGGCTCACACCTCTTTGTAGCTGGGTGTCTGCAACTCTGTTGAATGAGGTCATCAATGCAGTTGCTTTGGCTAATGGGCATGGATTTTATTGAACTTCATAGGACAAATATGCAGACACACACACACACGTGCACACACACACACACACCTTCCATAATGGCAAGGGAGAGTTCTTGGAATCAAGACTCAGCCCATAATCACATCTGCAAGCTCTGCCTCAGCTTCTTTCCTGTCACTTTCCTACCACAGATGTGGGGAATATAAGCTTTCTCATTTGAAATGATCTTCTTTGGTTAGACCTCTGTATCCCTTTAGATATTTGGTGATGTGCTGGAGAAGGAAGTGGAATCCCTTCCTTCTAGAATCACATATGGGTGTTTCCCATTATAGTTCACAAAACCTCCCTAGAGTTCTCACATTCGAGGTTGTACTAATCATATGCTAGCAGAGAATGATACCAAAGCTGGAGAATGGAGATAAGTGTCACCTGCTCCCCCATCTTTAACTAAATTTAGGTGTTTCCCTTGGGATGCTGTGTTCTGTGGAGCAAGTGTTTGGGAATTTAGCCTCTTCGGAGAGGAGCCTCTAGGGCCTACCATGAGGAGAGAGCCCAGACCCTTGTGTCTACCCACCCTCTGCTTTCTGGTCCTTAACTGGAAGCCAGAGAGGGCACACAGCCCCCCTGTCTCTCTCTGCTCTCTGGCTTCTCTCTTCACACCACGCTAGTCTTTGGACATGGGAGCCCAATCAATGTCTTCCTGAGTTCTGAGACCAAATTCCTCCTGGCAGCAGAATTTCCTGGGGGTCCACTTTCCCCTCCTATGTCCCCATGACAGCTCTTCAGTTTCCAGCAGTTCAGTTTGACCTGGATTATCACATCTGATAAACAGCCACCATATTGTCAGCCTGGGAGGCTGTAGATTCTTACATTCAGAAGTGCTCCAATTCATCACACACTGTTCCCAGAAAAATATAGGCAATCAGCTCATACTAAATCATGACAAATTGTTCTTCCACGGATTCACAGTAGATGCTATCACACAAAGCAGGGTTCTAGTTTCCATGTGTTTTTTACTCATGTTTATCATTCAACTTAACAAATATTTATTGAGAACAACTGTATAGAGGCCCTGGGCTCAGTGTTGCTGAGGGTACTGAGGTTGGTCAGAGAAAATCTTGCCCTTCAGGAGTATCTAATCTGATGAGTGGCTAAAATCTACATGCAGACATCTGGTAAACTAGATGAAGCGCGTCTCTGTTGTGTTTGGGAAGTCAGGAAAAACTGGATCTTTCAGCAGAGAGACGATGGATTGGTGGCTCACCTTTGTGCTAATGGTTCTTGCATCTTTGGACTTTTAAGGCAGAGCTGCAGGGCTCTTGTTAAGACAAGACTCTCTAGTCAAAAATAGGCAATTCTAAACAAAGCGTGAACTTAGAACTGGCATTTGCATTCAGTTGTCAATTGCTCTGTGCATACATTTTATTTGTATGTTTTCTGAGAAGGACAAATAACCATGAGACACTAATCTTTCTGTAAACTTACTTTTCAAATCTGGGACCACTTCCTAAATAGTAAATAAATTTGAACTGAGTCAGGAAGAGGACAAGGTTTAGATTCTGCCCACCTCCCTTTTGTTTTTCTGTTGCTGTACCATGTCCTTCTCTACATAAAACACATGCTGATGTGTTATTCGCCTCACTCCCTTCTACTAGGTTCTGAGCTCTGGCAAGCAGGTGCTTGGAGACTCTGCCCACTGCCTGGCACATAAGAAGTGTGAATGATGTGGGAAGCTGCACAGGGAAAGCCTGGGATGAGTGGCACAAAGTGGTTTGAAGCAAGGGGTATGGACTAGTGGGAGTCTTGGGTGCATGAAGCTTAGGACCTATTTACCTGGGGCATAGCCACATGGGTGGAAAGGGTTAGGAAGAAAGAACATCTTTCCTATAGACACAGCTCGCCTCATTCACAATTTTTCCCAAGGCATGGAGATTTTTTTCCAGTTATTTTTACCTCTCCTTTCCCTCCCTCCCTCCTTCCCCGCTTCCCTCCCTCTTTCCTCTCCTCCCTTCTTCCCCCTCTTTCTTCTCCCCTTCTCAAATCTTTCTTTTTTCAGTGCTCCAGCTTTAATTATGATATTCTCTAAATTATCTGTTCATTCTAGAACAGTGATAATCAACCAGGGCAATTTTGCCACCCCTCCCCCAACAAATACACACCAGAGGACAGTTGGCAATGTTTGAAGATGCTTTTGATGCAGTGTGTAGGGGTTGTGCTTTTGGCCTTGAGTAGGTAGAGGCCAGGCATGCCTTAAATATCCTGCAATGCACAGGAACCGTACCCCCAATAAAGAATTATCTGGCTCAAATGTCAATAGTGTAAAGATTTTGAGAAACTCTACACTAGAGAATCAGGATATCTAGGATAAAGAACATCATGATTATATTCCAAACCTATTGTCATTATTAGCTAAAATTTCTTTTTTCTTTAACTCTATTTTTCTTTTCTATCAGAGGTGTTACAAGAAGACATGGTGAAATTAAAAAAAAACAATAACAGTGAATTCCTGGGTAAGGGTAACACACAGTGTTAAGACTTAATAATTTGGTGTTGTCACAATTTTAGTATGTTGAATTTTTGTAAATATGCCCTGAGAACACAAGAAGAGAATATTGAACCTTTAATAATACTGAATGTTAATGTCACAGGGCCTAACTTAGAAAATACCCTCTTTTTTTTTTTTTTTTTTTTTTAAACCAACCTGACTTGGACATCAGGGAGAAGAGGTACTTTGTTAGTTTTTAAATAAGACATTTGATATAATTATCATTTAGATTATTCTTTAAATAATTTGAGCCTTTCCCAAGTCTGTTTCCAAGATTTAGAACTAGAAGTCTCCCAAGTCTGATAGGATAAGCAGAGTCTCTATTCATGAAAGTAAATCAGAAAATCTTAAAAAATTCAGATATGGCAAATTTCCATAAGAAAATGACAATAAGAAATGACCAAAAAGATAGAAACACTCATTGTACCAGACAGAATGTTTAAAAATGTTGAGATTCCAGTCAAGGTGAAGCATCCTCATTGTTCTCACGTCCTTCTAAAAATCGCTGGACATAATAAAACAGTCCAGTGTAGGAATACTGAAAGGTGGTAAGAAGAAGGCAAACTGCCTAGGGACCTTAGAACAAGGAATAAGACAGCAGTGAGTTAGCCCCAGTGCCATAATATGATATCCCAAATGCCACGGATACAACCAAAACTCATTCCTCATACAATGAAACAGGAAAATCACAACGTGAATGAGAAGAGAAAATGAACAGATGTCAACAACAAGATAAATGAGAATGTAGTATAGAGGGGAAATACTTAGACAATTATATTTTGAAAGTGGGGAAGGTAAAAGGACCTAAATGGAAAAACTTCTCTATGCTTCCCTCAAAGTGATAACATGTCAGTACCAGTAGACTGTAGACTGTGATACTTACAGTAATGTGTTACTTACATTAATGCAGTAAGTAATGTGTTACTTACTGCATTAGTTTGGTAGGGCTGCCATTAACAAAGTACCACAGATTGGGTGGCTTAAACAACAAATTTATTTTCTTAGTTATGGAGGCTAGAAGGCCAAGATCAAGGTGTCTGCAGGTTTGGTTTCTCCTGAGGTCTCTCTCCTTGGCTTATAGATGGCTGTCTTCTCCCTGTGTCTTCATGTGGTCTTCTTTCTGTGCATGTCTGTGTCCTATTTACCTTCTTAGAAGGACACCAGTTATAATGGATTAGGTCAAACCCTAATGACCTCTTTTTAATAACTTAGTTACCTCTTTAAAGACCCTATCTCCAACCACAGTCACATTCTGAAGTACAGAGGGTTAGGACTTCAATATATGAATTTTAGGTGGGACATAATTTAGCCCATTACAGTTACATATGCTTATTGTAATATCTAGAGTAACCACAGAGAAAACTATACAGATAATATACCAAAAACCCACTATAAGATAAGCAAGAATTCTTAAAAATGCTCAAGAACCCCTAGAGAAATGAGAGAAATAGAAGATTGTGAAACAGAGGAAAAATAAAAACCAGGAAAAAACCCACAAATCACCAATATTAGGAATGAAACAAAGTGTACCACTGTAGATCCTACAGTAATTAAAGGGTTAATAAGATAATACTATAATCAATTTTAAACTTATAAATTCAACATTATTCTATGAATTAGCATAAATGAACCATCAAAAAATTTACTGACCAGAAAAACAGAACTACAATGAAATAGAAAAATTGTATATTTTTATAACCATTAAGTAATTAGTAATTAAAAGTTCCCCCAGAGAAGTCTTGAGTTCCGTATAGTTTTACTAGAGAATTTTGTCAAACAGTTAGAGAAGTATTAATAGCAATTTCACACAGCCTCTTCCAGAAAATAGGAAAGGAGGGAACACCCTTCCACTGTTTTTATGAAGCTAGTTGTTATCTGATAGCAAAACCAGATAAAGGCAATGTACTAAACTACAGATTAGATTCTTTTATGAACTTAGATGCAAAGATCTTCAACAAATATTAGCAAACAGAATCTAGCAAAGTATAAAAGAATTATACACCATGACCAAGTGAGATTTATACTAGGTATGGAAGGCTGGTTCAACTTACTTTCAGAATCAATCAGTGCAATCCACTAAATCAATGGGCTAAAGAAAAAAATCATGTGATCATATCATTTGATGCATAAAATGTATTTGATAAAACCCAATACCTATTTATGATAAAAACTCAGCAAACTAGGAATAAAGGGAAACATCTTCAAGTTGATATGGAAAGCATCTAAAATATTCAAACAAACAAAACAACTTACAGCTAACATTAGACTTAATGGTGAAAGACTGAAAATCGAAACAAGACAAGGATGTATGCTTTCACAAGTCTTATTCAACATAGTACTGGAGGTTCAGGCCACAGCAATATGGCAAGAATAAGAAATAAAAGGCATACAGATTGGAAAGAGTAAAATAAAAGTCTGTCAGTTTACAGGTAACCTGATTGTCTATGTAAAGATCACAAGGAATCTACAAAATACACCTAGAACTAATGAATTCAGCAAGGTCTTAGGATAAAAGATCTCCACACAAATTTAGTCACATTTGTATATAATAACAAAGAACATGTGGAAGTCAAAATTAAAAACAAATAGCATTTACGATTGCTCCAAACATGAAATTCTTAGAGATATATCTAACAAAATATGTACAAATTCTATATGCTGAAAATTACAAGATGCTGATGAAAGAGATCAGAGAAGCCCTAAGTAAATAGAAAAATATTTTACTCCTGGATTGTAAAACTCAACAAAATAAAGATGTCACTTTTCTCCTACTTGATCTATTTAATGTAATTCCTATCAAAATAGTATCAAGGTTTTGGTGAATATAAGACAGGCTTATTTAAAATTTATATGGAATGGTATAGGACCAAGAATAGCTGGAACAAGTTTGAAAAAGAAGAATAAAGTTGGAGGAATTAGTCTTCCTGATTTCAGGACTTTTTATATAGCTATACTAATAAAGAAAATGTAGTCTGGTAGAGGAATAGACAGATAACTTAGTGAAACAGTATGGAGAATGCAGAAATAGACCCACACAATTATGTTCAACTGATTTGTGACACAGGCAAACAAACAAAAAATCAAAAAACCCACAGAAAGTTCAACGTTCACTTCATACTTTATGTGAAAAACTAACTCAAAATAAAATGTAAAACTATAAGCTTTTATTTTTAAAATGGAGAAATTCTGAGGATGTGGGGCTAGTAAAAATAATTTTTAGACTTGATCCAGATTCATAAAAAGAAAAACCAATAAGCTGACCTCATTACAATTAAGACCCTGCCAAAGACCTTTTAAAGAGGATGAAATGACAACTTACAGATTGAGAGAAAATATTTGCAAACCACATACCCAACAAAACACTGATATCTAGAACTTATAAAGGAATCTCAAAACTTAACTGTAAAAAATGAACCAACCAAACAATCCAATTAGAATATGGGCAAAAAGCATGAAGAGACATTTCACCAAAGAAGATAAACAGATGGCAAATAAAAGATGTTTAACATCGTTAGTCATTAGAAAAATACAAATTAAAACCACAAAAAGGTATCACTGCAGACCTATCAGAATGACAAAAACGAAAGAATAGTGATAATTCCAAATGCTGGCATTTGGAGCTAGGATGTGGAGAAATCGGAACACATATGTTTCTGGTAAGAATGCAAAATGGAACAGTTACCTGGGAAAATAGTTTGGCAGTTTCTTACAAAGCTCAGCATGTGTTTATAATCTAACCCATTGCATTCTTGGACATTTGTCCCTAAGAGATGAAAACTCATGTCTGCACAAGAGCATGTACAAACCTGTTCATAGCAGGTTTATTTTGTTATTCCAAATAACAATTGTAGTTGTAATTCCAAATCTGGAAATAGCCAAATCTTTTTCAGTTGACAAGAATGGTTAAACAACCTGTGATACATTCTACCATGGAATACTCCTCAGCTATGAAAAGGAAGGAACTATTGATACACAGAATAATTTGGATGGTTCTCAAGGGAATTATTCTGAATGAAAAACAGCTACTCAGAAGATTATATACTTTGATTGCATTTATATAACATTGAAATGATGAAATTACAGCAACAGAGACCAGTTTAGTGACTGCCAGGTGTTGGGGGCAAAAGAAGATGATTATATAAAAGAGTTGCATGAGAGATCCTTGTAATGGAGCAGCTCTGTCTTTACTGTGATGGAGGTGACATGAATCTACACATGATACAATAGCATAGAACTAAATTCACACACATACACATAATGAGTGCAGGCAAACTGGTACAATCCCAGTAAAGTCAATGAATCCTGTTTGTGAATTGGTAATATAGTTTTGCAAGATGTTACCATTGGGGAAAACCAGGCGAAGGGTACATGGGTACTGTCTGCATTATTTCTTAAAACTGAATGTGAACCTACAACAGTGATCTCAAAAAGAAAGTTAAAACGCCTATCAGAGAGAGCATGCTTTTTGCATGTATGTATCTGGATGTGTTAAGAACAATTTGAACATAATTGTATCCAGTGAAGACTTTGGAGTGTCCATGAATTCTGGTCTTAGGGAGGCTCTTCACAGCAGGTACGGCTGAGTATGTAATTTGAGAACCCACACAGCCTTACTGCAGGCCACTCAAGTGTGAACAAGGCCTCCTGGTGTCAGAGCTCTTCAAAAGTGGGTCTACCTCCTGGGCTCGGCTTAGCAAGGGCCATATGTCCAGTTAAATACGTTAGCTGCTGTCAATATTATAAGCTCATGGAGCCAGTTAATTCATTTTAATCTTAAAAATATAAAATCCTGAAAACTGCCATTTTCCACACAGTTTTGGAAATGAAAGTCTGTGTTTTATTATGACTTGCCTGTTTATTCCTTGGTCTGGTTATTTGAGGATTTTGGAATAACTAATCAGAAATTCCACCGAGGAGTTAGAAACTCAAACTTGGCTCTAAAAAATGATTTCAAGGCATATTCCTTCCCCTGGTATATTATCAGATAAATGGCCTGGCTCCAAAATAATAATAATAATAATAGGCTTTCTAGGAGAAGGGGATTTCACATGGTGGGGAGCATCGTTATTCAAAAAGTCTTTTGATCAATTTATGGAATCTTTGGCTGAAGACAGTTCTATGGTCATATAACCATGAACAAGTTTTTTTCTGTAATGTGTGCTTCAGGGATGTGATGCTATGAATTAAATCACAGAATTGCCCCCACACTAACTAATGAGCTCACTTCTCCCAATAAAAGTGCTGACAGGGAATACATTTTAATATTCAAATTTAGTATGTGTGTTTGCTAATATCTGATTTCTCAACATAAATATGTGATCTGGGTGCGTGTTTGTATTTTTTCTTCCACAGTCTTCTCAAGGGTACTATCTATATTAAAAATTAACCATGTGTCAAATATTGAAAATCCCAGGAAGAACAAGTAAAACTGCCACTGATAGAAATGATGCAGCACGATTTCTAGCTAATATTTCCTATAATTATTTTCGGGTTATTATTCTTTCAAAAGTTAAAAACCTTGATTGTGCCAAGCATTCAGATTGGTGAATTATGAAATAAGTATTAGTCATTGGACAAGAAAAACACTCTTGTGTTTCTTCTTTACTCTCCCACACTCACACCATTTCTGACACCAGATGTGGGGAGTTTTCCCACACTAAACAATTCTGTGACACCAGCTGAGT
The DNA here is from genome assembly GCF_949987535.1 of Balaenoptera acutorostrata. Classification (NCBI taxonomy): domain Eukaryota; kingdom Metazoa; phylum Chordata; class Mammalia; order Artiodactyla; family Balaenopteridae; genus Balaenoptera; species Balaenoptera acutorostrata. The sequence continues at coordinate 54,374,152 of NC_080066.1, read as the reverse complement.
GTCCTGCAGTTTAACTCAATCCTGACTGCCTGGAGAGAGCTTCAGATCCCACACGTGAAGGGCTCAGTCCCACAAGACAGTCCCCACCTCAGATGCCAATCGCAAGTCCCAGGTTGTCACCTGTACTTCTGACCAATCAGCTATAAACAAGGGTCTCCATGACCCCTTCTGGGTTGGATAATTTGCTAGGTTAGCTCACGGAACTCAGGGAAACACTTATGTTTACTGGCTCATTATATAATAAAGGCTACCATAAAGGATATGGATGAACAGCCAGATGAAGAGATACATAGGGTGAGGTCTGGAAGGGTCCCAACCGTGGCAGCTTCTGTCCCCATGGAGTTGGGGTGTACCGCCCTTCTGGCACAGGGATATGTTCCCCCCACTTGGAAGCTCTCCGAGCCCCATACTAGTGGGATTCTTCTGGAGGCTTCATCATACAAGCATAATTGGTGATTAACTCCATTTCCACCCGTCTCTCCTTCCTGGAGGATGGGGTGGGGGCTGTGCCTGAAAATTCTAATATTCTAGTCATGGCTTTGCCTTTCTCGTGACCAGCCCTCATCCTGAATCTGTCAGGTGCTGACCAAGAGTTGCCTCAGTAGTACAAAAGACATTGTTATCATCCAGGAAATTCCAAGGGATTTAGGAGCTCTGTGTCAGGAAGTCGGGTCAAAGATCAAATATTAGAACAAAAGATGTTCCTAATGCTCTTATCACTTAGGAAATTACAAGGTTTTAGCAGCTTTGTTCCAGGAATAGGGGACAGAGACCTATATATATATTATTTTATTATTTCATAGTCATATTCATAATCTTTCTCACCTTGAAATGAATGTGGAAGATTTAATAAGTGTTTGTGTGCTGTCTTCATCATACAGTGATACCCTCGGTGACACCTCACAACCAGTCTCAGGAGATTCCAGGCCTCCTGGAGTCCTTGCCTCTTCTCTGGCATATCAGTCTATACCCACAATTGTCTGCACTGAAAAGCCACTCCTTGGAACTGATCCCCTTTCCTTCAGGTGTTAATAAAGTCACATTAGCTCTGTTTAATGCTTAAAATTTAACTCCTTTGCTGCCAAAGATCTCCACTCAGACATAGTTAATGTGGGAGCTCCTGCCCCCCTGGGTGGCTCACAGCAGGGCCCACTGGGATGAGACAGGGATGCCCTGCAGGGGAGGGAATCAGAAGCAACAGACCAGTATTTATAAACACCAAAGTATGGGCAGGGAGCCCAGAGAAGAGGAAGGCAAAAGGAATTGCTTCCCCTTTCCCTTTAAGTCTTTATTCATTCCCTCTTGTAAATTACAAAAGTTTTACATATCCATTGTAATAAGCGTACAGTACAACAATGTGTTGAAAACAGTTAACTCTCTTTTCTGTTCTCTGTTCTTTCCCACCTACCTGAAGTGACCAACATCAATAGCATGGAGTATGTCTGCCCACAGTTTTCTCCTGGCTTCTATAAAAGCATTCAAATATAAAATATATGCCTTTTAAATGACTGCCTTTTAAATGATCCTTTGACATAGCTGCCTTTCATGGTTAAGGCTTTCGTTAATGGTTAGTGAGGAAATAAATAAGCACTTGTTTTCATGAACAAAAGGCTAGCTCAGCCAGAACCCTATGGAAATGTGCAGCTCAGTATGTGTAAATTACCAAGTTGAAGCAGTCACACTGCAATATACATGCATATAGCAGTCACAGGGAATGAACCTCCCTTGCCTTATTGTGTTTGGGAAAAGAAAATCCCTACTCCTAGTGAAATGTGAAGTTACATGAAAAATAACCCTTGTTAACTACTATTTGTAGAATGTTCAGCTATTTGTTCTACTTCAAAACAATGATTTCAGTAATTTTCTCTCTATGATATCTTTTCTAACTTTTTGCCCATGGCACTTGACTGAATCATATGTATAAGCAAAGACAGACTAATTCAAACTGGCTGAGTGCTCTTGCTTTCCAGAGACTTTTGTAGGGTCACAAGCATGGCCCACTAATAGCCAAGATGTCCTGGCTTTTGAGGATGAATGTGGGTGCTGCTTACTCAGTCTTAGTGAGATGTGAATTTTGAGAGTATTTTAATGTTTGCCAGCTGGCTTGTTTGTTGTAGTTTTGTTTATGGGCTGTATTAAACCTTTTCTGTCACTTACAAATTTACTCACTGAGGGCTACCCAGATAGCTGGTGCTGTGTTATGCATTTGTTATACAGACACCAGTTAGGCATGACTTATGTTTCCTGTGAGATGTTAAACTAACCTCAGTGGGCATTTTGCCGTAGCTTTTTTCTCATAACTGGGTTAGTCTGCCTGGATAGGAAGAAAAACCCAGGTGCTCTCCATCTCCTCATTTGAATAGGAAATAGAAAATGTAATATACTGAAATACAAGTAACTAGAATCATAAAGAGAAAATCATTGTAACAAATTGCATCATTTCTTGCCAATGCTATCTATATGTAAGTATAAATTTTTAAAATTTAAAAGTAGAATTAGGGGAGCCAGAGGAAACAAATAGAAAATTTAATATTAAATGACAGACTTATGCTCTAATATATCAATAATGATCTTAAAATGTAAACAGTCATGATAAATGGAATATTTATAAATGGAATGGAATACTTATATATGGAATATTTCCTGCCATATCAGTAAACAAAGAATGTCACAGTCATCAACGATTGCAGCCCTCCAACGTGAGGTGAGCAGGTGAGCCCTGAGGAAACTCAGGGCTGAAAAGTATACCTGCCATCTAGCAGCCAACAGACTGCAGCCACTGCCTGCGGTGAGCCCTGAGGAAACTCAGGATGTGAAGACACAGGATACTGGCCCCAGAGAGCTGAGGTGCATATCAAAGGAATGATTTCAGTGAGCCCAGACTCTTGCATCTTCCCATAGTAAAACACTAAACTCCTTAACTTAAGATGTCTGGTTTTCTTTAAATAACAATAATCCATTGATGTCCCAACTACCTGCCCTTTATACAAAACCCTGTATATCCTGGCTCCCCACCCCCCCCCCCCCCCCGCCGCCCCACCCTAACCTCCTCTGAGCAGTTTCTCAGAGCTATCTGAAACACTGTCTCCCGGGCTGCAGTCCTCATTTTTCCCCAAATAAAACTTAACTCACACTCACTCACTCTCTCCTACAGAGATAGGCAGAGTAGATTAAAAAATTTTTTAATGTAAATGATTCAACTATATGCTGCTTAAAAGAAGTTCACTTCAAATTCAACAATATAGGTAGGTTGAAAGTAAAAGAATGGAAAATTTGTACCATGCAAATGTTAAATTAAAATTTAAAAAGCAGGAGAGATATGTTAATATCTGATGAAGTAGAATTCAGAACAAAGAAAACTACTAGAGATAAAGAGGGACTTTACATAATGATAAAAGGATCAATCCACCGGGAAGATATAATGATCCTAAATGTGTGCATCAGTCAATAGAGCTTCTAAATACATGAAGCAAAAACTTACAAAGCTGAAAGAAGAAATATATAAATCCACAGTTATACTTGGGAAGTATGTAAGAGGTCCAATCAGCAAAATCAAGCAATAGGATCTAATTGACATGTATTGAACATTCCACCAACAAGAGCAGAATACACATTTTTTTTCAAGTGCTCGTAAAACATTTGCCAAGAGAGATGATTTATGCAAACCTCTACAAGTTTAAGAGAATTTAAATCGTACAGAGTTTGTTCTGTGACCATAAGGCAAACTAGAAATCAATAACAGAAAGATAACAAGAAAATCTCTAAGCAAATGGAAATGAACAACACACTTCTAAATAATCCATGCATCAAAAAATTTGAAAACTTTCAAATTAAAAAAAATACATAAACTGAATAAAAATAAAAACATTTCAAAATATGTGGGATAAAGCTAAAGCAGTGCTGAGAGGGAAATTCATAGGACAAAATATATTAGAAATGAGGGTAGCTTTCAAATCAGTAATTTTTATTGAAGTATAGTTGATTCACAATGTTTAATTTCTGCTGTATAGCAAAGTGATTCAATTATACATATATATATTCTTTTCATATTCTTTTCCATTATGGTTTATCCCAGGATACTGAATATAGTTCCCTATGCTATACAGTAGGACCTTGTTGTTTATCTCAAATCTGAAATTTAAATTCCCACTACAAGAAATTTAAAAAGGAAAAGCAAAATAAACCCAAAGCAAACAGAAGGAAGGCAAGACAAGACAATGCAGACAATAATAAGATCAGACATCATTTCAAGGTGAAATTGGAAAACAATGGAGAAAATCAGTAAAAGAAAAATTGTTTTTTCAAAAAAAGCAATAAAATTGATAAGCAAACTGACAAAAATAAAAAGAGAAATGATGCAAATCACCGTTATTAGGAATGAGATTAGAGATAGCACCACAAATCTTGCAGCTATTAAATAGGTAATAAGGAAGTATTTTGAACAACTTTATGCTCATAATTTCAACAACTTTAAGAAATGGACTAATTCCTTGAAAACTACAAACTACCAAAGCTCAACCAGGATTAAATAGGCAATCTGAATATCCCTACACTACTACAGAAATTGAATTTGTAATTATAAATTTCCCCAGAAAGAAATCTCCTGGCACAGATGGTTTCTTTGGATGACTTCATACAATCTCTTCAACTTTATATAATATCTTATACAAAATAGTAGTAGGGTCATATTATCTCCAATTTTTATGCCATTTAAAATAAATAAGTTTTTAATTTTAGAGTAGTTTTAGATTTACAGGAAAGTCATGAAGATAGCACAGTGAGTTCTCATATATCCTGCACCTAGTTTCCACTTTTGATAACATCTTACATCCACATGGTATGTTTGTCACAAGTGATGAGCCAGTATTTATACATACCATTGGCTGAAGCCCATACTTTTTTTTAATATTTCCCTATAGAATATATAAAACAGTGAGTTCTATGTCATTTTCCTGTTCCAGGATCCCATTTAGGATATCACATAATATTTAGTTGTCATGTCTCCATTGTGGGTTTTTTGTTGTTATTTGTTTGCTTATCTGTTTATTTTTTGTTTTTTCTTACTTTCTGGCACTGCAGGATTCTCCAGGTTCATCCTGTATATTCCCTCCCTAGACCTAGAATCAGCTGTCTTCCAGAGTCTCTGTCTTGTAGCTGTTTAAGCTGTAACCCAGTAATACTGGAGCTTCCTTGGTGTGGTAGGTGTATGTGAGGTGGTGGGGGACATTCTATACTTTTCTGTATTAGTCTCAGTCTTTCAGTGGACCTATGTCTCAGGGCTGTGGGCTTCATGAGTATTGCTGTACATACTCCAGTGGTTAGAATTTCTTTCTACACCATTTCCCCCATCTGGAATCAAGTTTCAGAATTTTGCCCTTGCAAAGTCATTTCCCCTGGAGAGTAGGCCTTTGTTATTGAGAAGGTTCTGTGAATGTTTCACAATAATTTCTCTCCCTCTTCTCCTACTAGGACCATTATGGGATCTATTTTGGATCTTCACCATGAGAATATAAGGATTCTGATGATCAGTTCTAATGTGTGTGTGTGTGTGTGTGTGTGTGTGTGTGTGTGTGTCTGTGTGTGGTTCCATACCAAGAAGCAATTTTATGACACTGACTAGGTGTCCTAGAATTCAACTCAATTCTGACACTATCTGCCTGGAGATAGCATCAGATGCCACAGGATAAGGGTTCAGTCCCACAAGACTGCCTGAACCCCCACTTCAAACATCAATTGAAAGTTCAGTTTGTCACCTGTGCTTCTGACCAACTGGCTATAGATCAGAGATTCCAAGGATCCCCTTCTTGGGTTTGATTGACTAGCTTGAGTGGCTCACAAGAACTCAGGGAAACATTTTACTTATTAGATTACCAGTTTATATAAAAGGATATAACTTGGGAATAGCCAGATGGTATTTGTCTTTCTCTCTCTGACTTACTTTGCTTAGTATGATAATCTCTAGGTCCATCCATGTATCTGCAAATGGCATTATTTCATTCTTATTTTTATGGCTGAGTAATATTCCATTGTATATGTGTACCACATCTCCTTTATCCATTCATCTGTTGATGGACATTTAGGTTGTTTCCATGTTTGGGCTATTGTAAATAGTGATGTTATGAACATTGGGGTGCATGTATCTTTTCGAATTAGAGTTTTGTCCAGATATATGCCCAGGAGTGGGATTGCTAGATCATATGGCAACTCTTTTTTAGTTTTTTGAGGAACTTTAATACTGTTTTCCATAGTGGCTGCAGCAATTTACATTCCCACCAACAGTGTAGGAGGGTTCCTTTTTCTCCACACCCTCTCCAGCATTTTTTATTTGTAGACATTTTAATGATAGCCCTTCTGACTGGTGTGCAGTAGTACCTCACTGTACGTTTGATTTGCATTTCTGTAATAATTAATGATGTTGAGCCTATTTTCATGTGCCTGTGGGCCATCTGTATGTCTTCTTTGGAGAAATGTCTATTTAGATCTTCTGCCTATTTCTTGATTAGGTTGTTTGTTTTTTGTTATTAAGTTGCATGAGCTGTTTGTATATTTTGGAAATTAATCCCCTCTCGGTCACATCATTTGCAAATATTTTCTTCCAGTCTTTAGGTTGTCTTTGTTTCCTTTGCTGTGCAAAAAGCTTATAAGTTTGATTGGGTCAAATGGGATTAGGTCCCATTTGTTTATTTTTGCTTTTATATCTATTGCCTTGGTAGACTGACCTAAGAATGCATTGATATGATTTATGTCAGAGAATGTTTTGCCTATGTTCTTTCTCTTCTAGGAGTTTTATGGTATCATGTCTTTTTTTAAGTCTTTAAGCCATTTTCAGTTTATTTTTGTGTATGGTATGAGGGAATGTTCTAACTTCATTGATTTACATGTGGCTGTCCAGCTTTCCCAACACCACTTGCTGAAGAGACTGTCTTTTCTCCATTGTTTATTCTTGCCTTCTTTGTCAAAGATTAATTGACCATAGGTGTGTGGGTTTGTTTCTGAGCTCTCTATACTGATGAACAGCCAGATGGAAGAGATGCACAGTGAGAGGTGTGGAAAAGGCATATGGCTTCCCTGCCTTCTCTGGGCATGCCACTTTTCCTGCATCTCCACATGTTCACCAACCTGGAAGCTCTGCAAACACTAGCCTTTTGGATTTTTATGGGGGTTGCATTACTTAGTCATGATTGATTAAATTACGGACCATTAGCGATTGATTCAACCCCCAGCCCTTCTCGCATCCCCAGAGATCTGAGGTCAGGGAATGTGGGACTGAAAGTTCCAACCCTCTAGTCACATGGTTGGTTCTCCTTGCAACCGGGCCCCATCCTTCAATGTGGTTCAAAAGTTACCTCATTCACATAACAAAAGACTATTTTGTTGCTCTCCAACAAGGGTTCCCAGAGTTTTAGGAGCTCTGTGCCAGAAATGGGGATGAACACCAAATATACATTTCATATTATAAATAACAATATCACAGAATCTGGGAGGGGGGGTTCCTAAAAGAAAATCCAGGAGAGCATTGGGGTGTTGCTTATGCTGGGCCCACAGGGTTTTCTCACTGTCATGCTGGTCTTCACTCAGCCTCCAGTGAATCAGCATTTCATTGTTCCTATTATTTTATGGCTCCTGTGACTTCTGCCCCAAGCAAGAAGATCTCCATTGCTTATCTCTCAAAATGTGCTCATTTTCCGGTGGCAGTTTGCTCTATGACTTTAGTTCTTTGATGGTTCCCAGAAAGATTGTTGATTTTTAGTTTGTCCAGCTTATTCTTGTCATAAAGCAGAAGTGACTTAAAGCAGAACATAAAGAAGAAGTTCCAAGCTCTCTGTAGGAACTGAATCCATATGTCCTATTAAAAAAAAAAATCCCATTTCAACTTCTACCTACATTTTCTTATGTCATTAAATGTTTTCAGAAAACACAATTTTGTGTTGTTTTCATTTCCATTGTATGGATGTGCTCCTAATTAGTCAACTAATACCTTATTAGTAATTATATAAAATTAGTTAAATAGTTTGCTGGTTCATAGCACTGTGATTTATTTCAGGACTTTTTTCATTTATTGTACTTTAGTTACAGTCAGTAATCCTTTCCAACGTGGAAACTCTGCCCTGAAGGTCCACGAATAAAGTCTCGAAATATTTCTTCACTAATTTCCTCTAATACATATTCTCTTGTTCTAATTTTTAGAATTCCTTCAGTTCAGATGACTTCTGGAGGGATCCTCTGCTATTTTGCATATACTTTCTCTATTGTTTTTTATTTTTTTGTTTTTCTAATCTTTGGTCACAGATTTCCTCAACTTTATCTTTTATTTCTTCTATTTGGAATGCATTATTTTTTTTCAAAGAGCTCTTTTTGTTTTGTGAATGTCTTTCTTAGTCTCCTGGATGCAATACTTTATTTATCTCTCTGAGGTTATTAATAACAGTTTATTTTATGCAATTTCTCTGTGCATTGTTTCTGCTTCCTCAAAGTTCTTCTTAAATTAATGTACACTGATAATTTGAGTTTACAAAACTTTTCTATAATAACCTTGTAATGTAGGAGAGCAGGCATTATTTTCCTTGTTTTCCAAATGAAAAAATTAATGTTCAGTTTTATAACTATTATCCCTGTAAAATAAATAATATCATTGATCAAACCCAAGTGTTTTGATTCCTAGCATGTTCATCTTTTTCTACAATACTACATGACCTGTCTATATTGAGAAGCTATAGAATGCTCCCATGCATGAGCCATGTTTTTTTTTTAAAGCAGTTGCTGCTTGAAGCCATAGGTAATAAGTTTTACTTGTCCCAAGTTTGCTTTAGTATTTCATTTTATTTCTCAGTGAAACTGCCTATAACCATTGACATAGGTCCTCACTTCAAAGACAAAGTTGTTCTTGCCTAGATTGCATACCTCCCCACCCTCTTTTCCCCATACATCTGAACAATCTACAAATTGCTGCGGATGCTTCTTGCCAAGGTTTCAGAAAAATCTGAAGATGTGATTCAGGGAAATGGGAGGATAACCGCTGATTCAACATTAAACACAAAAACTATATTGAACGCTTAATCTCTTTTTGATGATTCAGAAGGTAGAGTCATTCTGCAGTTGGAAATGCACGTGATGTTTTGGGTGCTTTGAGATGACAGTGACAGGTACCTTAGAAATATTTAGACAGTTGTTTGGGATTGTAGGGCCATACCAGCAGACAGTCACAGAAGGTGGGAGTGTCCAGAAATCAGACATTGGTCTAGGATCAGTGGCAAGAACAGTCTGTTTATAACCTGGAACCATGCCACCGTTTGGATAGGAATAAAGTTCCCTCAGGCGGCTCCAACTGACAGGAAAAGGACTTCACCATTCAGGAAGGCTCAAGACGGAAGTTGTTATTTTAAAATCTCAAAGCAGCTCGCCTTGTCCTTACTTCTTTCTATGCACAATATAAAGGCCTGACCCCTTCTTTTGGATATCTCATGTAGCAGCTTGTTTTTTAAGGGCCAAATAGGAAAAGAAGGGAAAGAGTCCCAGTGGAAATATGGCTGGATGAACACTGTGCCTCTGGACCAAGAAAAGAATAACAGGACATGAGCCAAGAGTGTTCAGAATTAAAGCTAAGGAAGACTTTCCTAATGGTAAATGACAAGATTTGGAAATTATGGGTAGTTGAGGGGAATTACAGAGACTCCCTCTCTGATGAGGTTTCAACATGGAACAGGTTCTGTTGTCTGGTATATTAGTATAAACAAGATGGCTTTAGGATCCTGTCTATAATTTTGACTTTATCTAAGAGATCCACAGATTGCAGTTAATTCTTTACATAGTGATGCCCCAAATACTGCTGTCTTGTTGTGTTATAATATTGTTTCTATTTTATTGTAAAATTTATTTATTGTACATATTTATTGTAAAAACTGCAAACAAGACAGAAAAGTACAAAAGCAGAAAATATCTCCTAAAATCTCACCATCCAGAGCTAACTGTTGTATTCTTCAGAACTCTTTTCTAGATACTGGGTATCTACTGGGTATCCAAGGGTATTCCTAGCTTCAGGCATGGCTGAGTCCCAGTGTTCAGATTATGCTTTAAAGAATCTGTCTCCTCTGTGTGAGCTTCATTCTCTGGACCCCACCAGGTCCAGGCCCCCATAGTCTTTACCACCTTCTGTCTCAGGAGGATAAACCACCTTTCTCAATAGTTTCAGCAAAAGTCCTGTTGTTTGGGGTGGGTTGTGCATTCGGAGAGGGACATTAGGTACCAGCAACCCCAAATGAACCATGTGAATTGATGAATTGAAGAGAAAAGGGAAAAGGAGAAGTTTCCTATAGATCAATTGGACATTTGTTTCCAAATGAAGAAGAAAAGCACCACACAAAGTTAATATGTTGTATGACTCATCAATTTCTGCTTTTTTATAGGCCAAATGCAGTGCTAATCCAGGAGACCACAAATAGGCTTGCACCCAGCAGGTTGTTGTGAGTAGGCGCTAAGTTGGGATTGATTCTTCCCTTGAAGGTTCAGAAAATCCAGAGGAGGCGAGGGCAAATTAGTTTCAGCTCATCTTCACCTGCTGAAACCTGGATGTTAGCTGGCATTCTATTCATGCGGTTCCAAGTTTCTTTTTTATTCCTGTTTGTTTTGATTTCTGTGCTTTATATTAATTAATTATCTTTAAAGTGAAGTTTAGCTGATTTACAGTACTGTATTAGTTTCAGGTATACAACATAGTGATTCAATATTTTATAGATTAGGGACTTCTCTGGTGGCGCAGTGGTTAAGAATCCGCCTGCCAGTGCAAGGGACACGGGTTTGATCCCTGGTCCGGGAAGATCCCACATGCTGCAGAGCAACTAAGCCTGTGCTCCACAGCTACTGAGCCTGCTCTCTGGAGCCCGTGACCCACAACTACTGAGCTTGCACACCACACGACTGAAGCCCACGTGCCCTAGAGCCTGCTCACCACAACTACTGGACCCACGCACCACAACTACTGAATCCCATGCCCCCTAGGCCCTGCACACCGCAACTACTGAGCCCACACACCACAACTACTGAAGCCCGTGTGCTCTAGGGCCCGCGTGCCTCAACTACTGAGCCCATGTGCTGCAACTACTGAAGCCTGCATGCCCAGAGCCCCTGCTCTGCAACAAGAGAATCCACCGCAATGAGAAGTCCACGCACCACAGCAAAGAGTAGCCAGCACTCGCCACAACTAGAGAAAGACCACGTGCAGCAATGAAGACCCAAAGCAGCCAAAATATATATATATATATATATTTATTTTATAGATTATACTCCATTTAAAGTTATTATAAAATAATGGCTATATTCTCTGTGCTGTACAATGTACACTTGTAGCTTATTTATTTTATACATAGTAGTTTGTATCTTTTAATCCCCTACCCCTGTTTTACCATTCCCCCTTCTGTCTCCCCACTGGTAATCACTAGTTTGTTCTCTATATCTGGGAGTCTGATTTTGTTTTTATATAGTCATTCATTTTTTTATATTTAATATTTCACATATGAGTGATAACATACAGTATTTGTCTTTCTCTGTCTGACTTATTTCACTAAGCATAATACCCTCCAAGTCCATCCATGTTATTGCAAATGGCAGAATTTCATTCTTTTGTATGGCTGAGTAATATTCCATTGTATAGCTGAGGAATATTCCATTCCATACACCACATCTTCTTTTTAATTGAAACATAGTTAATTTACAATGTTATGTTAGTTTCAAGTGTATAGCAAAGTGATTCAGTTATACATACATATATAGAGAGAGACATATATATATTCTTTTTCAGATTCTTTTCCATTATATCATATAGGTTATTACAAGACATTGAATGTAGTTCCCTGTGCTGTACAGTAGGTCCTTGTTGTTTATCTGTTTTATGTACAGTGATGTGTATCTGTTAAAAACAAATTCCTAATTTATTCCTGACCCCCTTTCTCCTTTGGTAACCATAAGTTTGTTTTCTTTGTCTTTGAATATGTTTCTGTTTTGTAAATAAGTTCATTTTTATCATTTTTATAGATTCCACAAGTAAGTGATATATGATATTTGCCTTTGACTTACTTGACTTAGTATGATAATCTCTGGGTCCATCCATGTTGCTGCAGATTGCATTATTTTATTCCTTTTATGGCTGAGCAATATTCCATTGTATGTGTGTATACATATATATATCACATCTTCTTTATCTGTCATTGGACACTTAAATTGCTTCCATGTCTTGGCTATTGTAAGGATTGCTGCTGTGAATATTGTGGTACATGTATCTTTTCAAATTAGAGTTTTCTCCAGATGTATGCCCAGGAGTGGAATTGCAGGATTGGGGTTTTTGTTTTTTGCTTTTGTTTTTTGTTAATATTAAGCTGTATGAGCTGTTTGTATATTTTGGAAATTAAGCCCTTGTCAGTCTCATCATTTGCAAATATTTTCTCCCATTCTGAGGGTTGTCTTTTTGTCTTGCTGTGCAAAAGTTTTTAAGTTTAACTAGGTCCCATTTTTGTTTTTATTTCCATTACTCTAGGAGACAGATCCAAGAAAATATTGCTGCAATTTATGTCAGAGTGTTCTGCCTATGTTTTCCTCTAGGAGTTTGAAGGTATCTGGTCTTAAAATTTAGGTCTTTAATCCATTTTGAGCTTATTTTTGTAAATGTTGTGAGGAGACATTCTAATTTCATTCTTTTACAAGTAGTTGTCCAGTTTTCCCAGTGCCACTTATTGAAGAGATTGTCTTTTCTCCATTGTATATTCTTGTCTCCTTTGTTGTAGATTAATTGGCCATTAGTGCCTAGTTTTATTTCTGGGCTTTCTATCCTGTTCCAGTGATCTATATGTTGGTTTATGTGCCAGTGCCATACTGTTTTGATGATTGTAGCTTTGTAGTATAGTCTGAAGTCAGGGAGCATGATTCCTCCAGCTCCATTCTTCTTTCTCAAGATTGTTTTGGCTATTCAGGGTCTTTTGTGTTTCCATACAAATTAAAAATATTTTGTTCCAGTTCTGTGAAAAATGCCATTGGTAATTTGATGGGGATTGCACTGAATCTGTAGATTGCTTTGGATAGTATGGCCATTTTAACAATATTGACTCTTCCAATCTAAGAACATGGTATATCTTTCCATCTGTTTGTGTCATCTTCATTTTCTTTCATCACCATCTTATAGTTTTCAGAGAACAGGTTTTTTTGCCTCCTTAGGTAGGTTTATTCCTAGGTATTTTATTCTTTTTGATGTGATGGTAAATGGGATTGTTTCCTTAATTTCTCTTTCTGATATTTTGTTATTAGTGTATAGAAATGCAACATATTTCTGTATTAATTTTGTATCCAGGAACTTTACTGAATTCATTGATGAGCTCTAGTAGTTTTCTGGTAGTGTCTTGAGGATTTTCTATGTATGGTATCATGTCATCTGCAAACAGTGACAGTTTTCCTTCTTCCATTCCAATTTAGATTCCTTTTTTTTCCTCTGATTTCTGTGGCTAGGACTTCCCAAACTACGTTGAATAAAAGTCATGAGAGTTGGCATCCTTGTCTTGTTCCTGATCTTAGAGGAAATGCTTTCAGCTTTTCACCTTTGAGTGTGATGTTAGCTATGGTTTTGTCATATATAGCCTTTATTATGTTGAGGTATGTTCTCTCTATGCCTACTTTTTGAAGAGTTTTTATCATAAATGGAGGTTGAACTTTAGCAAAAGTTTTTTCTGTATTTATTGAGATGGTCCTATGGTTTTTATTCTTCAATTTATTAATGTGGTTTATCACATTGATTTGTTTGCAGACATCTTTACCCATTCATCTATTCGTGAACACTTAGGTTGCTTTCATATCTGACTATTGTAAATAATACTGCTATGAACCATTGGATGTATGTATTTTTTCAGATTACTGTTTTCATTTTCTTCAGATATACCCTAGGAGTGGAAATTATGGATATGGTAAATCTATTTTTAGTTTTTGAGGAACCTCCATACTGTTTTTCATAGTGGCTGCACCAATTTACATTCCCACCAACTGTGTACTAGGGTTACATTTTCTCAATATCTTTGCCAACATTTGTTACTTGTTATTGTGATCATTTTGATGATAGTCATTCTGACAGGTGTGATGTGATAATCTCATTGTGGTTTTGATGTTCATTTCTCTGATGATTAGCAATGTTGAACATCTTTTCATGTACCTATATCATCAATTTATTTTGTTGATGATTTCCTTTGCTGTGCAAAAGCTTTTAAATTTATTTAGATCCCATTTGTTTATTTTTGCTTTTGTTTCCTTTGGTTTAGAAGACATAAAAATATTGTTATGATTTATGTCAAAGGGTGTTCTTCACATGTTTTAATCCAGGAGATTTATGATTCAGGTCTTACATTTAGGTCTTTAATTCATTTTGACATTATTTTTTTATGTGGTGTTAGAGAATATTCTAATTTCATTCTTTTACATGTAGCTGTTCTGTTTTTCCAGCACCACTTATTGAAGAGACTGTCTTATCACCACTGTATATTCTTGCCTCCTTTGTTGTAGGTTAATTGACCATAAGTTCATGGTTTTATTTCTGAGCTCTCTATTTTGTTTCATTGATTCATTGATTTATGTGTCTTTTTTTGGCCAATATCATACTGTTTTGATTACTGCAACTTTGTAGTGTAGTCTGAAGTCAGAGAGGGTGATACTGGTAATTTTGTTCTTTTCCCTCAATATTGCTTTGACCATTCGAGGCCATTTCTGGTTCCATATAAATTTTAGGATTATTTTTTCTAATTCTGTGGAAAATGTCAAGGGTATTTTGATAGGGAATGCATTAAATCTGTAGATTTCTTTGGGCAGTATGTAATTAACAATATTAATTCTTACAATCCATGAACATGGTACATCTTTCCATTTTTTTGTATCAACTTTAATTTCTTTCATCAATGTCTTATAGTTTTCAAGGTATAGGTCTTTCACCTCCTAGGTTAAGTTTTTTTCCTAGTATTTAATTCTTTTTGGTGCAATTTTAATTGGGATTGTTTTCTTGCATTCTCTTCCTGATAGCTCATTATTAGCATATAGAAAAGCAACAGATTTCTATATATTAATCTTGTATTCTGCAACTTTAATTAATTCATTTAATAGTTCTAAAGTAGTTTGGTGGTGACGTTAGTATTCTCTCTATATAATATCATGTCATGTACAAAGAGTGACAGTATTACTTCTTCCCTTCCAGTTTGGATGACTTTTGTTTCTTTTTCTGTTTGATTGCTATGGCTCAGACCTCCACTACAATGTTGAATAATGTGGCAACAGACAATATTCTTGTGTTGTTCCTGATTTTAGAGGAAAGGCTATTAGCTTTCCACCACTGAGTGTGATGTAAACTGTGGGTTTGGCATATATGGCTTTATTATGTTGAGATATGTCTCTCTATACCAACTTTAGTGAGCATTTTTATCATGAATAGATGTTGAATTTTGTCAAATACTTTTTCTGCATCTATTGATATGATCATGCGATTTTTTATTATTGGGGTAGTTTCTTTACAATATTGTGTTAGTTTCTGCTATACAATGAAGTGAATCAGCTATATGTATACATATATCCCGTACCTCTTGAATCTCCCTCCCACTTCCAACCCCCATCCTACCCATCTAGGTCACCACAGAGCGCCAAGCTGAGCTCCCTGTGCTCTACAGCAGGTTCCCACTAGCTATCTGTTTTACACACGGTTGTGTATATATGTCAATCCCAATCTCCCAATGCATCCGACCCCCCTTTCCCCTCCCCGAGTCCACATGTTCATTCTCTACATCTGTGTCTGTATTCCTGCCCTGCAAATAGGCTCATCTGTACCATTTTTCTAGATTCCACATATATGCATTAATATACGATATTTGTTTTTCTCTTTCTGACTTACTTCACTCTGTATGACAGACTCTAGGCCCATGCACGTCTCTACAAAACTGAAACAATTTCATTTTTGAAATGGCTGAGTAATATTCCATTGCATATATGTACCACATTTTCTTTATCCATTCATCTGTTGATGGACATTTAGGTTGCTTCCATGTCCTGGCTATTGCAAATAGTGCTGCAGTGAACATTGGAGTGCATGTGTGTTTTTGAATTATGGATTTCCCGGGGTATATGCCCAGTAGTGGGATTGCTGGGTCATATGGGGGTTCCATTTTTAGTTTTTTAAGGAAGCTCCATACTGTTCCCCATAGTGGTTGTATCAATTTACATTCCCACCAACAGTGCAGGATGGTTCCCTTTTCTAGACACCCTCTCCAGTGTTTATTGTTTGTAGACTTTCTGATGATGGCCATTCTGACAGGTATGAGGTGATATCTCATCATAGTTTTGATCAGCATTTGTCTAATAATTAGTGATGTTGGGCATCTATTCATGTGTTTGTTGGCCATGTGTATGTCTTTGGAGAAATGTCTATTTAGGTCTTCCATGCATTGTTGATTGGGTTGTTTGTTTTCTTGGTATTGAGCTGCATGTATATTTTGCTGTTTGTATATTTTGGAGATTAATCCCTTTTCAGTTGCTTCGTTTGCAAATATTTTCTCGCATTCTGAGGGTTGTTTTTTCATCTCATTTATGGTTTTCTTTGCTGAGCAAAAGATTTTGTTTAATTAGATCCCATTTGTTTGTTTTTGTTTTTATTTTTATCACTCTGGGAGGTGGGTCAAAAAAGATGTTGTGATTTATGTCAAAGAGTGTTCTTCAAACGTTTTCCTCTAAGAGTTTTATAGTGTCCGGCCTTACATTTAGGTCTTTAATCCATTTTGAGTTTATTTTTGTGTATGGTGTCAGCAAGTTTTCTTATTTCATTCTTCTGCATGTAGCTGTCCAGTTTCCCCAGCACCACTTATTGAAGAGGCTGTCTTTTCTCCATTGTATATTCTTGCCTCCTTTGTCATAGATTAGGTGACCATAGGTGCGTGAGTTTATCTCTGTGCTTTCCATCCTGTTCCATTGATCTATATTTCTGTTTTTGTGCCAGTACCATACTGTCTTAAATACTGTAGCCCTGTAGTACGGTCTGAAGTCAGGGGGCCTGATTCCTCCAGCTCCATTTTCCTTTCTCAAGATTGCTTTGGCTATTTGGGGTCTTTTGTGTTTCCATACAAATTGTAAAATTTTTTGTTTTAATTCTGTGAAAAATTCCATTGGTAATTTGATAGGGATTGCATTGAATTTGTTGATTGCTTTGGGAATTATAGTCATTTTCACAATATTGACTCTTCCAATCCAAGAACATGATATATCTTCTCCATCTGTTTGTGCCATTTTGATTTCATTCATCAGTATCTTATAGTTTTCTGAGTACAGGATTTTTGCCTCCTTAGGTAGGTTTATTCCTAGATATTTAATTCCTTTTGCAATGATAAATAGGATTGTTTCCTTAATTTCTCTTTCTATCTTTCATTGTTAGTATATAGGAATGCAAGAGATTTCTGTGCATTAATTTTGTATCCTGCAGCTTTACCAAATTCATTGATTAGCTCTAGTAGATTTCTGGTGACATTTTTAGGATTTTCTATGTGTAGCATCATGTAATCTGCAAACTGACCGTTTTACCTCTTTTCCAATTTGGATTACTTTTATTTCTTTTTTTCTCTGATTTCTGTGGCTAGAACTTTCAAAACTATGTTGAATAATAGTGGTGAGAGTGCAAATCCTTGTCTTGTTCCTGATCTTAGAGAAAATGCTTTCAGTTTTTCACCATTGAGAATGATGTTTGCTGTGGGTTTGTTGTATGTGGCCTTTATTATGTTGAGGTAGGTCCCCTCTATGCCCATTTTCTGGAGAGTTTTTATCATAAATGAGTGTTGAGATTTGTCAAAAGCTTTTTCTGCATCTGTTAAGATGATCATATGGTTTTTATTCTTTAATTTGTTAGTATGGTGTATCACATTTATTGATTTGCATATATTGAAAAAATCCTTGAATCCCTGGGGTAAATCCCACTTGATCTTGGGCATGATCCTTTTAATGTTGGATTCTGTTTGCTAGTATTTTGTTGAGGATTTTTGCCTCTATGTTTATCAGTGGTATTGGTCTGTAATTTTCTCTTTTTTTGTGATATCTTTTTCTGGTTTTTGTATCAGAGTGATGGTGGCCTCATAAAATGAGCTTAGGAGTGTTCCTTTCTCTGCAATTTTTTGAAAGAGTTTGACAATGATGGGTGTTAGCTCTTCTCTAAATGTTTGATAGAATTTGCCTATGAAGCCATCTGGTCCTGGACTTTTGCTTGTTGGAAGATTTTTAATTACATTTTCAATTTCATTACTTGTGATTGGTCTATTTATATCTTCTATTTCTTCCTGGTTTAGTCTTGGAAAGTTGTACCTTCCTAAGAATTTGTCCATTCCTTCCAGGTTGTCCATTTTATTGTCATATAGTGGCTTGTAGTATTCTCTTGTGATCCTTTGTATTTCTGCCATGTCCATTGTAATTTCTCCTTTTTCATTTCTAATTTTATTGATTTGAATATTCTCCCTTTTTTTCTTGATGAGTGTGGTAAAGGTTTATCAATTTTTTTTTATCTTCTCAAAGAACCAGGTTTTAGTTTCATTGACCTTTGCTATTGTTTCATTCGTTTCTATTTCATTTATTTCTTCTCTTATCTTTATGATTCCTTTCCTTCTACTAAATTTACGTTTTGTTTGTTCTTCTTTCTCTAGATGCTTTAGGTGTAATGTTAGGTTGTTTATTTGAGATTTTTCTTGTTTCCTGAGGTAAGATTTTATTGCTATAAACATCCCTCTTAGAACTGCTTTTGCTGTGTCCCATAGGTTTTTGGATTCTCATGTATTCATTGTCATTTGTCTGTAGGTATTTTTTCATTTCTTCTTTGATTTCTTCAGTTATCTGTTGATTATTTAGTAACATATTATTTAATCTCGATGTGTTTGTGTTTTTTACAGTTTTTTTTCCTTGTAATTGATTTCTAATCTCATAGTGTTGTGGTCAGAAAAGATGCTTGATATGATTTCAGTTTTCTTAAATTTACCAAGGCTTGATTTGTGACCCAAGATACAATCTATCCTGGAGAATGTCCCATGTGCACTTGAGAAGAAAGTGTATTCTTCTGCTTTCAGATTGAAAGTCTGATAAATATCAATTAAGTCTATTTGGTCTGATGTGTCATTAAGGCTTGTGTTTCCTTACTCATTTTCTGTCGAGATGATCTATCCATTAGTGTAAGTGGGGTGTTAAAGGCCTCCACTATCATTGTGTTACTGTCGATTACCCCTTTTATGGCTGTTAGTATTTGCCTTATGTATTGAGGTGCTCCTATGTTGGGTGCATAAACATTTACAATTGTTATTTCTTCTTCTTGGATTGATCCCTTTATCATTATGTAGTGTCCTTCCTTGTCTCCTGTAATAGTCTTTATTTTAAGGTCTAGTTTATCTGATATGGGTATTCCTACTCCAGCTTTCATTTGATTTCTATTTGTGTGGAATATCTTTTTCTATCCCTTCACTTTCAGTCCATATGTGTCCCTAGGTCTGAAATGGGTCTCTTGTAGACAGCATATATACAGGTCTTGTTTCTCTCTCCATTCATCCAGTCTGTGTCTTTTGACTGGAGCATTTAATCCACTTGTATCATAGGTAATTATTGATATGTATGTTTCTATTACCATTTTCTTAATTGTTTTGGGTTTGTTTTGGTAGGTCTTTTTCTTCTCTTGTGTTTCCCACCTGAGGAAGTTCCTTTAGCATTTGTTGTAAAGCTGGTTTGGTGGTGCTGTAGTAGCTTAGCTTTTGCTTGTCTGTAAAGCTTTTGATTTCTCCATTGAATCTGAATGAGAGCCTTGCGGGTTAGAGTATTCTTGGTTGTAGGTTTTTCCCTTTCATCAGTTTAAATATATTGTGCCAATCCCTTCTGGCCTGCAGAGTTTCTGCTGAAAAATCAGCAGATAATCTTATGGGGAATCCCTTGTATGTTACTTGTTGCTTTCCTCTTGCTGCCTTTAATATTTTTTCTTTTTATTTAATTTTTGTTGGTTTGATTAATATGTGTCTCAGTGTGTTTCTCTTTGGTTTTATCCTATAAGGGACTCTGCACTTCCTGGACTTGGGTGACTATTTCCTTTCCCATGTTAGGGAAGTTTTTGACTATAATCTCTTCAAATATTTTCTCAGACCCTTTCTCTTTCTCTTCTTCATCTGGGACCCCTTATAATTCAAATGTTGGTGTGTTTATTGTTCTCCCAGAGGTCTCTGAGACTGTCCTCATTTCTTTTCATTCTTTTTTCTTCATTCTGTTTTGCAGCAGTTATTTTCACCATTCTATCTTCTAGCTCACTTACCCCTTCTTTTCCCTCTGTCATTCTGCTATTGATTCTTTCTAGTGTATTTTTCATTGCATTTATTGTATTGTTCATCTACGTCCTTTTTAAACATTTCTTGTGTCTTCTCAATCCACATCTCCATTCTATTTCCAAGATCTTGGATCATCTTTACTATCATTACTCTTAATTCTTTTTTAGTTAGATTGCCTATTTGCTCTTCATTTATTTGGTCTTAGAGGTTTTTACCTTGCTCCTTCGTCTGCAACATATTTCTGTTTCATCTCATTTTATCTAATTTACTGTGTTTGTAGTCTCCTTTCTGCAGGGTGCAGGGTCGTAGTTCCTTTTGCTTCTTGTGTCTGCCCCCTGGTGGGTGAGGTTGGTCCAGGAGCTTGTGTAGGTGTCCTGTTGCCTGCACTCTGGTGGGTGGAGCTGGGTTTTGTCACTCTGGTGGGCAGGGCTGTGTCAGGGTGTGTGTTTTGGGGTGTCTGTGAGCTTAGTGCGTCTTTAGGTAGCCTGTCTGTTGATGTGCAGAGCTGTGTTCCTCACTTGCTCGTTTGGCCTGAGGCATCCATCACTGCATCTTGCAGGGTGTTGGGTGGAGCTGGGTCATGGTGCCAAGATCGGACCTCTGGGAGAGCTCATGCTGATTAATATTCTCAGGTGCCGGGGAATTCTCTGGCAGTCCAGCGGCCAGGACTTGGCACTCCTACCATGGGGACTCAGGTTTGAACCCCTGCTGGGGAACCACGACCCTGCAAGTTGTGTGGCATGTCCAAAAGGAACAAAAACACAAATAAAGAACAAGCAGAAAAAAAAATTAAGACAAACAACAAAAACCAAACCAAACAAACGAAAACAAACCAACAAACAAAGAAAACAACAAACCAAACAAAAAATCTCAAAAGCCAAAGCAAATCTAACAAAAAACAAAAAAGTCAAAGTAAACAAAAAGCAAACACACAAGTGTCAGAAAAAACAGAGAAGAAGAGAAAAACAAAACAAAAACCGCAGACAAAAACTAAGACAAAAATAGAAACAAAACCAAGCAAATGAAAATGATCAAAAAGCTAAATAAAGAAAAAACAAGAGAAAAAATCAATCAAACAAAAAACCTCAAAAAGCAAAGCAAACAATAAAAGCAAATGTAACAAAAGAAAAACAAAAACACAAAAAAGTCAAAGTAAACAAAAACACAAAAACGAGAAAAAAGAGAAAAACAAAAATCTCAGACAAAAACCAAAACAAACAATTAAAACAAAAACAAAGAAAAAAAGCAAAGAAACAAAAAAAACACACAAAAATGACAGAAAAACCAGCAAAACAAACAGAAAAACAAAAATGAAAAGAGCAGAAAACAAAATAAGAAACAACAAAAACAAACAAAAAACAAAGAAAAATAAAAGTAGAAAAATGAAAAATATATTTAAAAATTAAACAACAACAAAACAAAAAATTCCCTGTGGCCTCCGCTATCAGTGTCATTGTCCCCACCATGCCACAGTCAACCCCTTCCTCCCCAGAAGGTCCTCCACAACCTCTAGGTAGGTCTCTAGACCATTTGTGGGCACTGTGGGGACAGCTCAGACTCTGACCTGCCCCAGCTCATGTGTGTATGTGCTCCCATAGTCCAGAGCTGCTAAAGCTAGACTGGTCTCAGTTGTAGGAGATGTTTCCATTCAGATGTTCTGCAGACTCTGGGCTTACCAAGCCAATCATGGGGGTTAATCCGTGGCTTGTGGAGCTGCACAGAGAGATTTCAGTTCCTCTTTCTTAGTTGCACAGCCCCTGGGTCTCAGCTTTGTTTTTGGCTCCACCTCTGTGTGTAGGCCACCCTCAGGTGTCTGTTCCCCACTGAGGCAAGAGGTGGTGAAGGCAGTGACTGAGGTATACTTGCTCACTTAGGTGGGAGGGGCAAGAGGCAGCAATCAACTGGGGTGTGGGGGCTCACTTAGGCGGGAGAGGGAGAAGAGTGCCACGACTGGGGCATGTGTGCTCACTTTGATGGGATCCTTCTCTAGTACCCGCAGTGTCAGCGGCCAGCAGGAGGCAGTGACAGAGACGTGTGCTCGCTCAGGCAGGAGAGGGTTAAGGCGGCCATGACTGGGGCGTGTGTGCTTGCTCCAGTGGGATCCCCCTCTAGTGCCCGTGGAGGCAGGGGCCATCAAGAGTTGGCAACAGACGGGTGCGCATGCTTGCTCTGGTGGGTGTCCCTCCCAATACCCGTGGAGGCAGGGGCTGACATGTGTGTAGAGAGTCCATGATAGCGGCCCCACCCCTTGTGCACTACTCAACAATGGCTCCTCGCTTCCAAGGCAGACCCTGCTCCCTCCAGGAGCATTGCCAGCCACGGAGCTCCTCACGCCCATCCCCTCAGTCTCTCTCCATTCAGGTAAGCTCCTCACTCCCATCCCTTCAGGTCATCTACTTGCAGCCAACAGCAGTCCTCTCTCCAGATCCACTGTCCTAACCCCACACTTCAGCACCCAGTCCCTGCCAGCATGGGCGGGCACCCATCTCATGCTGGGATGCACAGGGCTGTGGCGCAGACTGTCGGTGGAAGTTGTGCTCTCTCCTGCCTGCCACAGACTGGCCACTGCACTTTCTTCTGATAGACCCCAAAGCTCCCCCTCTATTTCAGTGTATTTTGCCACCTGTGAGGGAGCCTCCCTGGGTACAGTAACCTCTCATCTCCTTCAGCTCCCCCCAGGGATGTGGTTCCCATCCCATTTCCTCTTTTCTTTTTCTTCCCTTTCTCTCCTTCATCCCACCTGGTTACGCAGTGATCTTTTCTTGTCCTTTAGGTGTCTGAGGTCCTCTGCTAGTGTTCAGCAGGTGCTCTGTGCAAATTGTTCCACATGTAGATGTATTTTTGATGTACTTGTGGGGAGCGGTGAACCCCAGGTCCTCCTATTCTACCATCTTGACCTCGAGCCCCCACCCTATGTTTTTTGATTGTTGCTTTTACTCCATTGATATTGAAAGTGGTTATTGATAGCTATGTACTTACTGCCATTTTATTACTTGTTTTCTGTGGAGTTTTTTTTTTGGTAGTTCTTTTCTGTTCTTTTCTTCTTCTTTTAGTTTCTTCCCTTGCAGTTTGATGATTGTCTTTAGTGGTATGCTTGTGCTCCTTTCTCTCTAGTTTTTGTGTATCTATTGTAGAGTTTTTATTTGTGGTTATCACAGGGTTCTTATATATTGATCTATAATATTTCTACAAGTTCTAAGCTGAGAGTCACTTAAATTCAAACACATTCTAGAAGGTAAACATTTTAGATTCCCACATTTTGTGTTTTTGATGTCATGTTTTACACCTTCATATTTATCCCTTTATTGTTTATTGTAGTTATAGTTTATTTTACATTTTTTGTCTTTTGATATTCATACATTTTTTTGTCTTTAAGTATACATATTTAAGTGGTTGATCCTCAGCCTTTCCTATATATTTGCCTCTAGTGGTGGGATTTTTTCCTTTCCTATGGATTCTTATTTCTTGTTGCAGCCTTTTCTTTTCCACTTTGTGAAAGTCCGTTAGCATTTCTTTTATGTTCACTTTTGTATTGATGAACTCTTTTAGTTTTTGCTTGTCTCTTTATCTTTCCTTCAGTTCTAAATGACAGTCTTGCTGTGTAGAGTATTGTAGGTGGTAGGTTTTTCCCTTTCAGCATTTTATGTGACTCATGCCACTCACTTCAGGCCTACAAATTTTCTGCAGAAAAATCAGCTGATAGCCTTGTTGGGGTTCCCTTGTATGTGACTTTTTGTTTTTCTCTTGCCACCTTTAAAATTCTCTTTATCTTTAATTTTTACCATTTTAATGTCTTGATGTGGGTCTTTTGGGGTTCATCTTGTTTGGAACCCTCTGTGCTTCCTGTCTTGGATATTTGTTTCCTTCTTAAGGTTTAGGAAGTTTTCAGCCATAATTTCAACATTTTCAACAGTTTTTTCTGTGTCTTCACCTTCTGGAACCCCTACAGTGCAAATGTTAGTATGCTAGGGGGCTTTCCAGAGATCCCTTAAACTGTTCTCATTTTAAAAAAAAATTTTTTTTTTGCTTTTCTGATGTGGCAATTTCCATTATTCTATCTTCCAGATCACTTATGGATTCTTACATATCACCTAGTCTGCTGTTAATTCCTTCTAGTGTGTTGTTCATTTCAGTTATTGCATTCTTAAGCTCTGACTGGTGATTTTTATATTTTCTACTTTCTTATTAAACTATACACTGTGTTCATTTATTCTTTTCCTGTGTTCAGTTAGCATTCTTATTAATAATGCTCTGAACTCTTTATGTGGTAAAATTTCATCTCTGTTTCAATAGTTGCTTTTTCAGGTTTTTTTCCTTGTTCTTTCATTTGGAACAAATTCCTCTGTCTTCTCACTTTGTTTAACTTTCTTTGTCTCTATGAAATTAGGTGAAATAGTCACCTATCTTAGTCCCAAAGTGGTGTCATTTTGTGGGAATGTCCCTATGCAGTGCCCTGTGGCTTTGGTGGGAGATCTGGATCTGACATGATCATGTGTCATGTTTTCCCTTTGGGTGTGCTGGCCACTGTCACCTCGGTGGGAAGTAGGGCTGGAGATGGAGCACCCAGAGCCACTGCCAGATGTGAGCTGAGCTTCCCCTATGCTCAGTGGCCATCACCACTCTATCAGGAGCAGAGGCAGGTTCCAGGGTGCTGGAGCAGAAGCCCTATGGGTTGAGTCCCAGCTGGTTCCATTCCTTGTGTGTGTGTGCTTTGCCCTCTCCCAGCAAAGGCACCTTTGACCCAGAGGACAGCAGCTCTAGAGTACCTGCCTAGAATGGTCACCTGGTGAAGGCTGGGGCAGGGGCTGGGGCAGTCCTGGCATACCAGTCAGAACTCCAGACTGCTCCTGATCTTTGCCTCCATGAATGCCTGTAATGGCCACCTTTGCCTCATGTGTATGCCATGCCAGCTTTGAGCCAGCTTTGTCCACACAACTGCATCAACAGCCTTTGCCATAGTGTGGAGCTGCACCAGAGCCATAGGGGCCAGAGTGAGTGCTGTGTGTGGGCCAGGGTGTGCTGGGGTGTTTATGGGAAACCAGCCAGCATCCTAGGCAGCTTCAGTCTGCTTCCTCTGCCTTGTTCCCGAGAGTAACAAATATGTGTGAGCTCTTCACTAGCAGAGTCTAGGTTTCCTACAGCCCTCCTGATTTTCAAACCGGCTAGGGGACTTGTCTTCCCGGTGCCAGGCGAGGGCTGGGGCACCCAATATGTGGTTCGAACCAGCCGTTCCCCTGGGAGGATCTTTGTGCCTGTGTAATCCCCTCTTCTTCTGTGTCCTCACCTAGGGACACTGGTTCCGACCTGATTGCTTTGCTTCTCTTCATACCTGACTCCATGTGGATCTTTCTTTACAAGCCTTGGTTGCACTGGAGTCTTTCTGCCTGTCTCCAGGTTGTTTTCAGTGAGAACTGCTCCACATGTAGATGTATGTTTGATGTGTTCTTGGGGGTGGTCTTCATACTCCACCATCTTGATCTCCTCCTGTTAGTTAATTTTTTTTAATCTCCATTGATCCTCATTTGTCTGCTCATAAATTAGGTTATCATGTGACTAGTGAATCCAAGACATTTCATTGCCTAGTATATAGGTAGTGAGTGATTGGGAGAATAATGGAGTAACCACAGGTTAGTGCCTATCACTGGATCACATAGCAGTAGGATGGGGGAATGTACTGGTTGTGACCTGGTGGGGGACTGATGCATGTGGTATACTCTTGAGTTTTAAGACCTGTGAGACATAGGTTGGCTAGACAATCGCAATTCTAATACATTTTTGGCAGAGACATGTGCTCCTGGCTTCTTAATTGATCAATCCTTTGAGCCTTAGTCCTAGGGATTCATGTTTTCTCCCTTTAGAAATAGGTTTCTTTGATTATTCACTTCCAAGAGACACCAATTTCATTAAAATAAAAACTCTGATTTAGAATATAACCTTATATATGAGTGAAATAGGTTTAACAACAGCAGGGAATATAATACTCTATAAAGATAAACCTCTTCTTATCAACTATTTGATTGAATAGCCTGGATACCCTAAGGTGCAGTTTGTACAGAAAAGCCTAGATAAATGCTTGATTTTTTTCCTGCCTTTATTTACTGGTTTAGAGGATGCTAGGGCACCAGCTCATTATTTTGCAAAGATGACCAATCAATTTTTTTTAATTAATTTATTTATTTATTTATTTTTGGCTATGTTGGGTCTTCGTTTCTGTGTGAGGGCTTTCTCTAGTTGCGGCAAGCGGGGGCCACTCTTCATCGCGGTGCACAAGCCTCTCACTGTCGCGGCCTCTCTTGTTGTGGAGCACAGGCTCCAGACGCGCAGGCTCAGTAATTGTGGCTCACGGGCCCAGTTGCTCCGCAACATGTGGGATCCTCCCAGACCAGGGCTTGGACCTGTGTCCCCTGCATTGGCAGGCAGATTCTCAACCATTGCGCCACCAGGGAAGCCCAACCAATCAATTTTTTAAAACTCTCTGAAGACATGGGGTAAACATATCTGATATATTTTCAATCTATTGCACTTATTCTTACTGAAACTCAAATTTTCTTATCTTTAGCCAGTGGAAAGATACTGAGATTTCCTCCTGGCTTCTTTGGAAAACGTTTAATAGTCTTTAATAGATTATTTGCATCCTGTTATAACAAGATATTCTGTGCTTATCTTATATATTTCCTGCATCAAACCTAGAATGACCATTTCTTCAAGGAACTCTGGTTCCCTTCACTGCTAACTAGTATTTATAGGCTACTATCTGGAATCTAGGGTACTCATTGCTACTAGATCTGATACTGTTTCTAGGCTTTTTCAGTGGAGCAATCTAGGAAATATGTTAAGCTAAGATATAGCCTGAGCTGATACACTTAATTGAAATTTAGGACTACATGATTTTATTTAACTTCATCCATTTTATAACTGTATATTCTCTCTCTTATGGTTGAAAATCCCAGTCCCCTGATTTAATTCTTCATTTGCTTTGTTCTGCAACACACATGTAACAGTCCCAGAGTAACAATACCAACACTAAGATGTATTGCTTTATAGGTCCCTTGCTGCACTCTTTTCAAAAAATAATTTTTGATTTTAAAAATATGTCATGAAACTAGCTGAGTGAGCATGAATAAATATTCTGCTATGAGTTTCCAGGATAGTTTAGTTGATGAATGAAGATAATGATTTAAAATGGAAAGTGGGAGACAAAGTTAATTGACTAGATTATATAAAGTACAGATTTACTGATGGAATAAGGGACTATTTACCCAAAAGGATTATTTATTTACCCATGGAAATGTACTATAACACTGAACTCACAGGTCAAATTAACATTTGCAGGCTTCATTGCAAAGAAATTTATTATCTTTATTAGATGGAATAAGTCTCTAAGCAGATGTTATTGGTCCTTTGAATTCTGGAAATACAAATTTTTAGATAGATATTGATATCTTTCTTAAGTTAAAACGTGTCCTTAGTTTTCTTTCATATTATCACAATCAGAACATACTTAAAAAATTAAAAAAGGAAATAAATAGAAAGAGTGACCTACCTGAACACAATTTTTTTTTTTTGTAGGTTGGCTACACTTTTTACTGCTGGTGGCATTTAGACAGGGTTCGACTGCTAAGACACCTCACAGAACCCACAGTGATGATGGCCATAAAGCTATAGTTTTTTGCAGGGAAAGGATGCAGTATAGTAGCAATGTGGAAGAAAGGAGATACATGCCAGTCAAAGGCCCCCTCACAGGTCTGGAGAGACCAGGCACCATATGGAAACACTCATTCTCTCAGACCAGGAATCACTGACATGTGCACCAAACACCTTGGGTCCAGACACCCCAAATTAAGTCTTGGTCAGGATATGCTATATTCTGCTGGTTGCATGCACCACCATGCCCATTGTAGCGTTCTCACCTTTACCACGTATGATTCATCAGTCTCACTCTTATCAGTAAACCATGCTGAAAAGTTGCCATCTCCCAAACTCCTCAGATCTGTGCTTATCATCAGCACTGTCAGTTACTATGTTTCATGCCCAGTGTGTCAGTCTGATGCAAGTACATTTCTTATTTTAGTGCAACAGCTCCTCACAGCATACCTTTGAATTTAATAATATTCCTACATATATGCTAAATAAACATTTATTTTTAATCAGCATTTCCAAATCCTTTCAGAGTAAAACATTCAAAGTTCCCAGTTTCTAAATCAAGGCAGTTACATACAAATGTTGAAAATAGGATTTGATGGTAATCTGTCCTTCGTTTAACCGCTTTGCAGAAAACAATAATAGCCTTTGTCAAATGGCAAAACTGAGACAATTCAATAATGAGTTTGATGCCCTTTATTTAAGGGAAAACAATTCATGTACTGGGGGAGTCCAGTGCCTCACAAGCAGTATAGCACTCTTCCCAGGGGATTTGGGTCAAGAGCAAGGCAGCAAATGTGTTAACAGGGCATGATTTGCTAGGAGGCTGGGGATTTCCTTTAAGGCCAGCAGGTCTTCTTTTCTAGGGCAAAGTAGGATAGCTAAAGCTGAGTTAGATGTGTTTTCTGTGACTGTGGGGTGAATTAGGTTCATATTTGTGATGTTTGCCCAGCCACTGGGTGGCCTCCATTTTGTAAGTTCTGATACGTGAATTAACTTTATCAGCCTCTACAGTTTTCCTGTTGATGATTTTTTCACCCACTTACATGCCTGGGATATATAATACTCCTGCTACTCTATCTTGAGTTCCTTAATAGCAAAAAAAAACCAACAACCAAAAAACCTTGAAATATTTACTGTTTACTTATACTATCCAAGGCACAATACTGTGATTAAAGAAAGATTCTAGTAAAATAATACAAATACTGCCGCTTCTAGTGCTACTATTTCTGCTACTACTGCTTCTAAGAAAAGAAGGAGGAGGAGAGGAGAAATATAGCTACCATTTATGTGTAAAGCCCTTCTAAATACCTTACATATACTAATCCATTCAATGCTCACAACTCAGTGAGGTAGGTAATATTGCTGTCTTGGTTTTTAGATAAAATAAATCAAGACAGAAGGAAGTTAAGCACTAGCTCAAGGTCACGAAGCTAATAAGGGATGGAGACAGAATTTAAGCCTAGATATTTTGGCTTTAGAGCACAGTCTTTGTTTAAACTCCCTTTAAGTCTCATTTCACTGAAGTATTTCCCTTAAAACTTTACTTTCCCTGAAAGTCTTACATATGTAAATTTTTCTCTCATCCCCCTGAACTGAGGCCTGGATTTCAGTTTGGAGTCTTCTTCCCTGAATCAAAGCAATACTCGGGATTTCACAGATGCAAATATTAACAGACCACAGAGAAATGCTTTCTCTCTCAGTATTCTGAATAAGTCATACACTTGCTTTCTTCCAAACAAACAAAAAGTGGTACTCCTTTTCCATTTTGTAGTGCAGTTGGGTCAAAGGGATCACTTGAATTGTTGAGTGACTGAAAGAAATTAAAGATGTTTTAACATGAACTCTCTCTTAAAAATCATAAAGAATTATTTGCAAATTTCCAGGAGTGAGGCGTTCTTTGCTTCTAAAAGTTTATTTCTGTTTTGGGGCTGCTCAGATAACCAGAAAGTTCTTTGTGGAGAACTGGTCTACTTCCCTGTAACTTCTATCTACTAATCCTATTTTTGACCCCTGGAATGACTCAGAGTAGGCCTACTTCTAACTAGCCTTTTACCTAATACAAGAATAATGTTATTATTAATGATAATAATACTAATCATAATGCTTACTAAGTGCTACTTACTATGTGCCGTACTTTTTTCTAAACTTGGTAAATGTGCTAACATGCTTTTTCTTCATAAAAACCCTCTTGAGATGGGTGCTGGTATTCTAATATTCTTTATTTTACAAATAAGAAAACTTAAGTATAAAGGGGGTAAGTGACATTAAATGCAGGTGTAGGAGCTGGATTTGAACCTGAATCGTCTGTCTCCTGTGTCTGTGTACCAAACCAGTGTAGGGGAGGAAAAAGTTTTCCTTTACTCTCATAGGGTCCCTGTCTGGTCTGAAAAATAAACTGACAAGACAGATTAACAGGAGAAAAGCATACAAAATTATTTAGTATAAGATTTATGTGACATGGAGCTTCATAAGGAAATGAAGACCTAAAGAAATGGTTAAAACTGAGTGGTTCTGTGCTAGGTTTGATTAAGAGTGGAAAGCCGTGGAAAGATGTGATAGCACAAAGGACGTGAGCTAAAGGTAGTGAACTGTAGAAAGTTAGCAAGGCCTGTTCCTTCAGATTCTGCTCTGTGTCCCTCTGTCTTTGGGAATAAGGATGCTCCTTTCTTGCTGGTATAGGAAGGGCTTCTCTCATAGGAGGGTTTATGACTTGCTTCAAGGGAAGATCAGAAAGTCTTTCTTGCACATGCCATTTCTCAAATTCCTTCAGCTTGAAATATTCAATATGCCAAGGTGCCATATTTTAAGGTTGTGTGTCCTGAACCCTGTCACCAGCATGCCATAATCACAAACTGTAAGCACCACAACGTAGTGTCCTACTAGTTAGAACACTTCATTTTTTTCAAATTTTTTTCTCAAGGGTTTAGTTTAAAGATTATTGTCACTCAATCCATAATGTAGTAATTCAGTAGACATTTGTTGAATGTCAACCATGTGCCAGGCGCCATGCCACAGTGCTGGTTTGACTCCTCTAAATGGTCTCTAGTTGGTGATACTTGTCAAAATTAAACATGGTTCTCCAAGGCCTGGAATTGAGATGGAAGGAAATGCCAGTGGCCTGACTCATGTGTATGTTTATTATACAATAAATGCAGTAACAATAGTGGCATTAACTAATATGATATTTCTTTCAGTTCACAAAGAATGGGCATGTAGCCCAAGAACTAAGCCTTTCCACTTATGCTACCATATATAACCCATTTTATGTGTGTGTAGTTTATGCTTTTCAGCCTCAGTTGAGAGTTTTTAATTTATATGTCATTAGAGTTGGTGCATTATTCTGAACTTTTGAGTCTATATTGTTCTATTTTTCAACTTACTTGCTTTCCCTTCAAAGAACTATGTCACTCATAAATTTGGTATCCGGACCCTCTGTTTTGTTTTTAGTTACTAATTCTGATGTTGTAGAAGAACAGCACAAGCACTGGCACCTGAGGTATGCCAGGGTAGCACCTGATATTTAAATGCCATTCGTGTATTCATTTAATATATACTTATTGTGCATCTAGTTCTGCCCTAAATGTCATTTGGTGAGTCACCCAATCCCTAAAGAATCCACCTCTAAAGCTAATTGTGTTATTATCTAGGCCACAGTTTCAGTAAAAATGATCACAAGACTTTGTGAAAGTAAAATCCAGGGTTATGTCTCAATCATCGTCCTGATTGACTATTGAGGAAATGAAGTAGAAAAAAACGTACCCTGCATGTAGTATGATGACACTTAAGGCTCATCTGTGTCCTCTAAATGCTTTGAACTCTCAACCTAGATCATCTTATAATTTTGGCAAATATTGATGCCAGGTTTAATGAAATACAGCAGATGTTATTAGTTGTCCATGGCAAAATATGTCCAAAATACATCCTTTAATTATGTCCTTTAGATGTGATTTGTTCCTTTTGCATAGTGTATTTATTAATTAGTTACATACGGCTATGTAGCAAATGAGCACAAACTAGTGGCTTAAAAAAGCACACATTTATTATTTCATAGTTTCTGTGGGTCAGAAGTCTAGATAAGGCTTAACTGGGTCCTCTGCTTAGGGTCTAACGAGTCTGTAATCCAAGTGTCTTCTGACTGTGTTCTGGAGGATCAGTTGGCTAAGAATCTGCTTCTACGATCACTCATGTTGTTTATAGAGTTCATATCCATGTGCCTGTAGGACTGAAGGCCTTGGATTCCTGGTGAGTGTCGGCTATAAACTGCCTACAGCTCCTAAAGGCCACCCTCAGCTCCTGGAGACCACCCCAGGGGAACCACAGCTCCTAGAGGCCACCCTCAGCTCCTGGAGACTATCCTAGGGGAAACACAACTCCTCGAGACCACCCTCAGTTCCTGGAGAGCAACCAGGGGAACCACAGTTCCTAGAGTTCACCCTCACTTCCTGGAGACAACCCCAGGGGAACCACAGCTCCTAGAGGTCACCCTCAGTTCCTGGAGACCACCCTAGGGGAACCACAGCTCCTCAAGACCACCCTCAGTTCCTGGAGAACACCCCAGAGGAACCACAGTTCCTAGAGGTCACCCTCAGCTCCTGGAGACCACCCTAGGGGAACCCTCAGCGTCTTGGCATATGGGCTGTCTCTACTTGGCTGCTTACTTCATCCATCCACAATGAGAATCTCTAGACTCTTATATAATGTCACAGAGTCATGGGAATGATGCCCTATCACCTCTCCATGTTTTCTTGGCTATAAGCAAGTCACAGGTTCTGCTCACACTCAAGAAGATGAGATTAAACAAAAATGTGAACACCAGGAGGTGGGCATCATGGAGGACAGGGGTCAAAAACCCCTGAGCCATGGACTGATAGTGGTCTGTGGCCTGTTAGGAACTGGGCCACACAGCAGGAGGTGAGCAGCAGGTGAGCCAGTGAAGCTTCATCTGTATTTACAGTTGCTCCCCATCACTCACATTACTGCCTGAGCTCCACCTCCTGTCAGATCAGCAGTGACATTAGATTCTCATAGGAGCATGAACCCTACTGTGAACTGCACATGCAAGGGATCTAGGTTGTGCACTCCTTATGAGAATTTTATGCCTGATCATCTGAGGTAGAGCTGAGGTGGTGATGCTAGCACTGGGGAGCAGCTGCAAATACAGATTATCATTAGCAGAGAGGTTTGACTGCACAGAGACCATAATAAATCAATTGCTTGCAGACTCATATCAAAACCCTATCAGTGAGTGGCAAGTGACAATTAAGCTGCATCTGGCAGCAGGCTTTATAGTAGCAAGTGAGTTGATGCAACTGTACAGCTGCATCTGGTGGCAGGCTTTAAGTCAGAATCTGACACTTATTTTAGTCTGTGCGTGGCCCACCCATTATTTTATTTACCACTTCTGTCCTCGCCTCTTTCCCACACTGTGCACTTGTCTCAGTCACAGTTTTGGTAGCCCACAAGCTAATCCTAGCCAAAATGAGTAAAAACCAAATGTTGCTGGAAAACTTCTTTGAAAAGGGGGAAAGACCCAATGATGAGACAGCAGAAGACTCTAAGACTGCCAACAAAAAGAAAACTGCAGTTAAAAGAAAATATCAAGAGTCCTACTTAAATTACGGGTTCATTGTAACAGGTGATACACATTCTCCAAGCCCGCTTTGTATAATATGTGGCAACTGGCTATCCAACGAAGCCATGAAACCTTCAAAACTGCTTTGCCACATGGAGACCAAGCACTCTACATTAAAAGACAAGCCTTTGGAGTTTTTCAAAAGAAAAAACCTGAACACGAAGAACAGAAGCAATTATTGAAGGCCACCACTTCATCAAATGTGTCTGCACTGAGAGCATCATTCTTAGTGGCTAACCACGTTGCTAAAGGTAAGAAGCTCTTTAATACTGGTAAAGAGTTGATCCTGCCTGATGCTAAGGACATTTGTCATGAACTTTTGGGAGAGGCTGCAGTTCAAAAGGTGGCATGTGTTCCTCTTTTGGCTAACACCATAACTAGATGAATTGATGAAATAGCAGAGGATATTGAGGCACAATTGTTAGGGAGGATTAATGAGTCACCATGATATGCAGTCCAGGTTAAGTCTACCGATGTTGACAACAAGGCAACAATGCTTGTTTTTGTGCGATATATTTTTCAGGAGGATGTGCATGAGAATATGTTATGTGCACTTTTGTTGCCAACCAACACCACAGCTGCAGAACTATTCAAGTCTTTGAATGATTACATACCAGGAAAACTGAATTGGTCATTTTGTGTCAGCATATGCATGGATGGAGTGGCTGCCATAACTGGACGGCTTTGTGGGTTCACTGCTCAGGTCAAAGAGGTCACTTCTGAATGTGAGTCATCCATAGAGAAATACTGGCTAGCCGAAAAATGTCACTTGAACTTAACAACATTTTGCAGGATGTGATTTAAATTATCAACCACATTAAAGTACATGCCCTTAACTCACGTCTGTTCATGCAACTCTGTGAGGAGATAGATGCAGAGCACACATGTCTTCTCTTATACACAGAAGTGAGATGGCTTTCTAAAGGTAGATCACTAGCCAGAGTTCTTGAGTTGTGAGAGCCGCTCCAGAGATTTCTTTTAGAATAACAGTCACCGCTGGCAGCACATTTCAGTGACACAGAATGGGTCGCAAAACTTGCTTACTTGTGTGACATATTCAACCTGCTCAACGACAGCCTGTCACTTCAGGAGAGAATGACAACTGTGTTCAAGTTGGCTGATAAAGTGGCCGCATTCAAAGCCAAACTGGAATTACGGGGGCAATGAGTGAACATTGGGATTTTTGACATGTTTCAAACAATAGCAGAGATTTTGAAAGAGACTGAGCCAGGGTCTTCTTTCTCCCAGCTGGTGCATGATCACCTATCTTGGCTTTCAAAAGAGTTTGAGCATTACTTCCCAACCACAAAAGACCCCCGAAATGGGAAGGAATGGATCCACGACCCATTTGTGAATAAGCCAGGTGAATCGACTTTGTCCATGCTAGAAGAGGATCAACTTCTTGAGATCGCAAATGACAGTGGCCTGAAAAGTATGTTTGAGACAACTTCAAATCTCCATACGTTCTGGATTAAAGTCAAAGCGGAATATCCTGAGATTGCCACAAAAGCACTGAAAAACCTGCTTCCATTTCCAGCATCCTATCTTTGTGAAGCAGGGTTTTCTGCAGTGACAGCAACCAAAATGAGATTATGGAGTAGACTGGACATAAGCAACACACCTCGGGTGTCACTGTCTCCCATCACCCCCAGATGGGACCATCTAGTTGCAGGAAAACAAGCTCAGGGCTCCCACTGATTCTGCATTATGGTCAGTTGTATAATTATTTCATTATATATTACAATGTAATAATAATAGGAATAAAGTGTACAATAAATGTAATGGGCTTGAATCATCCCAAAACCATCCCCCATCCCCGGTCCATGGAAAAATTGTCTTCTGCGAAACTGGTCTCTGGTGCCAAAAAGGTTGGGGACCACTGATGGAGGACCACTCTCAAGTCTGTCCATGACACATGATGTTTAAACAACTAAATTCATTGCTGCCGTTTAAATGTTATGAAATTATATGTTAAAAACCAGGTGTTACCAGATTTTAAAAAGCCTGATAAACTAGGTGTGTTTTTATATGGCAACTTTGCTGTGAACTGAGAATAGCTGCTCCCTTTCAACAGGTCAGTTGCTCCTTCTTGCAACCCCGTGCCTGCTTCTCCTTATTGTATGTTGCCCTTCACTGTCATGCATGCATAGTTGTTTTTCTTACATCTAGGCACTTCAATTATTTGTGTTACCTGGCTGGCCTCTGTTGGCATTTAAGTTTTTATAACTTCTGGCCTAGATATGTGATGTTACCTCTTTCTTTTCCTTAGAGGTACATGCTCTCTTTGCTCTCACCGCTTGTGAAATTCTGGCCATTATTTTGTGCCAAAGATGGTAGGGAATATTCTATCTTTGGCCACTGAAATGTCTAATCATTGAGGGGCCCTGTGCTTGTCAGTTGGTGTTCTCTGACCAGGCTCCCAGTACCCAGACTGCTGGTTGTAACTGCTAACTAAATCTCTTTGCTGAGACCAAATCCTGAAGCCACATCTTGTTGTTGTCAGAATGTTGACTTGTAAGAAACTTCTTAAAATCTCTAACTTCTTTGTTTTGTTATTTATTTATTTAATTTATTTATTTATGGCTGTGTTGGGTCTTTGTCGCTATGCGCGGGCTTTCTCTAGTTGCAGAGAGTGGGGGCTGCACTTCGTTGCTGTGCGGGCTTCTCATTGCGGTGGCTTCTCTTCTAGTTCTGTAAAAAAATGTCATTGGTAATTTCATAGGGATTGCATTGAATCTGTAGATTGCTTTGGGTATTGTAGTCATTTTCACAATATTGATTCTTCCAATCCATGAACATGGTATATCCCTCCATTTGTTTCTGTCATCTTTGATTTCTTTCATCTTGTAGTTTTGTAGTGTCTTGCAGTTTTCTGAGTACAGGTCTTTTACCTCCTTAGGTAGGTTTATGCCTAGGTGTTTTATTATCTTTTATGTGATGCTAAGTGGGGCTGTTTCCTTAATTTCTCTTTCTGATATTTCATTGTTAGCATATAGAAATGCATCGGATTTCTGTATATTAATTTTGTATCCTGTGACTTTACCAAATTCATTGATTAGCTCTAGAAGTTTTCTGTTGGCATCCTTAAGATTTTCTATGTATAGTATCATGTCATCTGCAAACAGTGACAGTTTTACTTCTTTTCCAATTTGGATTACTTTTATTTCTTCTTCCTCTCTGATTGCCGTGTCTAGGACTTCCAAAACTACGTTGAATAATAGTGGTGAGAGTGGATATCCTTGTCTTCTTCCTGATCTTAGAGGAAATGCTTTCAGTTTTTCACCATTGAGAACGATGTCTGCT